>NW_024582059.1:6634267-6684750 GCF_017639235.1 Corvus kubaryi
ATAATAACTTGGAGGGAAAAGGGGTTATATCTGCCACTTCAAGGGGGGCCTCTGCCTTCCTTAGCAGACACCTGTCTTTCAAAACCGAGACAAACCACAAAATTTTCTGGGTGCTTACAATGTATGTTACCAATCTAGAAACATTTGGGCATGTTCAATGTTACTGTTTCATCGATTTTTATATTCCAAAGGGCATGTCTGACCACCAAGCAGGGCTGTTTGCTAATATTCTCCACTAATCAAGAAGGATTTGCATCACTGAGATGACAGGATGTCATCAGAGTGACATTTTCAGAAAAACAGAAATGTATTGCAATGCTGCAGCCACTTGGCTGATGCACTTCTGGTTCCTTTTTCCTGTGAGAACAACAGCAGCTAAACTTTTGCAAGTGATGTGGCAAGCTGATGGTTAGTTACAGGGCCTTTATTACAAACGTGCTAGTGCAGCTTGTCTGCTGCAGACTTCAGCAGCTAATCCACCTGCCCTGAAGTGCAGGCAGGGGCTAGAGCCAGCCGAGTTCTGCTAGTCCCTTAATGACTTGTTTCTGTCTCTGACATATGTTGAGAAAGGACAGATAAAATTTTCCCACAAGTTGCTGTGAAGAAATGGAAAATAGCAGTGTCTTGCAATTCACTGCAACATTAAAAAAAAATCATCAAAGCAAAAGATTTTGTGCAAAGCCCACAGGAATCTTCTCAAGTCAGCCAGAGTGTCGGCTGCAGTGGCACTTCTGCAGGCTGCTGAGCTAAGTAAGATTTGCAGAATCAAGGCTAAAATCCAGAGCATCCTTGTGTAGAAATCTCATGGGGATCTGGAGCCGCATCCACAGATGCACTCGTTTCAGAGCAAGCAATGCCTGACTGAATTGCAGATGACAAAGCTCTCTTTCCAACAAATCAATTCTAGATTATATGGAAAGACAAGTTATATTTTATTTCAGCCACAAAGGTACTTCAGGAAAAGTTTTTACATCTTTCTGAAACCAATGCCACCAGTATAGATTAGAACAAAGCTTAGAACAATAAGATGTTGTCCCTAACTGGGACAATGTAATAGAACTAAAATGAGAGTGACAATAAAAGCATATAAACAAGTATTTGCCAGTTTTAAGAATCTCTTTGCTCAACTGGACTTGTATTTGTCTTTTATTTTCTCTATTTTCTTCCTTGTGCATAACACGGGCTGTTATATCATGCTGATAATATTTTGGATACTTCAATAGGAACAGAAATAAAATACAAAACTAAACTTGAAAATATCCAGATGTATCTGCAAAATTATACTTGAAAATATTCAGATGTTTGCACCTAAGTTTCCTTTAACAAAATAAAAAATGGGTTCAAATAGAGACTTTTAAGATCAAAAATCTCTGAAATGGAAGAGGCCTGAGGGGGCATTGAGAGCACTGGCAGATTTATATTGAAGTGTAGCTGGACACTTCATTTCTACTCATTTTTGGGAAAGCAGTACATGGATTATACATTTTGCGCATGCTAAGAGATTCGTAAGTCATTTGTGACTTATGTGAAATCCTAAAATAGATGATGCCTCCGTTCTGTTGTAGTACTGACTGTGTTTTGAAAGATGCATCCTCCTGGGAGCTCAGCTTTCCCTCAGGCAAAATCCACAGCTGAAACTGCACTTCCAAAAGGATGATGTCTGGTGAGCAAAATCATCTTGTTATTTGACCACTAGAGAAACACAATTACTAGCTGATGTAGGTAGTCCCCAGCCGAGCTTTCCTTTAGCCTAGTGGGGATTTACGCATAAAATCCTTCACCCACAACCTTCCTAGACTCCTATCCTTGAAAGCTAGGTGGGACTCCATGAGGTCTATCTTTGTCTCAATGCAGGCTGGATAAAGGTGGGATGAACACCCCAAAGTACAATCTTAGGGTTGTTTTTTTTTTTTTTTAAAGCCTTCACTTACCTCAATACTACCAGTTTCATATTCCTCTTGGCAGATAAATAATAAGTGCTTTGTCCTAACTTTGCAACTTCAGAGTGCTCCTGGGCTCCAACAGTGGCTGTACCCAAAACTGTCTGGTTTAACATGTAAAACCTAGGTGTTTGGACCAGGATGCTGTGCCCCACTTATTTTCAAAACTGTGCATGAGACATGAAGCCATGAACATCCAGACAAGCAGCCAAGGCCTGAGCAATGCAATTCTGAGAATCGAATTTTCAGGCACTTTTATTCATTTTAACATATCACCACTGTGAGAGAAATTTACAATTTATTAATCTTTTATATTTTGTTCTTTTGAGACCAGGGCTGGAATGAAACCGAAATAAAAACCATCAGTTTTTAAAAAGGCTTGGGTCACCTTCCTGACCTTTTATTTATGAATAAATCAGGCTTTTGCTTCTTTGTGGAACAGCACAGGGATTTATTAGTTAAAGGTTTGTCTCATTCTTTAAAAATGATTATGCACATGTTGTATCAGGGTTTAAGCTGGAATTAGAGACTGAAATTATATAAATAGAAATACACATTTTCTGCAGGGTTGCAATGTATCCCAAACTTGTATTAAGTGTGCAGTTGATACAAACAACCCAAGTCATAGTTAAAGGAACAAATGGGTCATCGGGCATGGCAACTGTTGTCAGGAGAGAGTCCCCTTCTACTCTCAGTCAGGGGTTGAGGAACACATCTGACCAGAAGTGGACCCCAAAACTAGAGCCACATAATAAGGTAGGAAGAATTAATTTGCTTGAGGTGCCTTGCAGAGGGATGCAAGTGTGTTCAAAAGCCTGTTCAGTGCAGGATCTGACTCCTGAGTCTCCAGTATCAGGAATAAAGCTGTTTTGTACAGAAATGACTGTGCAGGCACAGGAGGGGAGCAGACCTCACAGCTCACACAGATACACAGCAGACAATACAACAGTAATGCTAAAAGGAGTATCTGTGCAATTTAGAATAACACTTCAGAGAATGGAAATTCTCTGTGGCTGCTACTGGGAGTGAGAGAAGAAACATAGCCTGGGTGTCCCACGCAAGGATCAGAGCCTTGTCTGGTCACAGGCTTTCATGTGCCAGCTCTCTTGATAGATGCATGGTCAGCAACTTAAACGGGGAAAAAAGCTGTCAGCCAGTGAATTATCTTTACATGAAACATCAGTGCTGTGTGTCCTACATGGAGGTGCCTACTCAGTAGTTGTCACTTCCGAGTCAATGCTAGCTTAAGATCTGGCTTGAAAAAACCCACAGTGCTCTGTAGAAATCGAAACAGTTCTCTTAAAGAGATAACAAGAAGTGAGATTGATGAAGTAAAGGATTGAAAACCAAACACAAATCTGTCTCAGGTGCAATCACTGGGGAATTTAGTAAAATGAAGAGTAGAGAGACAAGGTACTTGAGGGAAAGTCAGCTAGATTTTTTAAAATCCTGCTTACTTTCATTTCTAGGGTGCTTCGGCTGGACGTCTGAAGGTATTGTTTCAGCTGTGAACAATTCATAAGAAGAGAATAAAATCTGAAAAGCACATTCCTTCAGGAATACTAGACCATAAAAAAACACACCAGCACATCCAAACTGTAATGTGAGTACTAAGATTTTTCCAGCCACACCTAAAGCATCTGAAAATAATCTTTGATGTCCTAAAATAATGCTGCTTAAATGTTGCTTGATACTTTTTTAGGCTGTGACAGCTCTCATTTGATCCTCCCATCTAGGTCCCTTTCTCTATTCTTGAATTAAATGTTCTTGTCTTTTTCCTTTGCATATTTTCACTGTAATTACTGAACTTTACTTCACAAATAGTTAATATAGAGTCCAGACTCTAAAGAAACATAAAAGACAAGCTTTTTTAAAGCTTCTCAGATACCTAAAGATGCAAATAATCACTACCTACATTTAAGAGTATGGATATCTGATCTGGGGCAAATTTTGTTCCTAGATGATTTGAAAAATTTATTTTTCATAGTTTGTCATTTAAATACTTTTAAAGGACCTAACCCAAGTACTCAGTTCTACTGTAGTGTTGTGAAACAACATTTAAAATCATGGAAGCAACCTTCAATCCTGTCATAGTCCAGCTCTGAAGAATTTGAGGACATATTTAAGCATATAAATAATCCCAGTAGAATTAAAGAAACAGCATCCAGCTTTAAACCAGACAGATATTAAAGGAAGAAAGTGTGATAGTCTGTAGAGAGACTGTATTTATAATGTATATGCAAGCAAGAGGCTAAATTAAGGCTGTTTGGATGGCTCTCAGCCTGTGTTTTGAGCATGTGCTTTTTTAACTTCAGGCCCCTGTATCAAAATGTGTTGGAGCTCCTAAAGGCACTTTGCCTGCTCCTCTATGCCAGGGGAAACTAGGACTGAAGCAATGAAACATAGCTGATTATTTGAAAATGATCATATTTTTGAAATACATATTTTTTAAAAAAATATGCAGGTAAAGCATTTTCTATATGGCACTACATTGTTAACACTGGTTTGACCATCACAGATGCTAATATATGATACATCCCTTTGTCAGGGTGATTGTATTAAACCCACACATCGCTAACTCAACAAGTTTTCAACAGCTTTTGCAATGGCAAGGATGCTGTTTCAGAAATGGTACACTTTTGTCTAGAATCTGAAATCAGACACCGTGCTGAAAGCTGGAAAATCATGTATCTGCAGCCTCATTTTCAGATGGCAATGTGAGCAGAGTTGCCTACAATTCTTATTTCTCTGAAAATAATAACCTGTCTCAACACATGGTGTATTTAACCACTGACCAGGTCTTCACACAGGTGATAGTATTTTTTGGTGATATGCATCCAAAATACCATCAGTCACAACCCAGGGAGGGATATGCTGAGGGCATTTGTGGCAGAAAGCACTGCCTCTCAACACCCTGTGTTTAAATCTAACTTTCAGTTCAGTATAGCTGACTGTAGTGCTGCAAGACTACCTGAAAAAAAATCATAAATTTTGCCTTCTGATTGAGTCTGGTATGGGGAGAAATCCTTATCAAACAGCTGTGTTGGATGTACTGTAGCATATTTTCAGATGGATCCACGTTTTGACCAGTATCTGTGATGGCAGTACAGGATGGCATAACTTCATTAAATATTTACTTCATTGCTGTAGAGAGCTGTGACAGTGAAATATACTGCAGTATATATACTAGCAGCCCAATTACACATCCTAATAGCAGTGCCCAGACTGATACCCCTTAACTCCTGTGGCTCCTTTTCTATGCATCCGCAGTCACACCCCTGTGCCAAAGTGTAGGTGCATCAAGTGTGGTCTGAAGTGAGAAGATCGTGTTTCTGACAGGCTGCTACCTTGCCTGTATCCTGCTCTCTGAAGCTTGATCTTCTGTCAGAATGTACAGGTTTACCTTAGGTGTACCCTTAGCACGAGGCAAGCAATACTGAAATTCTGTGAGAACTGGCATTCAGCCAGTTACAGGCAGATGCAGCAAGAATAAAAGAGGTCAGTCCTAACTAATGGCTGCTAATGAAACCCCTGATGGAAAGAATTGTAGATATGATCCTATAGGAAATAGGCGCTTCATGGAAGTGAATGTATAATTCCTCTCTTAATCCATTTTGGTTCTGAGTACTTGTGAAGCTTTATGCCTTCTACCATGTCTGCAAAGGTCAATCCACACCTAGCCTGCATCTACACCCTTCTTGAATGTCAATAAGGGCATATCTCAGCATGGTTTAAATTCTTATAACTGTATCTCCACACAGAGAGAAACGTGGAGTTCATTTGAGGTTCACGACTCATTCTTTTCACATTACAGCTGGAAATGCTTTCAGAGAATGCAAGTATCTGATACTCAAAAAAAACCCCCAAACAAAACCCAAAAAATATGCCCACCAAATATAGGCTTTATATTTAAAGCCTGTAAATTAGGCACAGAACCATCCCAGGTTTCCAAACCGGGGGACTGATCAGATCAGGCAGGCGGCTGACAGGGAATTTTTAATCTCTGAGGAGCTGGAATAGCAGACAGGAAGAAGAGAGAAGGATGAATTAAAAGCAAACCAGTACCTGCATTACTGCTTTTGGAAGATGTAATCTCACAAATATGTGCCTTGCCTGAGGAGTCAGCGTCCTCGTAAGAGGCTGGCTCAGCCCACTTGGGAGGCAGAGCAGCAGTTAAACGTCCCACTGGCTGGATCCTATGGGTTGTTTTCCACACGCTGCAAAATTTCTTCCTAATCCTTGCAGACCAATATGCTTTTGAACACTAGCAGAGCTCCCCCCAAAGAACACTGTTCAAAATGATCCCCTTTGTGAGGCTGCACCAGTGCAAGCCACTGGGTTCTTCCCCTGTGAGATGAGGTGAGAGGATGAAGAAATCCAAAGGAAGTTTAAAATTCATAAAGGTACCTAATCCCCATTCCAAGTAATCCCTTAGGAATCTTACGTGAATGTAAATTTCATATAATCTCATTGTCCAGGATGCTATCTGCCATCCCAGCATTAGTCCTCAACAGATCATCACTGCAGATGTAGGCATTTCACAAGGAATGCAGGTTTGGAGTTGCACGTGTGCATTTTGGCTGGGTATGGATAACGGTGTAGATATTGTTAGGGAACGATCAAGTTATTTTACTAAAGCTATTTAACCATGAATATTTAAGACGAAATTGCAAGATGATTTTTAGCCACCCAAACATTGTTTGCCAAATGCTCTCCTGTTAGCTCTGGTGGGTAAACTGTTGGCGACAGATTAGACTTTGACGAAGCTTTGAAGGTGTTGTATGATTTAGGGCACCTAAATCTACATGGGATGAGTGAAGGCCAGGTGAGAATGGGACACAAAAATGTACAAATTTTATTACACATTTACTTCAGCTTTACCTTTTCTAGTTTGGGTTTGTGTTGCCAACTTCTACACGGTGCAAGGGTATGAAGAACAACATTGCCAACTTGGCAAGAAATTATCAAACCCTGAATTTCTTTTGGTTCCTAATAGAATTTCTGTTGCTTTTTGAAAAAATTGGGTTGGTAATAGGACATGTAGGGAAAGCCTCCTAATGGGGCGTTGGATGGCTCTTTGTATTTATTTAACAAGCAGAGCCAAGAGCCTGTAGCTCTGTCTGCCCGTACTTGTATTTCTGCCTTGCTGTTGCATGTCTACAGCATTTGCCACATCTGCTCCTGCTTCTCTGCGGGCACTCACTGTATAATGCACTGAGTCTGGCCACCCTCAGCTCTCACACTCACAGGGAATTAAGGGTTTGTCTCTACTAGAATTTGAATTGTAATGTTTGTCTGTGCCGTGTGTTGAGTATACATGTAATACTCAGAGCCACTTTTTCTCAGAGCAGTAAAATTGATATCCATCGAGCCAGCTTTTCAAAAATAGTTCAGCAGTTGTTGGTAACAGCACATAATAAGTATCTCTAATTCAGATCCCAAGTCCCTATTACAAAGTGTCTCTTGGTTAACTTCTGAAAAGCCATGTCAATTTTCAAGCTCATCTGACTCTTACTGCAACTTCTAGACTCTGCAGAAACACTTCTTACACAGAAATGCTGTTTCAGCCTTGCCTTGTCTCTAGGCAAATGTCTTATTTGTTTTCTGAATGTGGACGAGTCCTGGGCAGGGCAGTGACAGACCGTTTACACAGATCATGTGTCATTAGTTCTGGAAAAAAAAAACCAAATGCAAACTTGTGTCAATTTTGAAGTGGTGATGAATTGTGGGTGGCCATTTCTTGCCATCCAGAATTCAGAGAACTTGTGGTGTTACCTCTCATAATAATTTCTGTGATCTCATGTATATATGGATATAGACTTACAGAGGACTCTTGATATTGATTTGGAATAAAAAATTCTGCTTAACCTGACTTAAAATTCTCGTTGACCTCCTGCAGGGGAATCTCAATAGACCAGGACCTTG
This sequence comes from Corvus kubaryi, assembly GCF_017639235.1. Lineage (NCBI taxonomy): Eukaryota > Metazoa > Chordata > Aves > Passeriformes > Corvidae > Corvus > Corvus kubaryi. Next base: position 6,642,133 of record NW_024582059.1, read on the forward strand.
CCTTTTTTAACTCCTCTTTTTTTATGTTCTTCCTGCCTTTCTCCATGATCTCAGGCCATATGGGCTGGCTACGAAGCAGAACTGGGCATAAATATCTGAAGTCTCACAAACAGCTATTGAAATAGCAAAGAGCAAAATAAACAACAAAAGACGTAGGTTCAAATAAAATCCTTGATAGAAATTAGCTAATGTCTGAGCTGGCTTTCAATCTGACTTTTTAATGTAACATTGTAACACAGTTAGCTGTGTAAACAAGCAGTCCCAAACTCCGTCTTTGTGCAGGTTTTGTTTGAGTTTATTTTTTTACAAGGTTAAAAAAAAACAAAATTCATGCTGGTGATCAGGAGTGCAAAAGAAAGGTTCAAACAAAGGCAAGACTTGAAATTACTAAGATGGGAGAAAAAATAAAATGCAAAGAGGTAAATTTAGGGATGATAACATACTTTTAATCATTACATAATCTTTGATGGAAGAATATCATGGAGACATGCCAAGTAAGATAGAAAATAAAAAAGCTGGTTGTGTGCAGAGAGAGTTAAGTATTTGTTTTTGGAGGAGAGAACTGGACATGAAGTCATAGAAAGGAGGACAAGGGAGTGTGAAATGTAGTTTAAATATTAGATGGGGCCAGTAAAAGAGGAGAGAAGAAAGTTCCGAAGAGCTAAGGGTAGGGATATGATATTTAGAAATGGAAATGTAAAAGTGAAGTGTGGCAAAGATGCTATACAGGCAGGTAGGGGTAAGAGATGAAAGAGAAATAGGAGCAGTTTAAACAAAGATACTAAATGTCAAATTGAGAGTTTTGAAAGAACAGGTCAGAAGGGGGCACTGACAGAAAGAGAAAATGGAGACACCTGAAAGGAGAGAGAGATTATGTGTTTTGTTACCAGTTCTCTTGGACATCCTGGGGGACTGCTGGAAAAAGCACTGGTCACCCTCTTCTACAAAAGGAAAAGACAAAAAGACATACTAAATGTTCTTAGCTAAATGAAGCAAGAATTTGGGAAAGGCACTAAATACAGCACTGGAAAAATTAGGGCCAGAGATCACGAGGATGTGTACCAAGAGGGTGATACTGGCTGTTACATGAGATGATTCAAAAATATGACCTGCAAAAGATAATATTAGAAATAGGGAGAGTAAGGAGGAAAGCAGCTTGCCAGAATGTTGGGCCAACAATCCTAACGTTAACACTAGAATTGTCAGGATATCAATGAATATAAAATTATAAGGGCAATGGATGAAAAAAGGTGGAAGGGGAAAGAAATAGAATTTTGAATAGCAAAGTCTCATATCGTGTCATTTATACAGGTTAGAAACAAGAAGCACCAAAGCTGCTAGAAGAAAAGCAGCGCTTTCAGTAGGGTGTCTCCTTGTATACACGATACAGAGGCAGCCTCACAGCACATCTCTCAAGAGAAGTGGATGACTTCAGATGAGAAAACCAACAACTAGTTATCACATGTCGAAGTAATTCTTGAATAGCGAGTGTTTTGTAAGAACTTCTCCAGAGCAAGAACTTCTCTTTCAGCTTTGCTACTGAGCAGGGGCCAGGAGAGCTGAGACATCTTAATGCCCTCCTCAGCAATCCTGAGTCCCGCCGTCTTCAAACAATAAACCATGAATTATTTCATTTGGCATTTGGGGTGAGGTTGCACCATCCCATTGGACCACAACTTTCTCAGACAGATGAGTCAGTACCTTGGTGATTACAGCCAAGCGCTGGTACAGCACACAAAGCAACACAGGCGTGGAAGGGGAGGATGCAAACCAGCTCTGGAGCTCACCTCCCCAGTGACACAGCCGCCAACCTGTGGGCAGGCTGACAACTCACATGGGTTGTAGCTACCTGTGTGCTGAGGGGAGTGACCTGTTCCCCTTGGTGCTGTTCATGCACAAGGCTGGAACATTGTGACAGAAATAGCATGACATGAAAGCTTAGGAAGAACGTGACTTTCAGCTGAAATATTCTAAAACACAAAGAGCCATTTAAAAAATTTTCAAAAATATGGCACCTTCTCACTCAACAGATTTGGTAATTCAGTGTGCTATTTGTTCACTTTACTGATCACACTAATTTGCAATTTACACTTTTCCATTCTGCTCAAAGAACAGAGGTGACACAGCTATGAATAAGTTGGCAAGACACTACTGGCTTTCCCACTCTGCTTTAACCCGAATGTTGCATGGTTTTAACTCGAACAATGTGGTTAAACAGCTACCTTTGAAAGGAGAAAATACAGTTCAAATGGAGTAACTGGGCTAGCAAGAAGGGAAATGAGCTACACCTGAATTCCTGTTTCTAAAAACCAATGATGTGGTTATACCACAGTGCAGTTGTATCAGGAAAAGGGCAACACATGTCTATACCACAGTGCTTTACCAGCATAAAGGCTGTGTGTAAAAACAGGCTGACAAACATAAGGTTGTTATATTTTCCTCTGTTGCAAAGATTTTTTTCTGTTGTTAATGAATGTATTGACAGAAGTATGCTGTCACTCATCCCAGTGCAAAAATTTCAGTTAGATTTGTTTGCTTATTAATTGACTGGGCTTGTATCTGATTTTCAAGGAAGGATCCCCCAAAATAGGGATATTAAAACATCTAGATACACATACTGACTTCCTCGCATAAATATAGAAACTCTTCTCTGGCCCCAGCATCATCCACTTCCCAATGAGAACTTTGCAAACTCTTCATTTAACCAATGCCTCCCAAAAATAGGAAGCACCAGCTTTTATTGATATTAAAGGAATAAAATAATGTGAAACACTGTCATTACATTCCATGGTTGCCCAGTCACCATACATTTTCGTTAAGTCCTGAGTAGGCCAATATTACTCTACCATTTCAATAAACACAGCCACCAAAAAAATCTTGAAGGTATTTTACTAATATTCTAATGTTTTAATTTAATTTAAGTTTACAAAAATATTGCACCTAAAATTTAAAATCTCTAAAGATTCTGTGTGTTTGCAGGTATTATTCCCAAGAATTGCATAATAGTGTGAAACCGTAGACTCATTTACTCCCTTGATTGTTCAGCTATCAAAATGTCACAAATCTTGGATATACAGGCACACATGGATAGCCCTCCTATAAATCCCTGACTGCCTCCTCTCTTCCGTTTTTGCCTCAGGATGCAAAAAGTTGTTATTTCCTTCTACCATTAGGGGTGAGCGATCTTCCTTTCAGCAACAGTTTTAAAGGAAGATGTAGTTTTATAGACCTGAAAGATATCCAAAACTGCACACATAGTAACACACAAACAAAAAAACCCACAGTAATATTTCTTACAGTTTTCAAAAACCTGTGCCATTTGAAGAATATACTTATTTCACATATTACTTGTCTGAAGAAGTAATCTGAGGATGCTTTTGATTATATCAAACATCTTTTCCAAATAATTTTTTGTATTTTGGCCTTGTATAGAAATCAGTTATATTTTTAAAACTTCATATTTTCAGTTCCCACTTCTAGAGGTCACTTTTGGGTAACTGAAAGCAACCTCACTGACTTGACACTGAAGAACCTAATCACTATCTAACCACAGCATGAAGTAGAAAAGCTACAGAGAAAATGCACATAGTTGTCCATACTACTATTAAAATATTAAAGCAAATGACAGCCTTAGTTACCTGCCTTTTGTAGAAAAGGTTCTTCATTTTAAATATGATGCAATCTAAAGCCATATTCTTCCTCTCCCTCCAAAAGATACCACCCCAGATGTAAAAAGGCAGTGTCCTGGTGGTTTACCCGGACAATGTAAAGAAATCTCCAGCTCAAACTGTGTGCACAGGCTAAACTGACATTTACACAGAGCACCGCTTCCTTTTTCAGTGTTAGCACTTTGGATCTGGGAGTCCGCATCTCCCTGTGACAAACACCTGAAACAGCAACAACTTCAGAATGGATTTCACGTTCTCGCACTATAAATGTGACCAAAATCCGAGCGAGGAGAAATGTTTGGGCTCCTAAATAATTTTGAAAGCTACAGTGTTAGAATATAGTGTCTGTCTCACAGAACCAGTTTCAGTGAGTGCATTTTATCTTGGTTTCTCAAAATGAACTAAGAGGCTAGGAAAAAGTCATATATTCTCTAAAGGTACAGGATTTCGATGTATGTTTTTTAAAGCAAGTTCCACAACTCACCTTCAAAGTCCAGGCCAAATTAGTAAATCCTTCCTGTTGTTTTTCATGAGGGAGTATGACAACACTCAGTAATTCACTTCCTTCCTTTCCAGCTAACGACGTTATTTCCGATCTCCTGATTTTCTAAGCCTCTTCTTGCAAAAACTACACTTCTTGTGGAGTGAACTCTTGTTTAACCAAGATTTGCCGCTTGTCTTTCTCATTCAGATCCATCACTTTAACACTCTGAATTCTCTCAGAAGGAAACACAGAGTCTTTATCCAGAACCCGGGCCAGTGAGGGCCTCGTGGAGTCAAATCATAACAAATTACACATTTAGTATATGGATAAGAGCAACTTTTCCCTAAACTTCCCTTTAGCAGGAGAAGCTGTTGCAAAGAAATAGATTTCAAATCAAAAGATTACTACAGTAAAATTATCTACAGATCTCTGTGGGACTAATATGAACTTCAAATAAGCTTAATCAGAATAGAAAGTACTTTTCATAAGCTTGTTCTAAAGTATTAAGCAAGTCAAATGTGACAGAGTTTCTTAATTTAAAAAACCGTGCATCTGTATTTTAAAGTAATAAATACCTAGAAGAGATAATTCAGAGGAGTACCTTTCTCACAGAATCTATAAATCTCCATGTAGGAATTTATTTATTGGGATTTCAACAGAATTTTTTTATTTAATCAGAATATCCTTTGGATGGAATTCACATCAGATATTTCACAACAAGAAACCAGAAGTTTGTCGGGTTTTTTTGGTAGGGGGTCTAGTAAAACATTCATACAGCTATAAGCATTTTTTCAACAAATCACCCTAATATTTTTGCCACCTTCCAACAATTTGATAAATTTTCTGCAATTATTTCATAAATGGATAAACTGTCCTACAGAAAAAAACAGTAAACAAAGCTTTAGCCAAACTATTTATTTAAAACCATAGATTCACATATGCATGCGATTTTTTTCTCATGGTTTAATTATACACAGCATAATAGATTCTTTATTACACAAGTTGCCTAAAGGGCATCCATAAAATATTTTCTTCTTCCTCTAAATTAGAAAAATTAATATCTCTAACTTCTGAAAAAAATTAAATTGATAGAATGGAAACGATTTAAAACAGGTTTTGAAAAAATCCAGAAGGTCATATACACGGTGGGTTTTGGCTCTGATATGATTACTCTGTTTGAAACGCATACTCGAAGACATGTAAACGTACTGCAATTTACACAACTTCACACTGCAATCATGCAAACAGCAGCCCTGTTAATGGGACTTGTAGTGATAAACCACATTAGTGCATTGAATCCTACAGCAAAGCCTCCAAGTATTGAAAATAAAACAACAGCTCAGTGAGGTTTTTAGTGTAGATACTGATTTTTTTTTCTGAATTTACTGTAGAAATACACGGAGCTGCACAGAAAGACCTACATCAAATCCATGCACCAAAAAGGTGGAAAGCGAAAGAATAACCTTCCTTTTTGACCTCCTCAGAGACTAAGTAAAGGTTTGTCTTTTGACTCTTGGATAAATGATTATGCCATTCGAGTGAAGCCACACATGAGCAGTTTTAAGAAAACAAAACAACACATCCAAAGCTGTAGTAACTTTCTGCTGTTCATCATCTGCTGCAAGAGTAAATGATGGCCAGAATTCCTGATGAAGGGTGAAAAATATTTATTTTTAAAATGCCTTACTTCTCAGAATTTAAGCATGTATTTTCTGTGTTATTAAATTCTGTGTTTATGTATCAAAAGCACCAGGGTGATAAATATTTTCTACTCCATTGACAAAACCCCAAAACCACTGGTGTATTGATGTATAGCAGTGCTAGTCTCTCCTTGAAGAAAGAATTCAAAGCAGTCAACAGTTTATTCTGAGTGCACCGAACTGCTCAAAGAATTTCTTTTGCCTCCACTGTACTTACTAGAGTTAGCATTTTAAGGGTTCAGCTTATTCCCTCTCTACACCTCAAATGTGTTATTTGCTCCTGATTTTGTGGAAAATTTCAGTTCACAGCCCTTTTTCATTATTTTGTTACATACATCTAGGCACCTGAGCAAAATACACCAGAGAACATTTCAGCAATGCTTGTTATTAAATGCCTATCTTTTTTGCTTATATAATTTCTTTTTTTTCCAATTACATGCTTTCCCACTTTACTAAAATATCTATTCACATGCTACATGTTGAATAAAATTCTCCAAGTCAGCTAGGGAATCATAAAGAGAATCATCTGTGTCTTGACTTCTGAGAAACTTTCTAAGAGTATCTAAAGCACTCAAAGCCTCATTTTTGGATGGTAAAGGCTGTTCAGCTCCCTGAAGTCGATCACCTTCGTCCTTATCTTCATCACCAACAAATGTCTCAGCTTTATCTGATGCGCTTTCTTTGGCACACATCCTTTCATTACTTGTGGGCACTTCATAAGTTACTAAGCCATCATCTAGAGCTGCATATTCTTCCAAAGACAAACCTTCTGGAAACTCTACTCCAGCTGCCCGTGCATGTGCAATCAAATCAAAATCACTTTCAACCTCATTGTCCTTATCATTTGTCTCAGTTTCTAATTTGAAAGTTGCTCCATTGTAACTTTTTACAATAGTCTCTGGTGTTACTTCCCTCCAGCACAGGTACAACATCTCAATTGCCTCAAGAAGGGTCAGCATAAACTCTTTATTGCTTTCTACAGAGTCAACAAATCTTTTGATAAGACAGTGCCTGTATTTAACCTTCAGACTTCTGATAATCCTTTCTTTCATAGGTATACATGAAGAAGAGTCTGGAGGAAAGAACACTAATTTGACAGACTTCAGGTTCTTTACTTCTGTGTGAGCTGGGAGAGAATCAACAAGAACCACCACTCGGCGCTGCTGTACTTGAAATCTGTCGTCAAGTTTATGCATCCACTGTTCAAAGATTCCTGAAGTCATGCACACCCTATCATTTGCTTCATAATCCACTGGCAGCAATTTCACATCTTTGAAAGAGCGTGGGCTTTTGTTTTTTCCTATAACAAGCAGTGGGAGTTTCTCAGAGCCATCCATATTTGTACCCACCACTACAGTGATCCTCTCTTTGCTTTGTTTACCTACAGAACAAGTTTCCCCTTTAAAAGCAAACGTGTTATGTGGTAACATCTGATACAACAGCCCAGTCTCCTGTATATAAAACACATTTTTCGGCTGATAATCATTTAAATAATAAGGAAGCACATTTTGGTACCAAAGAGTTGGAGCATCCACTGTAGCAGTAGCAGCTGCTTCTACAGGCTGAGCTCTGAAAACTAAACCATACCTCGACTTGAAACGATCAAGCCAGCCATTGCTGCATTTAAAATCACTGTGTCCAAGCTTCTGGGCAAAATCATTCGCCTTGAGCCGCAACATAGGGCCATTGACCGGCACATTCAAGCACTGTGCAATTCTGTACCACTTCATCAATGCCTCCTCCAGGTCGGCATAAAAAGCAGTCCTCAGTCTCTTCCTTTTAGGATCAAACCGTAAAGTTTCAAAGGCTTCCAAAACTTTTTCCTTATTCTTCATAATCGAAGACAGGGAATTCCTCTTGATGCCATACTTGGCTGCAATGTCCGCCTTCTTCTTGCCGCTCTCCACAGCGCTTATGATGTCAATTTTTTCCTCGATAGATATGCTTTTCTTCCTCCTCACTGAGGGTTCGGGCAGAGCCTCTGCCATGGCACCGAGCAGCGTCTCCCAGGCGCGCTCATCCGCGCCCACAGCCGGGCAGGCACGCTCCTGCTCTGCCGCTCCGGGCTGCTTTCCCAGCCGGCGGCCCGATCCCACGGGCACGGCACTCGGCGGGGCTGGAGCAGCCTCCCGGGCGGTGCTGGCGGTGGTTGCCACGGCTGCGACCATAGACATGACAGCCTAGAGAGGCCGCCGCCGTCATCCCCTTTCCGGCCCGGCGCTTCCGGCTCCTGCTGCCACCGGAGAAGGAAGAAAATAAAGCTGGAGAGGGGCCGCCGGCGCCGCCCCGCCCGGCCTCCTCCATCCCCCCTTCCCTCCCTCCGTCCTGCCCTCTCGCCCCCCGCAGCACGACGCCCCCGGGGCCGCAGCGGCGCCGCCGGCAGGTGAGGGACGGGCCGGGCCGGGCCGGGCCAGCCCAGCCGCTGGGCCCGGGTTCGGGGAGGGCCGGGCCGCGCCTCCCGCTCCGGCCCGTCCGACGTGTCACCCCACGGGAGCGGCCTCCCCTTCTCGGGCTCCCGGCGGCACCGGCAGTGCCCAGCGGGTCGGGGTCGGCCCGGCTCGTAGGCCCCGCGCCGGGGGTGCTGGGCGGCCGCACGGGGAGGGCAGCGCCTGAGCTCGGGAGCAGGCGGGTTCCACGAGAGAGAAAGGGAAGCTATGTGTTGGTGGAGGAAGAAAACTGTAGATGTTGTGTAAATTTTGTGCCCCTGGGACTTATTCCACGCCCTGGTAATTACTGTTTTAAGTGTGCCAATTTGTGTTTTGCTTACTGTTCTTAAAGTATGGAAGCGCTTTGGTGTTGTGTGACAAGCAGGTGTTGCATGTGGTATTGTTTGCAAACTAGAGGCAGTTCTTCCAGTGTTTCTTACAGTACCTCTCTAATAGGTTGTTTTTAACTGAAACTCCCTAATAGCCTTTCATCTTGCATGGAAGGCTTTGAAGGGGATCGTTCTGAACATCCAGCCCAGGATGTAGTTTCAGTGTCTAACATGTGCTTTTTATGCTTGGTGGAAAAGGTAGCAAGGAGTTATCACTTTGCAGTCGGTGGCTCTGTTACCTAAGAATTGATTCACTAGACAAGATAACAGAAGGGGTTTTTTTGCAGGGCTGGAGAAGGATGTTATTTGATCAGTGCAACTCCAAAACTTTCTGAGTCATGTGTATGTTTACATATGTATGTATGTATGTACACATGCAGTTAAAATGTCAGGAATAAGAAACACAGAAGAGTGTCAGATTGGGAAAACTGGAAGCTGAGGCAGTATCTTGATCAGCTGCTTTTTTCTGGTTTGGTGGAAGTTGAAACCATAATGGGAGTCCATGGCTTAGCTAATCTGGAGATGAGCAGAGCATTAAAGCATTTAGGGCCAAGTTGACGAAGCGTGGGGAGTGTGAAAGTCAGCAGCAGCCCTGTTCTCCAGTTTTTGTCTCCAATCACATTTTGTAACTCTCAGGCATAACTAGATTTTGCAAGTGGAACAGCCAGGGAATTCAAGACCCTGAAGAGGAAATTATGGTGTGATTGCAGCAGGAAGTGTTTAATACAGCTCTTTACAGTCTTTTTTAAAAAGTGGTTGATCTCAATCTTGACAAGAATTAGTGGAAGTGTTCTTAGTTAGAAACTGAAATTAAGAAAACATCCATAAAATCATTATTTTTCCATGAGCACTGGAATTTTCTGCAGTGTTAGAAAAATTCATATTCTTTGTCTATGCAGTTAAGTAATAAGACAACAATAAAAGTGTGTAATAAACTTCATTTTAGACAGAAGATATCTTGCTGATGCCTTATTGGCAATTAATTTAGGAGAAAAATAAGCAAAGGAGCCAGTGCATCCTACTTAGAGAAGCAGATCTGATTCTTGAGAATCCCATGGTTCTTATTTCTGACACCGTAAATCATTTACCTAACTGATGTAAGAATGTGAAGAATAGACTTCTTACTCAAAATTAAATTATTGTTGATGACATTTACTTCATATTTTCATGAATAAGCAAATATGAATTTGCCTTTTTAATGAAAAGTACATAAGCATGCTCTTATAACAATTAATTATAAATGGTTAAATGTCTCTGACGTCTCCATCTGAGAGGATGCTTACTATGTAAGCATAGTTTGTAAGTTCTTGCTTTCATAGTAAGAAAGTTTGTAAGTTCTTGCTTTGTTTTGCTTTTTACTTTGCCAGTTAAAGAGGTGATATCTAAATCCCCAGGAGTTAAAAATTGTGTGGTTTTATTTATGGTGAGCAAAACTTAAAATTACTGAGGCTGTAATTCAGTATACATTTAAGGTAGCTTCACCATGGGGGGAATGATTCTTAGTCTATTCTGTGTCCTCTGTTCTACTGTGGTGCAGTATTTGTGTGGATTTGCAGAATTGGTATAGTAGGGAAAAAGAAAACCCAGAGGGTCAGGAGAGATATGGACGGGGTTTCAGTTCTTGTCAGAATATGGATCAAGCATGTTTTTTTCCAAGTAGAACCTCTTTGACTTGTTCTAATTGCAGCTGATGGTAGCAAATGTCCTGCTATACCAGTCACCTAATGTGTTCTAAAGTTGTGGCTGCTTTAGTGAAGAAACAAACCAAGCCCTTGATAATGCAGAATCCACGCTGCACTGGGGGTTAGCAGCTTCTTATAAAGAACAGCCCTTTGCCTGGCACTTGCAAGAACTACAGAGATGCAAAAGTGTGTATGCAGTTCTGCACTGGAACCTTAAATGATACATGTATGTAGATGGCGTGATTACCACAATTTCACATGACTGTCTTCACTTCTGAATCTTGGTGAAGGTATAGAAAGCTTTCATCCTTGCATCCAGTATTTGGTGTTTACATCCCCATTTTTTTGCTGTAGAAACCAGGAAATTCTGTGGTTAAATTAGAATGTGCAGTTGAACTTTTTATGAAAGCCACCTTTAAACTACATTTTTTTCACCTTTTTGTGTTTTAAAGTTGAACAGTGTGATCCTGCAGAGCTGTGTCGAAAGCATTGGCACTACTTGTAGGAAAAGAGTACTGTACAAAACATTAATCATGGAAGAGTGTTTAACACAAATGGAGAATTGATTTGGATTTTAAAAAATTAATTACTTGCCTTTATGCAGTGTCTTCTATATGGATTTGTGAGATGCTTCTTGACTCTAGATTAGGTTATTACAAGTTCTTAAATCTATCAAAAATATTTTTGCCTATAGCATTTAATAGTTTAAAACAGTGTTACCATGGTATGTAAGCTTGTATGCGATGTACAAATGTAACTCCAGGAACACTGAAGAACAGATTGTCTTAATGAAGGCTGCACTACAAGATGAATTTAGCTTTTTGTTTAACCAGTAGAACAAGGAAATCACACTTATTCTTCTATTGTATAATGTAATTGTTTTAGCTACTCAGAAATAAGCTGTTAAGCACAGAGGTTGTTTTCAACCACAAGGAGAGTTTGGACAGGACCATGTGGGCAAACAGCACCTCTGCTGTACAGTCTTTCATGTTCAAAAGAAATTTGAAAAATTAAGAAAGCTATATAAGGTATACGTTTAATTTATTTCTTAATTACTTCAAAGGGAATTTTGTATTGCTCCTAGAAAAATCTAACTTCATTCAGTGATAACCCTGGATGAACAGTTTTTCTGTAGAAAATCTCTTATTTTACATGTTTGGTTTTCCAAAACAAAGTAATAGGTTATCCAATGTAATATTATCTAGATGATCTGGGTGAGTCCGTTTCTCAGCCTTTGTGTCCTTATTTTATTTCCCTTGCTATGTGAGCTGCTTACCTTATTAATTATTTGCTTGAATTAGAATGTTTTATAGCTTAAGAATTTGAAGTACAATATAAACACAAATAGTAATCTCTTTATAATTTTTCTTAATCTGGTATGTGTCTGAACATGTATGAAATGGTGCAAGACTTAATGAACTGAAGTCATGTGTGATTATATGCAATACTGACAGTTTGATTAATTTTTAATGATTGGTTGTCTCCTCCTCTCAAACAGCTGAGTGAATTGTGGTGTCACCAGTAGTTACCAGCTATTTGAAATCAAACTTAGATACTTTTCTTACTTAAGCTAAAACTGGGTATGTAATTCATCTTTCATGATCACTATACTCAGAGTTGATTTCTTGCACATGTGCAAGAAATGTGCAAGTTTGTGCAAGTCTTCCATTGCCTCTGTAGCTGAGATCTTTTTGAGACTAAAATGAAAGGGATTCTGTTTCTAGTAAACACAACAGATTTAACAGCTTAATAGGTTTCAGTGGCTTAGCATCAATATAATCTTGCAATGTTTGGATAAATCTTATGTCTTAATGAAATGGGCATCTTTGCAGTGGTAGGATACAGTCAGTGTATTGTTGCAGGTGACAGTATACATATCAGCTGAAGAACCTTGTTTGACTTCCAGGGTTTTATGTTGCAAGCTTAGTTGTCTATGGGGAAAGGTTGCTTTGGCAATGGAAGTTACACTAGACTGTATTCCTAATCCCTCTTACGTTTTTGGAGAGCTAAAGACCTGGTCACCGTCAAAAGAAGGAGGTTTCACTTTGCTTTAGCAGAACTTGTAAAAGAAATGTTTTCTGAAAGCCTGCTTTAGTTTCTATGAGGTGCAACATCCAGCTCCTTTCACTTTAATTAATGCATGCCAAACCTATTTGGTTTTCAGGTATGTCAGAACACAGCAGTGAATCCACAACACTTGATGAATCTCATCCAGCTGCAGAAGAGGTCCAGTCTGGCTCTGAGGTGATTGGGTGATAGTTATAATAGTGTAAAATCAACCAATCCTAACAAGTTTCAGACTCCCAAAAATTCTGCTATGCACAGCACAGTGCTGTTAGTATGGGGATATGAGTTTGTGCACAGCATCTTGAATGGGTGGGGTTGGTTTTGAGACACCATTAAGAACAGTCCAGTTAATTCGTAGCAAAGGATTACTTCAGCCAGTAGCCTGCTGCTGTGCTGCACTGTTTGTTTTGTAAATTGAATAGATTGAGGCAGGAGGAGTCTGAAATGTGTGAGTACTGCAGGAAGAAAGGGTTGGTGTTTAAAGGGCAGCAATCTTTGTGTAACCTCAGTATAACAAGGTATTCTATCTACTGCTGAAGGAGTGACTTTTTTTCCCTGGGAGCAGATACAGTTTGCCCCTTCTCTGTGGAGAGGTCTGTGACCTATTAGAATTATGAACAAATTCCTAAGGTTCCCAATATTATTTAGCTAATCAGGTGTGTTTGGGATGCTCTTTCAGAAAGACAGAGTCAACATTTTCCTGACTGTTCTTGAGTAAAAATGAAAAAAGGTAATGCTAACTTTATCACTATTGGAGTTGCAGTGACAGTGAATTGTTTTTAAACTTCCAGCAAAAACAGAATAGTGATTCCACAGCTATTTAGCGTATTTGCAAATCTGATATTTGTAAACAGAGATGTACAAAGAAAATACTGATTGTTACTAAAGGATGATACTATTTTTTCAAAATAAAACTTTCATCTGAAACACAATGTTTTTCTGTAGTGCTTATGTCATTCATGTCTAATACATCAATACAAATTTAGGAACTTATTTAGATTTACTTTAGGTTGTTTATACATATGATAAATTTTTTTCTGAGGAACCAATTTCTTTATATGCTTAGTTTAAGTCAGCTGTGGACTGCACTTGCCAAAGAGACACTTGACTCAGGAATCATACTCCCTGTTTCAACAGAAATGCTGAAACAGAATGTGATTTGGTGGTTTAGTTTTCTCTTAGATGAATAACCTTACCATGATTGTGTGAAGTTACAGGAACACACATCCAGAGGAAAAGAGAAATGGCTGCTGGATTTGGCAGTAGCCTACAGTCAGAAAAAGTATTTTGAGATACTGCACTGCTGAAGTAAGCTGATGCTGTGGGCAGTCCTTCATTCTCCTTCAAAGAAAGTAGTTTCTTTACTGCATTACTACCTGCTCTGTTTCATAGGAGCAAGTGTTGGAGTTGTGCCTGCTTTGGAGAATTGATGGGAGTGGAAAATACCCATCCTCATTTTGAGCATAGGTCGCTTTCTTTTAACCTGCAGTGTTTCCGGAATCTTGTTTGCTGTACAAATACATTGTTCTGGCTCAGGAAGGAGGTGAAGGGATGGTGAAAGCTGCTGGGGGGAAGAGCTGGGGGCAAAGGGCAAGGACTCGTTCTTGACAGCAGTGCAAGCTTAAACTATTGACTAAAATGCAGACAGTCATTTCTTGTTATGTCTGAGTCAAATTAGCAATTTATCCCACTTCCTGTTTTCAGCTGCTCATTTCATGGCTTTGGTGCTTGTCTGACCTCACTGCAAACTGATTGAACTCGCTGAAACTGGAAAATTACCTGGTGAAAAGGTTTATTGCCAGGCTAGTGAGTTGTGTGTGGTGACTGCAGTCAGGTGAGTGAGTGGGACGTGATGCACAGTGGTAGGGACTGGAAAAGTAGAGTGGTGAAATGTCCTCTTTTCAGCAATAGGAAATTGTTGTAGTTCAAACATAGCATGGAACTGACATTGCCAAGTAATTTTTTGCTTTCTCTGAACTAGATATATAGGTCTGACTCAACTAGCAGTGCCTAAAAAATACGTGAATTGCTTCTAGTTGTCCAGAGAAGCTGATGATTTTTTGTTTTCTGGCATATGTATTTACTAGAGATGTGTGCATATGCATTGAGCTTGATATCTCTGAATAAAAGCATAAAAATATATCAATGTAAATACTTGCAAAATTATTTGCGATCCTTGTTGAAAAGCACCTAAGTCAAGTATTTGTTTTTCCTTTAATTAGAGATGCAGTTTTGTTTATGATCCCTAGCAAAGTGCCCCTTGACAGTAGAGGACTTTCCCTTTGCACAGTGTTCTCTGATAATTGCAGAAAGAAGAACAAAAATAGCTGTGAACAGGACATGGCCTATGCTAATGTTTCTGTATTGTGCAAGTAGCTGTGATAGGCCAAGCATTTTGAAAAATACCTCACTTGACTGTGTCAAGTAGAAGTATAGTTCTTAGCAGTCTCAGAACTTAAGCACACATGAGATTTAGAGCAAGTTTAAGAAACTTGAGCTATTGGACAGATTTCTCAAGTCAAAATGTAATGTGGCAGTAACTAGACCATTTAATGTAATGGTGTTGTATAGGAGCTCTCTGTGAGGGCCAAGGAGTTGAACTTGATGATCCTTGTGGGCCCCTTACAACTTGGGATATTCTATATTCTATGAAATGAAACAAATTAACTGTTTTAAAAGTTAAAAGTTAACTCATGAAATAAGCATAGACCTTTTGGTGTGCTTCAGTAGAAGTACATTTATTGGAGCCCACAGACAGTGACTAGTTAGAAAAAGTCTTGAGAGGCCTCAAAACTAATAAAGGAAATCAGACTCACTAATGTAAATTAAGTGGTGATATGTGAAAGTAGAAGAAATATTAGCAATGGGGGTATGCCAGAAGATGTTCCAATTAAGAATGATGCAAGTGATGCTCAGTATGTACCAGTAGAATCTTCCTTCTTATATTGATAGTCTGTGAAGCTTCACATGTGGTTGGAGAAGCTGATGGTACTTCAGATCCTGATCTCAGGCTGACCCTCTTCCTGGCCTTTGGAGTGAAAAAAGCTGGTTCAGTTTGATGATTTAAGAGCTTTTGAGGTAGAAGAGTACCTATTCTCAAGTATCTGTTGATGCTATACCTTGTATTGCCAGTCTTGCACAAGTGTATGGGCTGGTCTGAGGACCTCAGACAACTTTTATCTAAGTGAACAAACTTGGTTGTGTGTTGATTTTTCTACTGTTTACACTTTATGTGACTGATGAACCTGCCTTGCAGAGTTAGGAGTAGCCTTTTGAAAGGGATGAAATTTTCAGTTCCTCTTAATTTTGGGGAGTGTTAAGCTGCCTTTCTCTCTTTAGATGATGTGCAGTAAATGATGTGCAGTTCTTCTGGGAATATATCTTCTAGGCTCTACCTTAGGTTGTATTTGAAAGCAGTGGTGTCACAGCTGCTGCTGCTGTTCATGATGCAGCTGCATTTGAAACTAACTTTGAATTCTATTGGTACTTTTGAGTTCTTTTGGCGCTTCTGCATTTCACTTCAGGTTTGCTGCTGTTGACTGCATGAAGAGTTGCGTACCAACAGTTTAGTCAGAAGGTGGCACTGTATTATGGTAAAATAAGAAGAAACTGAATTTATTTTAAAGTTTGGAGTTGTTGCTTTTCTTGTAACATATGTTTAAACATATTGCTCTTCTTTAGTATTTATTGCTTATGAATAACTAATACAATTTTTTTAGCCAAGCTCAATATAGTTTTGAGATACAAAAACTACTCTAAGGCTCAAGTGTGCCTGTAAAATATTTGTGTGAGCCCACATGTCTCATTTGTGTCTTACTCCCCCAATGCCAATGGGTTAAATTTTAGTTTTCTCTTAAATCTGGAGACTTTAAATTACTTCTGACTGAGCTGTGCTAGAGTATTATTGTGATTCGAGGATGTGATTAAATAAATATATACAGACTGAGTATATCAGACTATTTCCAGTTGGCATTTGAAATAAAATCAACTGTTATGAAATCCATACATCAAATATTTTCTTATGGATTACTCATTGGAAATGTAAGACAAATGCTAACCTGTTTCTTTTTATAGGAAAGTGCAATGGCTCAAGAATCTCCCAAAAATTCAGCAGCAGAAATTCCTGTGACTAGCAACGGACAGCTGGAAGATTCTCATGAGCACAGCTTTAACAGGGTAAGAATTTTCTTTGCTGTCTGCCATGGTACGGTTATCAGAAATGCTGAAGTTACAATGTGTGCTGGTTTGGCCAAATCTAGAAATACATCCTCTGAGAGAAGGCAGGCTATAACCACCCCTCCCCCACCAGGTTCGAGAAAAAAGAAATTTTCCTTGAAGGAAAGTGAAAGAGATAAAAACTATTTATTTAACAAACACACAGGAAAAGGGATAATGATGCTAAATATTAAAACCTCTCGATCTGCTGAGAGAAACCTGGGAAAATTTCAGCGTCCTTCCGTAGATCTCTTTCTCCCCATCTTTGGAGCTGGGACGAGGTGGTGGGCCCACCTCCAGGGCCAAGGCCTCGGTGGAAAGTTCTCCCAATGTATTCTGATGTTGAAACAGTCCAGCAGAGAGAAAAGGAAAAAGAAAACTGAAGTCCCAGGAAAACAAAAGTTCAACTCTCTGAAGGAAAAGGAGCTGAGGAAAAAAAAGCTGCCGAAAGCTGGCTGGAAAGAAAAAAAAGCCAGGTGCTTCCCTTCCCTCTTGCTCAGTTTAAAGGCATAGAAGGGCACAGAATGAATTCCTAGGCATGGGGCAGTGATATGGGATACACATCACAACGTCTCCCCAAGACACAATGCAATGCACAGCAGACTTCACTTGACATAGTTTTCTGGAGGTTTACTGAAGAAACTCCTTTGAAGCACATAGATTATTGTCAGAGCTGACTAACACAGTGTGATTGCATATTGCAGTGATCTTTTCCGTACAAAAGGCACGTTGGCAGTGGCAAATGCTGAGTTCTTCCCCCTCAGCTTGGTGCAGGTGAACGATCAGTTCTGCTCGTGCTCAGGCATCCAGCAGAGTGCGCTACGGCACAGCGTGTGGAATTTGGGGCGGGCTCCTTTTATTTGGATTTTCGTTTGGAAGTATGGAGGCCAGTTAATTGTCCATGTTTATTTGATATGTGCAGAGGCTTAGATTTTAAGGAAAGCCCTTAAGTTTTAACAGTTCCATACTGACTTGCAGTGCAGAATTACTCTTAAAAGAAATACTCAGCAGAACTTCAACATTTTATTCTGTTTTATTAAAATGCTGATTAGAGGAGGGGAGCCTTCATAAGATTTGTTGTTCAACTAAGATCTACCAGTGACGTAATGTAAAAATTAGCAGAGTGTTTAATGAAATGAAGTTAAAACTACATTTCTATGAGGATGTGTGTTTAGGGAGACGTGTGTTGGGAAATGCATCTTGAAGTGGTAATGAATTTGGGTTCACCTCAAAGTAGGGAAACAGACTTAGTAGTTTTAATCTTGATGACCTTGCTGCTGCTGTGACTTGGCTGCTAAGTTACCTTTTTCTTATGTAGTGATTGCTTCTGGCGTGCAATGCTTGCAACACTTATGTGCAGCAAATGACTGCGTTGGGGCCCTTGCTTAGTCAAAGTGTAAAGTTGGAATTTTAAGGTAGTTTCTGTCTATGGCCATATGTAAAAGTTGGAGTAGATTTTTCCTGCATGCTAATCATTTTGCTGGCTCGGAGTCCACTATATTCTGAAACTTTACTTTGACAAAAATGGGTCAAATATTTGCTCAAAGTGCAGAAAAACCTGTACTCTGCAAGCATATTTGAACTTGCTGTAATTATTTTCGCAGTGCTTATTCTGAGATCAATGAAGAAGTGCACTTCAATTATTTTTTTGAACTGTCTTGTACAAGTTCACACCTGCATGTGTGACCTAAACTCAATATGTGATAATCAAGGCTTCTTATAAACAAAACAAAGAAAATAAACTTCTTGGAACTAACATCTAGGTCTGTTTACTAATCTGTTAGTCTCAAATTCTAATATTTAGCTTCTATTCATCTTGCTTCATGTTTGTTATTTCTAATGCTTAATGCCTGCTTTCTCTTTTTTTCCTTGCCAGGTAATTTTTTGCTTTAACCTAAAGCAGTGTGCACTGTACCACAACATTTCTGGGGTCTTTTTTCATATCAGCTTATGGAAATGGCAAGCCAAGTAGTGATTTTTATAAGGTCACTTAAGAAAGGGGCAAGAAACCATGACCACTATAATTTGTACTGTTACCACAGTGCTCAGTAAGAGTATGTGACCACAGTAGAGTTTAGAGCACTCCAGTGTGCTGATTTTGATTGCACCTTCTTGGGAAGCTGGGGAATAAGGTTATTTTAATTTCCTGCTTCCTTATTTTTATGATCAGGGAAATACTCATCTAGATGCTGTACAGTTCAGATGTAAAGAATAAAATACTACTTGTTCTGTATTTTTTGGTCTTCTGCAGCTATTTTGCCACAAAGACTTGAACAGCTTTGATTATTTGTTTTTGAGTAAGAGGTATTTGTGCAACCTTTCCTTAGAATTCTTTAATTACAAAACTGCACTTTCCTCTAGACTTGCATTGTGCTTAGCATTTCCATCAGACCTTGTCCATAAGCTGCTCTGGCGTGAAAATACGTATTTGGGTTTTACCAATGCAGTATTAATAGGCATTCAAGCATGAGAAGTATTTCATTTTGCAAGGCAGTGCAGAGCAAATGTATTTACCTGGAAATAACAAGTAAGGTTGCTCCTTCTTTAAAGAAAATTGCCATTAGTTTTTCAAAACATCAGAGAGCATAGATTGTCATAATGGCAGTTCAGAAGGAAGCATGTTAGTTCCATTCTTGTGAGAATGTGACATAGCACTAATTGATGCATCTTCTTGGTATAATGCATATTTAAAAGGTAACTTAAGTGTTCCCCTAACTGTAAAATCTCTGTCAGAAATATGCTGCTACATTCTAATTCTCTAGTAAGACATGCCCGTGGAATTCAGACAAGTTTTGTCCTGCCTGAATGATGGATGGAAACTCTTTTACTAAAAAAAGCTGAAAAGCTGTAGCTTCAGTCGTCATTGGAACATATATCCAATGTTCTTTCATTACACAAAAGCTTGACATAGTGCTTTTTAACTCCACAAGCTCTGTTGGATCTCATTTGAGCTTTAAGAACTTGGTCTATGGAACTGTTCACTTATGTTTGGGTATTTGTTACACAGAAGACTTCAGCATTTCCTAACTAAAAGTTTTTCTTACTACTTTCTGTAAGAAAGCCCAACATACAAAAAAGTCTAGCTGGTTTATGTTATTCACTTGTTTTACTTCACTTACCCCTGACTTCTAGAGCCCAGTTTTCCTCCCATGCTATTGTAATTATGTGATTAGCACAGTGGTGTTTTAATGTGACTGGGGGGATTGGGAGCTGAGGACTGTAGAAGGAGTGAGGGAAGTATATTATTGCTGTTATTCCTATATGCAGTAACATGCCATATAGTGTGAGAGCTGCATAGGAATAAACGAAAATTTTCAGAAAACAGTTTGGTCTGCCTGTAAAGATACTCAAGCAGCTGTAAGCAATTTGTTATGTTTAAAGTACTGCACAAAGTCTATATGATGTTCTTATCAGTTTGAGCCTGAATTTGTTTAATTTCATTTTTAGTATTGCCTCTTCTCGTGGTTCTTATTGTACTCCTATGGGAACAAAATCATAGTTAAGCATGTGTATAATACCAGTAATAAACTTCAGGATGCAAAAGATAATGAACTTTGTTGTGAGTCTTCAATTTATCTTACCAGAATTACGAAATAAGGTCTGAGATCTGATGAATCTGAGTGCATGTGTTCACTTTCTTGTTCTGTAATTTTATCGCCAGACTGCACAAATAGATAAGGTCAATTCTCTTTTGTCTTTTGCCTTCTGAAAAAAAATGCCAGCCTTGTCACTCACATTCTGCCTGCAACTGAGTTTGAACTGAACTGGTCTGAGTTCATCTATTAGGTTTTGCTATGTTGAATGACATAGTTAGGTTTTTACTTTGGGTAATTATAGTTTAATTAATGTAGATCTGATTTAAAATCTATTTCTAGAACTGTGTCAGTTCTAGAAAACTGGATTGAGGAGATAAAAAAGTCAAATGTTCTTCATACAGTCTGAAAAACTAAAAATATGTGTGTTAATGATGAGAGTAGAAGGGAAGGTAATTTAAAACTGGATTGTAGTATGACATTAGGTAAATCAAAAGGGATGTAGTAGAAAGGGTCTTCTGAGTGAAGAGCAGTGTATTGGAGAGTAGAAGAAATGTGTTCGTCTGTTCTTTGCCACTTCATCAAACATTGAAGCCTTCAGGTCTCCTCCCTTTTATTTATGTTGAATTTATACTGATGTGAGGGTCTAGTGGCTTAATTGATGGAAAATAGGAACTGAGTGATGTAATGGGGCAAAGAGAAGAAGAAAATGCTGAATATGTACAAGGAGCTCTACTTGCATGTGATTTTGATAAGTTAACGTTCAGAGCCCATGTATCTCACTGGATAGATGTTGTGTCTATCTACGTAACCTTTTGTTCCATAGGATTTGTAATCACACTTTAAACTGAACTTTACAATCAGATATGTTGTAAATTTTTCCTGAAGGCAACTTGAGTAGTTTTATTTAAAATGTCATCCACCATTAAAAAAGAAACAAGCATGTGATTAGTCTGATATTAGTTGCTCCCCTGCTAAACTAGCCATTGGTGTGAGGTTTTAAGAATACCTTAATTCAAGGTAGTAAAGGCAAGTAAAACTGTATCTGTCAAACCTCCTGCTAGTACTAAGCAGAAGTTAATGCTTAGTGATGCATTACTATTAGTTGTTTCCTTAGTTCCTCCTTTGTTAAGTAAGCTTCAATAAATTAAGTTTTGGCTAGGTTGGTTTCTGCTGTTGGAGAAACAATACAATTCTGGTCTTTCCCCCTCTTCATTTTGGATTATTATGGATAGCATGATTGGGAAGTATCATTGTGGAAATAGTCTTGTAATTCAGCCAACATTTTTTCATGAACATGCATTCGGAACGATTTCTTTGCTGTGTCTACTGTCTCAACAGGGTTGCTATGTCAAAAATTCATACTGGTTCATCAGATGATCTGTATAATAGAGTTGTGTAAATAGGGCTAACCAGACTAAAATACGTTTAGTTTAATATAGTGACTTGAAGTAATTAAAATTGGATTTTAACAAATGGTTAAAGTGACTTAAATGTTCTATGACATATAGGTTTGAACTGTCTTGAGTAGACCTAATTAAGCTATTGCAGCTATTCTGTGTAGCTGTATTTCATGTCTTTGCTTCTTTGAGCCTTTAGCATGCCAAATGTCTGAGAATGGGGTAGGTAATGCAACCTTTTAACTTGGGAATCTTCTGAGTTGTGGTTTTTTTGTACCTCTAGCTCTGGGTCTCAGTGAAGTTACAATATTAAAATATTTGTGCTAGATGATAATTGCATAAATATGGTTTCAGCCTCATACAAGTGAAAATTATTAATGAAGCATTTTTCTATTTGTTTTTTGGTGATGGTGATCCCTTAATAGATCTGTGGACTTGAAATATATCAGTAAATTTTGATCAATTCTAAAGACTTGAATTTACCTTTTACAAAGAAGGGGGGAAATCTTAAACTTAGCTAGAAGAGCAATACATTGCCAAAATATAATCACCATATTGTAGTAGGGAAATCTGTCCTCACTTCCTGTGTTGTAACAGCAAACTTACTTTTAGTGGGAAGAAAAAAGAAAGCTATTTATGTTGTCTTCTTACCACTCAAACATTAAGTACAGTCATACCTTCCCTTAAGTGTTACGTTTTGTGCAGTGTTTCTAAATTATCCCTCTTTGTAAGTTATTGAAGGGATAAACTGTTTTGTCAGTGTGCTTACAGACTTTTTGCCATCTTTTTTGTTTATTTACGCTTGTGTAAAAAAAAAAAAAAAGCAAGCACAATCAGTTGCAAGAATGACATTAAAAAATGTAGTTTACATGCAGCAATGTGTCTCCCCTGAACAGTAACTTGCATGTTTGTAAACAACAAAAAGGTATTATCTTGATAATCACTGACTTTTTCTTCATTCTGGTCATGTACAAATCAACAAATGGTAAAGGTTTTTTTTTAAATCCATACGTAAGAATATCATTCTTCATAAAGATATATTTGAACTGGTTTATAGGTATTTAAAAAGAGGTTTGAATTAAACTTTGCCTTTCTTTACATTGAACTTTGCCTTTCTGACAGTGGGGAAAAAAGTAGATCTCTTCGAACAAATCTGTGTTTGTATATATATACATATGTATATATTAATGTAAAAAACTCTGGTGTGTATATATACACAATTGTAGATGTTTAAAATTTTCATAATCCAAATATCAAGTTTTTATTTAAGAGATGGATGCATTGTATTTTGATTTACTTAATTCTATAGTTTTTTCAGCTTGTGTTTAACTTCAAAGGAGAATTACATTGAGTGTACGGAAGTAGTGCAGTTGCTTAGGTTTAGATACAAACTTTTGTCTGTACAAAGCAGATGTTCTGCATTTTAACCTTAAATACAGTTGATTGCTTAGATTCCTATTGCAAACAGGCTTAAGCAGGTTAGCTGTCTACATTTGTTTGGCTCCAGGTTTAGATATTTCTGAAAACTACACAACATGCCAAGGTGCCTTCAGGAAAAAAATAATTCACGCTGTGTCCTTTTAGTGAAATCAGTGCATCTTCTCTGCAATCTGGTTATCCTTTTTCAAGTGTCTCTGCTTTTTCATGTTCTAGTGACTTGCTACATTTTGAGCTAAATGGCCTCTGTCTGTTAGCTAAACTAAGTTGAAGCAAAGGCTTTCCAGCGTACCACCAACTGCGGGTACTTAAATGGAAGACCAGTATTAAGTCAGTTGTGAAGACTGAAACCAGTATGTATCCAATGTTCTGATATGCTTAATTTGTGAGATCAGGTTCTGCATGTGACTACTATTTGTTTTTCTTGCTGTTTTTCTTTTTTTTTGGTATAATGCTTCAGATACACAAATATGGCATAATCTATTATCAAGTAGCCTGTTCATGTAAGTGAAAGTATGGCTGTAGGAATTGGTTGCTCTTTGCAGTAGTATGCTGGGTTTTTGATGTCAGCAAGATTCCTGGAATTCACATGGAAAAATGAATTTGCTGGAATTCATGTGTTTGTAGTTCTTCCTTTTTTCTTCTTCCCAGGGGTTTGTCCTAAACTGAAAACATCTAAAGAAATCTGGGGGGATGTGATCCAAAACTACTTCTTGACAATCTGAGCCTCTAGGCAGTATCAGTATCATTCTTATGCACTACTTTGCTTCTGGTTTGTGGATTGAGTGACTACAGTAATAGGTCAAACATGGATTAGATTTTAAAGGTTGTGGGTTTTTTGCAATTAGAAGCATTGTATGGATCATAAACAGTTACTACACGTGTCTAGACACAAACATCTTAAAGTTATGTATAGCTTTTCTCTAGTGGTCCTCCATACTTTTTCCACTTTTTTACCTCTATATGGAAGCAGAGGGGATACAAAATAGTACCTGACTCCAGATGCTGACAATGTCCTGATTTCTTGATGCTTTATTTTTTGTAACTGTATTTTACCTTTTCACTTTCACTTTTATAGTACTTTTTCACTCACTTTTTCCTTCTATTAATTAATGGTTTTAAATTGCTTTAAAACCTGAACTTTTTTTAAAGCACCATGTCTAATTCCATAACACCAGAGGCTTAAACTTCAATTAGATCGCTGGCAGTATGGTCCAGGAAACCTGTGGGGAGCTTTTTGTAGAGGTAGGTAAGATAGCAAAAATGGGCAGTAGGATGGTATGTCAGCTGTGGTGTGTGGATTCTTAGGCCTGTGTTGCGTTTCAGTGAAGATTTTTGTTCCTTGAGAGCTGGTTGAAGTAGTTAAACTAGCCCTCAAAAGTTAAACTAGGTGATCACAGGCAATTTTAAATGAAGGAGTTTCCAAAGCAAACAAAAGTAAGTGGCAACTTTGTGCTCTGAGCACTTATGTTGTAGAATAGGTGCTCAGAAGGAAGTTTTTGAAGTGATGCCTTTCTGGATGACTCCCCATGTCAAATACTAAAAAGATTTCATGTGCTATTTGTAAAAAATAAGGATGCTATGAATTTTAAGGCTATTTCTTGCTTAGTGATTTTCTAATATTTTCAACATTGTGATAGTTGCTTCCATATTTTTGGTTTGTAAGGTGTTTTCTGCTTGATAATCTTACATCATTCTGCACCCCTGTCAGTTTTTAACTGGAAACTTTATTAAACTGATATGGTTGCTTGGACCAGCTTCAGACCACATAACATGATGTTTCTGGCCACATGTTTGGTAACTGCTTCTCTGAGAGAAGCAGTTCTCTTTGATCATCAGTATAACAAAAAATTCTAGAATAAATACTCAGGCTATACTTATAGTGTTTCTCATTCATTTATATTTTTTTTTATAGCTTTATTTGTGCATATCAGTAGAAAGCTGTGACACCAGCAAGGACTCTTTCGAGGCTAAAGGCAGAATTGATTGTCTGAGAGCTGCTGAAACTGCATTATAATATTTTTGAGTCACTTCAATCCTTTTTTTTTTTAAAATCATTAAATTTCCGTTTTTATTAATATATTTTCCAGGACTTGAAATGTTCGTTACCAGTTGGACTTGGACTTTCTGAAACCAAAATAACATCTCGTGGCTTTGACAGTGCCAAAGAGGGAGTTGTTGAGGCAGGACAGTTTCCAAGTAAAGGTAAATGGGGTTTTTTTTGTATTTCTCAATTTAAAATCTTTAGGGATATTCTTAAATGGTCAGAAATACAGTGTTCTGTAGCTGCTTTGAGCGGTTTTTTATAAATGTACACAATGAGATTTGCATTAGTGACAACTGGTTTATCTTCTCTGGTAGCTGGGTTGTTAAAATAGAGAATATATACTGCACTTGTAGTATCTGTCAAGGGACTAAAGGAAACTACTCAGTGTTAAGTTGGTCTGCCCTTACAGGAAGGGAAGGCCTTGGGCACCTTGAACTGGTGTCAGGCTGAAGAATTTTACTATTACATTGTGTTGAAGTTTTCTTTAGGTTTTGCAGGTTATTGGTCTGGTTTGAAACGTAACTGGAGAGTTAGTTATTTCTTGATACACACTTCACTTACCTAGGGTAGATTAAAAAGTGGGATTCTTCTTGTTAGAGAATCTATGTGGTATTAACCAATGAGAAATGCAAAGTGATAAATAAGCCAATAATGTCACTGTTTCCAGTCTAAAAGCAATAGAATACCATGATATTGTATGGGCAAATGGTATTTAATGTATTATGTACCTTGGACAGTTTCTGAATTGGAAAGATTTAAAATTATCTCAAATGTGCAGCTGTGAAAATAAGTCTCTTTGTAGTCATAAATTTAATTTACATTTTGCTTCATTTCCTGTTTGGTAGAATTCTTTGCTTATGAATGCAGTTGATTTACATGCTGTACTTTACATATATTACAAAGTGAATGCTGTGTTTCTTTATGCCTTTGAAATTAGCAAAATATCTAGCTAAAAACTGGAGCAGATGGCAAACTGCTCACCATTCCTGCCTTTTTGTATTCTATTGGCAGGATAACTGTTCCAGCTGTTTATTGTATTAGTCTGTAAGGGAAAAGTGTCTTAAGATTTTTCAAGCTACACTAATATGTTTGAAATGCAAATGTTCTGTGGAAATTTCTGTACACAAATTATGAGCTTTGGACACTTTAGATATCACAGTTTTTCTCCAAGGATATTTTCTTCAGATTTTTCCTGATGCTCTTAACAAAATCAGAGAAAGTGGTAAAAGCTAGGGCTTCCTATGAAACCATGAACAAAAGTTGAATGATTGCCCTATTTCTGAAAATTCTGTCGTCTGTTTGAGTGTCCTTATTAGGGCTTCGTTTTTGAATGCAAAGTAGACAGTACTGGAGGGGAAGGGCTTTTCAGATTTGGGCGATGTTGAATGATGAAGCATGCATAAGTCTGTGTTAATACTCTGTCAAATGATAAGGATTTTTTTAACTGCTTGTTTTGGCTTGCTTGCTGAAATGATTCAGGCAGGATCTTGCAGTCAAACTTTTATGCCTGGGTGAATTCAGTTGCAGCTCTTACGCAATGTGTCTCTACAGAAGGACACAGCAAGTTAGCTGTCTTTGTCTCATCTTTTCTGTGCAGTTGGATCCAAATCATTGGTATTTACCCCATGTTAGTAGTGCTCTGTGGAAGGTTTTAAAGCTGATTGTTGATCCAATTACTTTAAATGATGTTTTTGGTGTTACTGATAACTAAATTTTGTTGAAACTGCCAAGTTCAGGTTTGATTTTCTTTTCCCTCATCACACTGTTAGCCCTGAAGTACATTGGAATTTATCAGCGAAAGCAGTAAATGTTCCCCCCCCAATATGGTGGTCATCACCATAGAGGAAAAGCTTACTTGGTTTTTAAATCCTGAAAATTCCATAAGGATACCACTTCAGATTTATCTGTTACTAAAGAGTGGCAAAGCTCTGAAAAGCATAATAAGCATAATCCTAAAACAGCTTAGAGAGCACACAGAGTGCAGGTCACTTAGTTAAAAGTTAGTTGCTTTTTGTTTTGGTTTGAGGTTTTTTGTTTGGTTTTTTGTTTATTTTTTTAAGGGAAAAAGCAAGTGCTGTAAAATCATTCTTTTGGGAATGAGTTTACAGCTAATGACTTGTATGATCTTCAGGATAACTTATTGCTGCCTGTTTATACAGACTTAAGAGCTGGTGTCAGTAAGTGTATCTGAAACTGGCAGAGATTTTGAGGCTTACTTCACCTCTTAATGCTTTAAGTTCCATTCAGTGACAATGCAGAGTGAACGCTACCTAGACCTGAAAAAGAATGTTTCAGCTGTGGATTGTTATATAACCATCTTCCATGGAATTTTCTGTCTGTACTTACCTGATGAGCCCCTCAGTTGTATTTTGATTGCTCTTACAGAAAAAAAAAAAATGTCGTCATGACGTAGAGATTAAATCATGAAAAAGATTAAATCATGAAAACTTGGAGTAGTTCACATGGAGAGATGCACCTCCTAAAAAGCATTTCCGTCAGAAATTCCAACAACTTTTCTGTGAATACTTCTATAGCTGCTGAAGCAGATGTTTCTTTGTTTTGGAAACGTGTTTCTGTAAGAGTGCATGTTCACGTCTGAGGGAAGATGATGGATTTTCATGGTTAAATGTCCGCTTTTCAGGTTCGTCAGCATCACCCAAATCATCTGTTATATCTCCTAGCAGTGCAGCAGCTAGCAGACTGGCTGGACAAGGTTGTGATTTAATTATTCCCACAGGTATCGAAGCACTGAATGGATAACGCCCTTGTCTCTGCTGACAGTGTACTAACCCCTCCACGTTTCTAATTATTTGATTTACTATCAGTTGGAAATAAAATTTCTGGGGGATTTTGGTGGCTCTCACTTCTGACTTCAGCAGTTTACAAATTAACCTCTGCTTTCCTCTCTCTAAGCTGATTTTACTCTATAAAATTAAAATTATAACTAATCCTAATAATAACAAACAGTAGATAAAATAGGAGTGACCAAAATCTTTTATTTAGGTTAAAGCTGACACTTTTAGCATTTTTTGCCCAAATGGTCACATATTGCAATAGACTGTGGAGGTGGCCATTAGGAATGCACAACACCCGATCTAGGCTTTGCCACTTGACTCATTTTGTGCCTATGGGCAAATTACTTAACATCTTAGTCTGTTTCCTCCTGCATAAAAGGAGAAAACTCAGTTACCTCATAAGGATGTTGAGAGGGTTAATTACTTAATGTTTGCACAGCGTGTTGAAGATGTAAAGAGCACAGCAGAACTTGATGCTAAAGAAGTATCTTGGGGCATCGGTATAACCTTTTTTCCAAACTCTTGCTTACGTAAATAACTTGGCAAGACTAAGGTGGCCGTAAGTAGCAGTAGGGATCAGAAGCAGGAGTACTTAAAATGAGTATGTACATGAATAAATAAAAATGTTGCTTAAAAAGTGATGATACTTAGCAGTTTTTAATATTTAGGACACTAGGAATTTTGCAAAATTGAAACATGGAATCCATGTGATCTACTAGCTTGAAAATGCTGGATAGTGGCAAATTGTGTGGTGATTGGCCCTAGGTATTTTAATTTGTTGCTTTCAATCTCTTCTCTGCTGGTTTTATTCTCCTGGTTTGTAGAATTATTTGTTGCTAATACAATGAGCTAATAAAACTGAAATAAGTAAGTTAAATACTGGCTGAACACATCTTCTGGAAAGAATGACTTTCATTGGAAAAGATCTAAAAACTCTGTACTTCATGACAACAGGATGCCAATAGTTGTTGTTTAATGGTCTTCAGGTTGTAAACAGTCTTTTAGATTGACTAAATGCAAAAGAGTGTTCAACTGTTGGAGTTTTTAAGCATAGATTAAGTAATAAACATGTCTCAAAAGCTGTTTTAAGCTTTCAGTCCACTTAATTCAGCCTGTTACTACATGAAATAGTGATATATACATACATTTTATATCACTTTTAAAATAAGTCTTTCTTTCTGGAACTGATTTCAAAAATCTGCTTCTTCATTTAAATTCATACTGTCATCTTGTTCTGCTTTTGGATTTGCAATTGCACAAATCTTCCATATCTGCTACTTACCCTTAAAACAAACAAACAAAAAATCCAGACGCAAGGCCTTGAAGATTTGCTTTGTGTCTGACACAGGGGGCAGAGCTCAGCAGAAGAGTGGACCTGTTCTGTTAGCAGATGAAGTAAAGAATCCAGCAATGGAGAAACTGGAATTGGTGAGAAAGTGGAGCCTAAACACTTACAAGGTATGCAGCCATATATGTGTGTGTGTGTGTGTATTCTGTAAGTGAGATTGCTACTAGGTAGGACTAGAGCTGTATGAAGTGAGCTGTTGTTGCAGTGAGCATAAGCAAGAATGTATAGGAAAGGCTTAGTTTTCTTCCAAGTGTAGCATTCTTTGTTAAATCCCTGGTATAATGTGGAAAATCTTTAATAGGTATTACTGATTTAGCAAGGTAAAGAATGTTCCATTTCTAATGTTCCCTTCATCATTCCGAATGTAGAGATTTCAGCACTAAAGCTCGGAATTAAATCTTTTTGCTATTTTGGAGGTGATTGCTGATACAATAAGATTTTAGTTGACATGAAAAAATCAGGGCCATCTCTAAGTTCAAAACTTGTTATATGGTCTTCTTATGATTTTGTCCTGTCTTGGCTGATTGTTTTTTCTTAGTGTTGTAATAGTTGCTTCAATTAGTGTATGTTTTATATGCTTCTACTTCATGATCAGTTGAGATATGATGAAATTTTTAAAATAACATAATAATTGAAAAGGTGCTTAAAGCAGACAACTTTGCTATAAGTGACTCTCACTAAAAAGCTATAAAGTAAGGAACAATTGTCAGGGAGTGCATTCCTGTCAAGTTTTAAACAAATACCAGTTTTGAAAAATTACTTTATGTTGTGCCTGCAACTGAAATGATGGAGTTGTGGGCAGGTGCATTAGTAGGGTCTACATCAAACCATGAAGAAATGAAGAATCTGTGGAAAAGAAAGTCTAAATCACTCCAGTGTTCTTTAAGTCCAGATAAGGACATCCTCCTCAGTGAGAATGGGAAGCATTCTACCCTCTAGTAAATGCTTATGCTGTCTTTCTGTTAGAATCAGAAGTTTCTTTTGTTTTTCTCTTTAAATGGCTACTTTTCTTGTCATCAAAATAGTTGTAGCAACTGCAGAAGTTGCAGTCCAGTGGTATCCTGGGGTGCCTTAGGAAGAGCATTGCCAGTAGGTTGAGGGAGATGATGAGGCACATCTGCAGTGCTGTGTGCAATTCTGGGCTCAACAGTACAAGAGAGACACAGCGCTCCTGGAGCAGGTCCAGAGGAGGGGAACAAAGATGGTGAAGGGACTGGAGCACATCTCTCAGGAGGAAAGGCTGAGGGAGTTGGGCCTGTTCAGCCTTGAGAAGAGACAACTGAGAGGGGACCTCATGAATGCCTATAAAGTATCTGAAGGGAGGGTGTCAAGATATGGAGCCAGGCTCTGCTCAGTGGTGCCAAACAACAGGACAAGAGGCAATGGGCAGAAACTGGTGCGCAGAAGTTCCATGTGAACATGAGGAAGAACTTCACTGTGCAGGTGACCGAGCACATGGCACAGGTTGCCCAGAGAGGTGGTGGAATCTCCCTCACTGGAGGTATTGAAGAACTGTCTGGACACAACCCTGTGCCATGTGCTCTAGGATGGCCCTGCTTGAGCAGGGAGGTTGGACCAGGTGACCCACTGTGGTCCTTTCCAACCTGACCCATTCTCTGATTCTGTCAGCTAGTCTGACAGTGTGCTGTGGTCCAGTCAGAATATGTGCTATTGAGCTGAAGCTGTTCTTTAAAATTCTCATGTCTCTTTAAAACATTGACTCTTGGGATCAAATCTGCTATACCACAACTAAAGAGGACAGGACTTGACCTTATTTTGTATTTTTGGTACCTTGATTTAGAAAACAAAACCAGAAAAACTCACGATGTCTCAAACTCGCTGACGTGAACCAACAGCTAGAAGACTAATGAAAAATGTTGGGAAAGGGGTCTTGGATCCTTTTTAGAACATTATTTCTTTGACTGTAGTCTCTGCAAAGTCCAGATTTTTAGATTTCTTTCATGGCTTAAGCTTCCCCTTCCTGAAATCCAGAATCACACCAGTTATGGCATAGGAAATAAAGACTAGCATTTTCAGAAAACTAAATTAATGTTTTCTTTTAGCTGTTCCAAACATGCCTAAGGAGATATGTCAGTTGTGATCTTTCTAGAATTCCATATTGACTACTTCTGCGCTCTTTTTTTGAGATATAAGATCATTCAGAGAACTTAAAAGTTCATTTTGAGTTGATGGAGTATTATGCAAATGTACCTGGAGATGCCATACATTTGTTTAGTAGGCTATGTACAAAAAGCATACTTAATATGGTTAAGGACAGTGGAAATACTGGCTTGCTTTGGTTCCCATCAGAAAGATCATGGGAAGAAGTGTCCTCCTTATCTCATAATAGCTAACTGTTCATAGGTTAGAAGATGCAGAAATAAGGAGAAGGAGTAAATGGTCAGCACTTGAATCCCTCTGAACTTAAAATCCCTGGTATCGATGTACCAGACATTAATCTACAAGTGGAGTTAGTGGTGAAATCTGTGGTTGGGAAGTTCTTTAGGAATCTGACATGAGTAGTTCTTGTGCCATGGTGTCTGTATCAGGGGTTGAGAAATCTAAATTATTGGATATGTTCAGAAGTCATTCCCATATATAAATGCCTTTGCAACTACCATCCCCCTTCACATTTGCCAGTCGTATGCTCCCTAGTTAGTGAGTTAGCATGGAAAGAAATTGCCCTTTTTTCCATAGTCTAGTGACAAGATCTTTTTCTGTTCTTTCTTCAGCCCCTGCTTTCCCCTTTGGATGAGAAAGAGGTTTTCAGTCTAGCAAAAACATTTAGGCACAAGAAAGTCATTACTCTTCTTGACTTTCAGCAATTCTCACAAGCTTATCTTCTTGTTTTTCATACAACTTCTTCAACTTTGAGGGGGGAAAAAAGGCAAACCTGTTTTACAAATCTCTCTTAACACTGGGCTACTAGTGGAACATTTATTTCTGAGACATGTCCAGTAATGCCTCTGTTTATCTTTAACATGCAATTTAAAACATAGTTCTCTTAAATGTATTTTGGTAACTTTTTTTCTCTGAGTTGTTTTTCTTAAACTTTGCATTGGGTGACTTGTTTTTGAGTAGCATGGTCTTATTCATGACAGTTTCCTTTATAGATACTCTTAGAACAAAGCATGATGAAATTAATGAGTGGATTCTTCTTTGTTTGCTAGTGAGAATATAGAGCAACTTGTGTGCTTGTACTAGTCCACGTAGAACTGGAGTAAATCAAAATAGATTGGGGCATCTTCTTTATCTTTCGCTACATCTGAGTTTAACAAAGCATGCAGTGTAAGTCTTTCCAGTTACTGGGTTTTCCTCACTTGTCAATGCTGGGCTTTTTTAGATGTTTTGCTGTAACTTCTGAAGCAAATACCCTTTGGCTGAAAATAATCCCTTCATTTGTAATTTATTCTTGCTTTCAAAAATTTTGTTTTCCATGATTCACATTTTTCTCTTGCATTTCCTTGGGGATTTGTGTGTATGTGTGTCAGCTCTTTTGGAAAATAGCCAAAATTTGACCATCACTTTCATAGTTCCTAATGAAAGACTTATTTATGCTCTGAGCACACTCATTGCTAAGCTGTATTTTGCAATTTCTCTTGGAGAGTTTGGTAGTAAAGTTATATTCTAGGTTG
Source organism: Corvus kubaryi (assembly GCF_017639235.1). NCBI lineage: Eukaryota > Metazoa > Chordata > Aves > Passeriformes > Corvidae > Corvus > Corvus kubaryi. Next base: position 6,674,959 of record NW_024582059.1, read on the forward strand.
TGAATTGTTATGCTTGCCCAAATTTCTGATGCTTGACAGACAAATGTCACCTAGACTTAGCTGTGCTTTTTCTTGTGAATTACTTGAATCTAACGAAGTAGCCCAAATAATCTGTACCTTCCAACCTAAACCTTATGGGTAATGACCAGCTTGTTCTCTATGATCATTCTTGACTCTTTCCTGTGTTCATCATTTAGAAAGGACATGGAAGTTCCAGGAGGTTGAATGTGCATCTCCTTTGGACACGAGTAAAGGCAGGATTAAACTAAAGTCCTTGAATTGGGAAACCCTGGGAAAGTGTATTTGGGGAGTCCTTGAATTGGAAAATCCAGTGCTGTAGTGTATTTGGGGAGTATGTTATAAGATAAACTTGGGCATTATTTCACAAAAAAGATAAAAATAGCAGCTTTGTGCTTAGGTTAACTCCTTTCAGAGTAGTTGTGGCCTTGATGAGTAACTTAATTTCCTTGTAACATTTGTTTCCATCAGTAATTTTTCATATGTCTAAGTTGGTTATCCCTTCACCCATTGGGACAACCACAGATTAACTTCAAGTAACTTACTACAGCAGTAAATAATTCTGCTTTCCATAGAGCAATAGTATAGCTTTGCTACACATCTGCTTTGCAAATGGCTTCTCCTGTGTCTCAGTCAAGGGAAATCCCAATGTGCATCTTGGGAGGCTCACTGCCAAGTTGGGCTCGAATTGCTGGCAGACAAGGTGTCACGGATCAGTGGAACGTGGTAGCAGCCTCCTCTGTCACAGCCATAGGCTGGGTGAAAGTGTCCACAGCCTTGTAAGAGCAGATTTCCTGCTCAGTGTGTTAATGAACGGCAAATCTACTAAGAATTTGACTTATGACAGAAAAGAAATAGTCTGAGTAAATCGTCTCTGTTTTATAGATGTATAAATAATAACTGCATTTTAATACTTTTGCATATTTCTCAGTAGGAGTTCCCAGTTTTCTAGTCAGATTTAGAAAAACATGCTGAAAACCACCACCTTCTTACTTAACCCCTAAGAAAAACCTCAAAAAGAACATTTTTGGAAAATGCAACATGGATGTTCTGGAATAGGATGATTGGTAGACAAAGCCCAGAAAATTACTAACTAGACATTTTTATGCAGAATAGTAATGCTCCTATTAACTGACTTTTAAATGCAGTGCGCTAAAATGCTTCTTTTAACTTAATGAGATTCACCAAACCTATAAAGAGATAAGTGTTCTTTTACTTGAGAAACAATTAGTTATGCTCTTGATTTGCTAACTCGAATATTCATCTTAGTAGGAGTTGAGACTTGTCCAACTGTTCTTGCTGAGTCCTGATAAACTTCTGAAGACTGTGTTGTTTTTTCAGTTTGTTGTGCAAACTTATATTGGGAGGGGTGGTTGTGAAAGAATTGTGTGTAATTATATGTCCCTTGAAGCTGAAAATGGGTGTATGCTGTGTTGTCTTGAATATACTTGAATCTTTATAATTTACTTTTTTTTCTGCAGTGTACACGTCAGATCATCTCTGAAAAACTGGGTCGTGGCTCAAGAACAGTAGACTTGGAACTAGAAGCTCAGATAGATATATTGAGAGATAACAAAAAAAAATATGAAAATATCTTGAGACTGGCACAGACACTGTCCACGCAGCTCTTCCAGATGGTACATACCCAAAGGCAACTTGGAGATGCGTTTGCTGACCTGAGTTTGAAATCATTGGAACTTCATGTAAGACTTTTACAATGTAAAAACATAGTGGCAGAGATTAAGATAAGCCTAATTGACTCGTGCAGGGTATCTACTTGTTAGCCTCTACTTTTACAAACATTGTAGTTAACAATATATTACATGCTCTTTGTGTTGAAAGCTTATGTTATTCACTTAAAACTATAGGAAATGACTGAAATTACTGTAGTTCTTTATTGTTTCTTAAATGTTAGCCTCTAGTTGATGGTTGAACTCAAGAACTGGCAATTATGCTTTGCAGAGAAGATGCATTTTACTATTAAGTTTGCTTCTAATGAAATGTCATCAAAGTGTTCCAGAGTGTTACGTCATTTCAATTACAAGATGTCTTTGGGGAATGTGCCTGGGAGTAAGTAGATTAGGGCACATTACTTCACTTGTGCACATTGAATGTGAGTAAATTATTTTTCTGTAGCATGTTTAAGCATTGAGATTTGATCTCAAAGTCCTTTCTTAATCAGAATTTTCCTACTAATAAGACTAATCTGTATTCTTATGTTGTCTGGAGTTGCTGAGCAAGAGAGGCAGTCTTGAGATATCTGGGTTGTTATGATTCCATGGTTTAGAAGTCTACGTAGTACTGGCACTTTCTGTTGCCAGTAGTAAAGCTGTTTGCTGTAAAGAGAGAGAACGTGGATGTTGCTTACAGAGTGTAGTAGCTGACTTGCTTCTACATTGCTTGTGCTGCATTTGCAAAGTTAAAACAATTTGATCCTTTGGAAAACCAGTATTAAATGGCTTAATGATTCCCTAAAACAGAGCTGCTGAAACAGCTCAAATTATCTTTGTGATTTTAAAAACATCTGTCTTTTCATAATTCTCTTTTCCCATTGAGTTTTAAGGGAGTAGGTGGAGTTCATGCTTGCACAGAGGAACTTCAAGTGACAGCTAGCTGAAAAAATTTAAAACTCCTACACTGATGTGAAGGAATTTTTAATATTAGTCTGACAGATGAAAATCTGTGAATGTAGCACACTTCTAGCAGCTAAGAAGTTAAATGATCTGCTAAAAGAAGCTTTTAATAATCAGTTTATTCTTGACACAAATATGGGCATGTGGTTTGTGGCAGAACTTAGTGGTTGTTACGAAGTATGTGCTGAAGCTTGGTGTTTCTTCCAAAACTTGGATGGAATCTGGCATCATGCTCATTTAGTGAATGTTGGGTTTTTTCCCATGATTAGCTTGTAACTTCTAATGGGAATACTGGTCTTCCAGGTTCTTTCAACGTCTTGTATTGGTCTGGAATTTGTTTCCGTCATTCACCTCGTGTAGATTATTGAATGGGGCTGTTGATGAAAATCAAATAAAGGTTTCTGCTGCTGTAATAAAAGTTATCTGACCTTTGCCTCTTGGAGACTTTCCTGGTGTTTGTCTCTTTCCTCTTTGCATTTTCCCTCTGTTTAATCTGCAATGTATTATCATCTGTAGCCTGGCCTACTTTTGGATATTTGGATTGTTGCCTCTAAAACTTGTGCAGGACTAAAAGTAAAATTTCTGAATAGTTAGTCTTTAATGTGATAACAGTATATAAGCTTAAATAAAATTTAAAAAAACTCCAAGTCTCAAGGTAATACTTCTTCTTTTATACATGATAACAAAACGAAATTTTAATGTGGTATCTGGTGAGGTATTACTTAATGTGAATGGGTTGCTGTTTCTCTTTTGGATACAAAGGTAACTCCTAGTTCCAGGCTCATGTGCCTCTAATTATATAGGCAGATGAATCCAAATTTTAATTGACCTGAGCATAAGGTGTGAAATGAGCGTAGACTCTTGGTACAGAAAGGATTTCCTATGTGTTTCATAAGAGATAATCTGCAGAGGTCATGGACAAAGCTCAAAAGTGTGTATGAAACTGTGAGCCATTGGAAGGACACGGTTGTTGATTAGCGCGTTCCTTAGTACTGCAGGCCGCTGCAGTCCCATCCTTCGTACCTCCCCCTTTGAAGTGGTAGTGTTGTTCATTTGGGATGATCTGAGTGAGAGGACCAGCTGGAAAACTAATTGCAGTCTTGCCTGCAGAAGGAAAAAGAGATGAGACTAAGCTGCTGCAAGGGGCAGTCCTGCTGCTGTTGTCTTTGCCAGCATGCTGCTATTTCTTCTCTGTGCTAGCACTCGTGTTAGCTGTGTAGCCGGCAATGTTAGAGCAAAGCCAGCTGGAAAATACTGTTTTGGGGTTTTTTTCCAGCAAAATCTGTAGCAATTTAGCCAACTGCTTTTGCTGCCCAAAGCAGCTGTACAAAGCAAAGATGGCAGATCTTTAGCAGTGTTTACAGGGCTTAGCTCATGAAAACTTGCCCTAAGTTCTCTTTCTTTTTTCTTCTCCTTCAGTTGCTCACTTCCACTGCACCCTCTTTTCTAGAGGATTCTTGTCTTACCGTTGCCCATTATGCATTACCCTTACTGTCGTGAACTTGTTAACATGAAATATCATTTGGCTCTGGTGTTCATTTTCTAGACAGATGAAAGGAGACTGGGAGAATACAGCACTTCTGAGTCAGTTGTTGGCAGTGTGCAAGCTCTAAAAAGGCCCAAGTTCCAAATACAAACCTAGTATGTTTTACAGTCATTACAACCAGAGATTGTACTCTTTTGTGAGAGCTCCCATCTGTAGAATACGGAGATACCATATGGATGACATAGATATAATAATTGGATTCATTTGGCATCCATGCATTAGGAAAATCTTTGCAGCTTTGGTCAGTCTACACTGCTGTTAACAAAGAGACATGGACAAACATATATCTAAATGTGGCTGAAATGCCTTGGAAATAATTTTGCCCTTGTCCCTTTGAAATTTATGTATGAGCTACATTAATATTTTTATTTGTTATTCATTATAATGCTCTGCTCTTCAATTATTTACAGCCTATTAAACCGTGATAGATGCTGGGGGTTTTTTTGCAGTGCTCCTTTCCAGAATGTAAGAATAAAACTTAATAGCTAATTAATGCTGTGTGCCCTTGTGCATTTAGTTACATTACTGAATTTAATGTAGTGGTGTCTCTGTTCGTATTAAAGCATTACCTAGACAACCACGAGAGATGCTGGATTAAAACCCTGCTGAATGACAATGCGAAGATTGCATTAGCACTTACTTTTAAGTAACATTCAAGATACCAGAGTGCAGAAAAATCACATTATAAAATAGGATTTAACATCATGTGTGGTAACAAAATCTAAACCATGTTTTACTGATGGTGGAGAGATTTCATAAGAACTGTGAACTGAATATGGTATCAAAGTCATATTGGTTTAATCATAATCATACCCAAACGGAAGTGAAAGAACTGACACATCTGTGTTTGCATTTTTTTATGTATTTGCTGATGAATGTTATGATTTCAATTGATCTACAGCTTTTGTTTTCTCTGTCCTTTGTTTATAGGAGGAGTTTGGCTACAATGCAGATACGCAGAAACTTCTAGCCAAAAATGGAGAAACCCTTCTCGGGGCTATTAACTTTTTTATTGCCAGTGTGAATACACTGGTAAATAAAACAATTGAGGATACGTTGTTGACTGTGAAACAGTATGAAAGTGCCAGGTAGCTATCCTGTGTCTAGCTCTTTTCATTATGAATTAATTCTTGGGAAGCAGACTCTGTAGCAGCTTAGGCTGTGTATTTGAGTGACTAACCTGTCAGATAAAAACCTTGTAACACAGCTCTCATCTAATGAGGGTTTCCGTTTAACTATAACTGATTGCACAGATCTTCATATGTTTTGTACATGTTCCCTTGTAGACTGAATTTTACTTGTTAGCTGTAGGAGTAATTATAGCTGGCATTTCCCGCGTGCTAGATTAAGGTAGCTTTCTAAGGTAGCGTGACAGTGGAAGATTAGCCCTTCTATCCAGCTGCATTGCAATAGGTAAAATAATCTCTGTGACTGAAAGACATTTACTCTTGTGCCTCTGTTGATGAACAATGCCTGCAATTCACACTTCAGTTTTTATGCAGAAGTTGCAGGCTTGGTCAGAAAGGGGAAAATAAAACCGGACTTTCTCAGTGAGCGAGGAATGGCTTTCCTACCCTGGAGAAGGTTACTTTTAGATGTGGCATAGCACTTTAAAGCTGGGTTCCTTTTTCCTGCCAGGAACTTGTAGTTATTTCTGATGAGTGGTTCCATTCTGACTTTCTTTCACAGTTTCTTTTAATTTGACAAAGGATGTAGTTCATGCACATAATTTTTTGTGATTCTGTGGATTTTTTTAGGTCAGAAAGTGCAAACTGCTTGAGTTTTGAAGTTCTTTCCCTCTCTTTTTTAATTGTTCTGTTCTAGTGCTTATTTTTAAGCAAAATAGTAAGTTATTGTTTTGATATTTAGGTAAACTTTCAAAGGCATGAAAGGCAGAATTAATGTGTAGATAAGGTATTGCTTTACTTTTGGCATGTTAAAAAAAAAAAAAAAAAAAGAATTGGTTCATACGTTTTCCAGGTATCCCCTTGAAAATTTGTGCAAAATACATCTGCTGCAGTTGTTTTTGTCAGTCATTTTCTATATATGGTTCTTCCCTCCTGAAATACCTTCATCGCTTTCTCTTTCTGTTCACTAAAGAAATCAAATACTTTGCCATTTTAATAAGGCAAATAAATTACGAAGGTTCTTCACTGAGAGGGCCGGTTCGTCATTTTGCACTGTGAAAATAGGTTGCATTTATTTCTGTGCCTCTTCTTTCCTGTCCCTAGTTGCGCTTCAGTGTTCATCTGTTCCCATCTTTTATCCGCTCTCTATTAGTTTAATAGTTTCCTTTTTGGAATTAAGCCATAAATTACATATAAATCCTCAATTATAGTGGCAATGAGAATCAGGAAGAGCCCTGTGAATATTATTCCTCTTACCTCTGAAAAGGTTGTATTTTATTTTTGAGCAGTTATATCAGCTGAAAACTGTGTTTTATAACCGGTTTTTAATCCTTATTTGTTTCCAGTTTAAGAAATGTTTGTGAGAAAGCATGTTTAAAAGGCCAGAAATAGTGTGGTTTGTCGCATTAAAATTGGTGGATATGCTAGGTTCCATCATTTGACAGCTACAGAAAACTGTGGAAGGAAGAGTAATGCTTTGGGCAGGGCTGCACCATCATTTTTGCAGTCTGTTTTTTCCATAGGACAGACAAGTTCTCAGAAAAGTGTTGTGGAAGAGTTATGAAACTGTCCAGTTAATGCATATGGAGAAGCGTGGAGCATGCTGAAAGTGCTTTAGGTCAGAGTTTGGTATAAGTGACCTGTTCCTCAAACATCTGCTTAAAGGGGGTGTCATGCTCTTGATGTGTCTCTTACTCTTAACACAAGCTCTCCATTGAACTGATTCAACAGCAGAAGAATGACCTGAAAAATATTTGCTACCTTTTTCTGGGTTAGTAGGTTGAGATGTCCCAGGAAAAGCTCTGACTACTGAAGCCTGTACAAAACAGAGGGCTGAGAGCATGTGACCGAGGCAGAAACAGAAAAGGGAGGGTGCTTGTTGAGGCAGTTTTATACATGTGCTTCAGAGTGGGCTTGTTTGGTAAATAGGAGCAGGGAGAAAAAATACTTAACCAGTTTTTAAAATTTTTTCTGTACTTAATTGTGAGGTCAGTTTTGAGACGCTACCCTTAGATTTTTTTTTGTTTTTTCCCCCTTCTCCTCTTTCTTCTCAGGATTGAATACGATGCTTATCGAACAGACCTGGAAGAGCTGAATCTTGGCCCTCGTGATGCAAACACTCTGCCAAAGATTGAACAATCACAGCAACTGTTTCAAGTGCATAAAGAGAAATACGACAAAATGCGTAATGACGTATCTATCAAATTGAAATTTTTGGAAGAAAATAAGGTAAGCTGCTAATTCTCATGTTATGTTTAGGAGTTTTGTTCTAGAAGTTAACTGCTTTCTAGAAATATTTTAAGTTGTTATATCTTGAAATAGATATTCATTTAAAAGTAGAGCAAGCAAAGAAAATAAGCTGAATTTTCTGAGTTCTTGCTGTATCACTGGAGGACACCCTTTTAGAGCAGGCAGCTTTAGAAGTCCCTAAGCAAGCTGCTCCAGCTACAAATGGCAAACATTATGGCAGTAAATTTCTTGTTGATACAGGAAGTTTCAAGTTTGCAAAAGCATTACTTTTCCAGTTTACCATATTTAATGGTTAAATGAGTCACATAATTACTGATTTAATATTCAAAGTAATGTGCATGTTTGGCAACACTGTCATGGAGGTTATGCACAACGAAAGCGAGAGAACTATGAAGAGGCTTCTTCAAAATTAAGCTTTAAGAATTTGAACTGAGAAGTACTACTTTCTGTAATTAATTCCCTTATAGTTTCTTAATTTAAAACAGGACTCTTGAACTGTTGATTGGAAGGGTGGGTTTTTTTCCATAAGTGTTTATTTCAACCCTACCATTTCATTGATATCCTCTTAATGATGGTATTCTTACCCTTCTTATTCTACCAGGCAAAAATAAAACTGCCATACAAAACAACCTTTAAATTGTTCTGTGATAAATGAGTCCTTTTAAATTGTCTCTAATTAGATGTAAAAAGTATGGTCTTTCAAGATCTGATTTTTGTTCCTAGTCATGGTAAGGGAGATAGTTATAATCATGTGTGGCTGTATTTCCCATGTCTTCAGAGGAAGGAAAATGTGATTAAAATATAGATAGATAGTTGTCAGTTTATCCAGGTCTCTTAGTGGATTAACATTTTCAATATGGGTTGATTAATTTATTTTAAAAATTTAAACACAGGTAAAAATAGTCTGTCAAAGAATACATGACTGGCCCCAGATGACAACGATAGCAAACCATGTTCCTTGGAGGAAAATTTAAGGGAAAAATCATGGGGACAAGCTAAACCAATTAAAATGGATTATTACTTTGTATTTTTGAATATATTATCACATATGCAGTTGCATCCACTTCTTAGAATAAAAATAGAGGTCAGGGAAGAAATGTGAACCATCAACAGATGATAAGAGAAAAAAAAATCGAGAAAATAAGCAAACATTTTGGTTTCCATAACGGTACACGCTTAAAACATAGCTCCTGAGCACTGTTCCTTCATAAAGGCATCTGCACTAGGACTCCCTGGTCTGGAATCACATAGCCATCAAAAGTTGGCTTTGTGATGGATCAGATGATCAGGTGACTAAAAAATTGGTGTTGGCCTAACTTTATTTCTGGTTCTTGCTGAAAAAATTGGAAAATAAAAGGATTGAAAAAATCCATATTAAAATTAATTTTCTTGAAGAAGCTGAAGTCTAATCTAAATGCTGATACTGATTCTTAAATTAGAAAATGCTCCTAAGAGCTGTGTTTTAAAACTATGCTAGGTTGAAAACAGATATGCTGAAGGTGTCTTCCCATTCTCCCTGCCTTTGTTTTCATTTTTCAGTAAGTTTTTGCTACCGCTACAATGTACTTCTGTTAAAATTGTTTGATCCTTCCAGCTCATCTCTGTACAGGAATTCTGATGCTTAAGTTTGAATTAGTTTAAAATAGGACTTACCCTTCTTCCTCATGGTTTCCATTATCTGTATAATACACTGATCAATTTATGTTTATATGTATAGGAAGGCTTCAGAGCAAAAGCATTTTATTTCCATCTTGTACAAAACAAGTTTCCATAATTTTTTTAAACTAAATTAGATGGTTTAGGGAACACTGAAGAAGTTGTCTTCCTAGTGACAGTCTTGAATTAGACCAAGCATCCTGTTAGCAGTCACAGCCTAAAATTGTTTCTGAAAGAGATTGTTTTTTCCTTCCTGCCTTTTAGATTAATACAGTAGGGAATCTCACATGCTTAAGCCTTTTTATCAGTAGTTGACATTTCTCAGTTTTGACACTAGAGATGTAAAAATTCTTACTAAAGGGTACATGTAATTTTGTTCCCAAATGAGCTACAGAAAGGACTTCCTTTGTACTTAAATAGTGGCTTAAGTATAATTACCTGCTAAGAGCTTTTCTGAGGTAAGCTTTATTTTTTTTCTATTTATTGTGTAAGATGACATTTTGCCATCATGGCAATAGTTTGAAGTGAGTGAAGGAAGTAACTTACCTGCGGTGGAGGAGCA
>NW_024582059.1:6684760-6687335 GCF_017639235.1 Corvus kubaryi
TCCATTGGTTCAGTTGGGAGCAGTTCAGCTATCAGCAGTGTGTTCCTGGTACTTAACAAATGGTGTGTCTTACTGTGCTAATTAAATAATTATACATCTTGCTGCCTTTTAAAGAATACTAAGGGCTGTAAATTCAAGCACTTAAGAGTTAAATAATGCTAACAACAAGTGTTGCCTGTTCAGTTTTGATTTACATTTCTTACATATGCGTATGCATCATGCTAGTTTTATGTGATGGTGGTAATTAATTGCAGGGTTTTTTGTTTTGAGAGTTTAACTAACAGAGTGCTTAATTTTGAAACCAAATATAACTTGGTTTTAATGTGATAGGAGTGTCACAATTAACTTTCTCTCCTACCTTTGTCCAAACTCTGTAGAATTGAGGGCTTGTAATGAAGATGATGACACCTTTTTTTCAGGTGGTATAAATTGCTTTATTTCCATTAGATCTGTTCAGTCATTAAATTTGTGTTCAGCCTAAAGACTTAGATGCTCTTTGTGCTCTGAAGAAAAGCAGAGTTTACAAAAGACAAGGTGGTTTTTTTTCTTCTCATAAGAAAAAAAGCCTTTAAAAAAGTAGTAATCTTGCAAACTGTTTTGAGCATTTCATTAACTAGAAATCTTAAAAAATTAACAATATGATTTGGTTTTGTAGTATACCAACTCATCTAAATGCTATCTGTTCTAGGGAGGTGCATTTGTTGTTTATTATAGGTGGGGCTGCTTGATCTACCTATTATTAAAGTTGCCTAATGCTTCCTACTGTAAAGACCTGTTTTCAGTTGTTTATAACTCCAATTAATTTTAGCCATGTGGGCAAAATACTTGCCTGTTGAGTGTTACATGTTTAGGTGAAAAAAAATCTGCTAAAAACTTAAAATTAATTTGCTAACATGTTTTGGAAAAGTTTGGGGAGAACAAACCCACAGGGTGAGGAAAAGTGAAGAGTTTAACTTCACATCCGGACTGGCTCCCAGGTTCTCTGCTGTCCTGTTTGGGTTCTGACTTTTTAAATACAATGCCATTATGCAAGTTTCTTGTTTGGCTTGCTCTTTCCGTCTTTTCGAGCAAGCGTTTGTGCTCATGACTGGCAGCAATGAAAACAAGTCCCTTTGGCTGCAGCACAAGCAGTTACAGTCCAAGCGGCAAAGCGCTTCCTCGCCGATGACCTCAGGGGTGACCTGACACTCTCGAGGAATGTCCATGCTGGCGCAAAGCTGAGCGTGTCCTCCCCAGCTGCTGCTAACCCTGCCAGGCAGAGATGTGTGCTGTGATGGGAATTGCCTTTTACTGCAGTTGAACTCTTTTCACTCAGTGAATTTTCAGCTTAAATGACTGGGTTCTGGCACTGCATTCCTTAAATTTTCCTTTTGTTCTAACATTTTTTTTTAAAATTGAGGTGACTCAAGCAGGCTGTCTTGCCAGACCACTAGGTCAGATCTCTGGCTGCAGAACTGTGAGCAGGAATGGTGTAACCTCAGCGACCATGGGCCTGGGCTCCAGGCCTGGGGCCAGAGAAGGCCACCTGGTCTCCCGCTCTTCCTCTGGTTCCTGCCTCCCAACCCCTGAGCAGAGGCAATAGGACAGGTGAGGCGCTACACACTCAGGTAAGACATGATTTTGTCCCGCTGCTCCTGCCTTCCCATCCCTGGTTTTGCCAAGGTGTTTTCTCTCTCCTGTGCTCAGCTCAAAAGCTCTGGTGGCTTATTGTCTTGGGGTGACAATAAGCAAGACTGGAAGTGAGGGGGCTTCTTTCCTCCCTCCCTCTCTTCTCAGGAAAGGAAGAGTTTCTGCCTTTGGAATTTGCCTTCTGTAAAAAGGAGTGTTGAGGTGTGTGGGTGAACTATTTAGTGAAGTTCTTCACCTTTACTCTTCCTGGGAAAATGGGTTTATTTTATAAATAGGATTCAATATCTTGAGAAAGTATTTTAGAACCATTTGCATTTGTTTGCTGTCTTATCAGTGGATGGTACTTTGGCTTTCGGGTATCCACAACTCACGTGCGCTGCTACCTGGAGCGCTGTAACCCAGGGCTGTGATCACATCTTAAATTCGTCTGCACGTCTCTCACACCGTCCGCTTTGGAGATACAAGGGGCCCGTCTTGCCTGCCTCCTTCCCCCGAGCTTGCAGGGCTGAGCCGGCGGGGAGCGTCCGGGTGAGGGATGCGGGATGGACCGAGGGATGCGCTTGCTCGGGAGCACGGGCAGAGGGCGAAAGGCTTCAGCCGTGGAGAGGAGCCCGTTCCCTCCAGCCAGGCGTGCTGCCGGTAGCACCGCTGTCCTGTTTCTATAGAAATAGTTGCTGTGAGTGCGGTGACAGCGTGCGGGCAATGATGGATGGATATGTGGATGGATCAGCTCAGCCGGAGCTGGCTTAGACCCAGTGCCCCCGGAGGCGCCACTGCGCATCTCCGCTCGCCGCGGCGGAGGCACCGGCGCTGGGTCGCGGGTCGCTCTCCTCCCGCACGGGCGTTTCGGTGGCGCGGGCCGGGCAGGGTAGATCGGAGCCCCGCTGCCCCGCGGCCGGGCCGCTCCGGGCTCCGCCGCCGTCACCGTCACCTGCCGCGGCCCCGA
>NW_024582059.1:6692335-6947496 GCF_017639235.1 Corvus kubaryi
GGAGGAGGCGGCGGCGGCGGCGGCACCGGACCGGACTGGACTGCGCCGCGTGCTCCCGCGGGCGCGGAGGTGAGCGGGGGGCGCGGGGACCGCCCGGCCGGGCGGGGGCTCCGCGCTGCCGGGGGCGCGGCCGGGCAGCGCAGGGGTGTTGCCGTCCGCTTGCGGGGGTCCTTCGCCGCCTTCCCGGGGTGGCGGAGGGGGGAGCGCTCCCGGGGAGTCGGGCTCCCCTTCCCGCGGGACCCCGAGTCCGGCCAGCCCCTGCCACGGCGGGAAAGCCGCTGCCGCCGCTCCTCTCGCACGGCGGGGCGGGCGCTGTCCCGGACGGCCCCGGCTTTCTCCGGCGGAGCGAGCGCTGCCCCCGCCACGTCCTGCGAGGGACAGCGGGGTCGGGCCGCTCCCGCCGAGCCCGAGGGCGCGTATCGGGGCGCCGGGGTCCGGCGGCAGCGGGCGCGGTGTTACCCCGGGTGCAGCCGAGCCGCCAGCGCCCTCCGCGCTGCCCCCTGGCCTGCGGTGTCGGTGGAAGGGAATTACGGAGCGAGGATCTGCGTCGCGGCCCCTCGGGTGGTCCCGGCGGCAGGGCCCCCTCAGGGGCGCGTGGGCACCTCAGCCAGACACCTGCTCCGCGCGGAGAGCACGGCGGTGGGGCTGGGCGCTGCTCCCCTGGAAGCCCTTTCCCTGCGGCGGGGCGAGCGCGGCCCCTGGGGAGCCCGAACAAAAAATAGCCGGAGTGGATCCCCCCGGCCAAGCCCCGTCAGGTCCCTGCCTGGCCCGGGCCGCTGCCCCGCGCGGGTGCCCAGCCCGGGCCGGCTGGCAGGGATGCGGTGCCCTACAGGGCTTTTGTGGGATGCATTGAGTGGGGAAGTGCGAAGTCGCCGTATCGTGTAAGCTGCGTGTTCTTTGTAACCTGCACGTTTTGGCAGGATCAGGGGCTGGTTATCGGCGTTTGCAGCTTCTCTGTCTGCAGTCAGCAACTAGTTGCTCCGTTTGCCTCTTTGGAGGGTTGTTATTGAGACTGGCAGCAAAGACACCCAAATGCTGTGGTTGGGCTCGGCGTTGTTCTCATGAGAACTTGGAGGGCGCCTGATACAGAAACGTGGGCAGGGGAGAACATAAGGTGTGGGTTAAAGGGAGTCGTGTCTTGCAGCATGAATTATGAAATGCCCTTCAGTGCATCGTGCACTTCACCTGTTAATTTGTGTATGCAAACACAATCTCTGTCCGTCTCAGTGGCAACTGCCTTTTTTGCAAGAAACAAATTACTTTAGAGTGCTTCTCTTCTTGCCTGGGGAGAAAGTTGTTCCCACCCTCTAACTTTTAAATTACATTTCCAAGTTAGATTAGCTTGGCTAAAACAATGAATGAGACAAAGAAATAAAATATTTCTGTTATGCCAAATATGGACACAATTAAAACGTGCAGTAAAGCTGTTACTTTAGAGCTTTGGTGCTTCTCGGGCTGTTTTGGATAACAAACATACAATAATGAGGTATAATTGCGACATCTTAAACGTTTGTTCTTTGGTCCATTTTTTTTTCCCCCTTTAATCCTTTGAAAAGTGTGCAGAGGCTCCTTAGGAGTTAAAATTTTGCTTGGCTTCTATTACGCATCCCAGTCCCAGCGAGTCTTGGTAATCTGTAGTTCACAGTTGGAACGGCTGTGTTGTTCCCCACCTCCTCTTGCTGTGCTTCCTGCTCAGAGGCACCTGCTGATACCAGCAAGCAGCCCAGAACCTGTCCTAGCTGCCAGCTTCTCTCCTCTCCCACCCACGGTAATGGTGGGAGCCTCCACTGGGAACAACTTCGAGCTGCTTCTCCAGAGAGGCAGCACGAGAAGGGAATTCTGACCAGTCTCCTGGTATCTTTGGTAACTCGAGACCGCCATCCTCTTACAAGCAGGTGACCTCTGTCACCTGGATTGTGCTTATCTGTCAGAAGACAAAGCTGAATGCCAGCCTTTATGCTGTGCCTTTTCCTTTCATGCCTTCCTTCCAAATACTGATTCCTCCCCTTTCCTGGTTCTGGCTGACTGTTACCTCATCTAAAGCAGTACAGGGCTCGTTGGATTGAAAACAGTTTTTCCTGTTCTATCTGTCTTTACATCTAGGTTGGGATGTTTTCTTCCCCGTGTCTTCTCCACTCCTTTCACTAGGAGTGTCTCTTGTCTAGCTCAGAAGGACTCAGGTCTGAGATCAGTCGTTTTCCACTCTTGTGTATTAGTGCTGGGACTCTGATGATTCATTGCCTGCAACTCTGTTTCATTAGGATTTGATCCTGTTTTTCCTAAAGCATATGGATTTATTGAAAGTTTCAAAATGAGGTTCTTGAACATTGCCTGGGGCATGGTTGGTCAGTCTGTCTGTCTGTCTCTCTTTTTTTTTTTTTGGGGGGGATGTGTGGGAACCCAAGTTAGAAAATAATAATGTTGAATACTGCTTTGTGATGGTGGAAAACTAGCTAATACATTTTTCATTTTTAAATAAGTAGTAGGGAGGAAAAGTGTTTTTCCTAGTTGAGTATTTCTTTAAATTAATGCAACACTTCATTGCTTTGAATGGTTAATCTCTTTCCACCACCTTGCACCTGCTTTTTTATGCCTCTCTGCTTCTATGATCATGAACTTGGGAGGAGAGGTGTGAACATACAGAGCCCTGTAATAGCACCTGGGTATTAATGCTGACTTAAATTTGAAACACTCTATCCTGATCCACTTTCTTTGTAGCTTCTCTCCTTTTTACCATGCCATTGAAATATTTTCCATCACTCCTGTGATTTAAACCTCATACAGGTTTTTATATACGTTTTCTATTCTTGTAAACACCCGGATAACGTAAGGTGTAAGATTAGAAAATCCGAAACAGGAGAGAGGAGTTCATTGCTACCTGTGCAAGCTTTTGAGAAGAAAAGGTACAGTGGATGATTTTGTGTTCTTTTCCATTGACTTCAGTGAAGCTGTGAGTGGCTGAGTCCTTGCAGACCAAGAGAGAATTTGCCCTAAGGCTCATTTCTATGATTTGGATCTGTTTGTTCGTGTACAGTCTAGTGATGGATCTCTGGCAAAAACAGTGAAGTTTTTTCATCACCATTATACAATGTCAAATTGATCTGGGTTGCTATTAGCTCCATGTGAACCCTGCTGAGGAGGCATACCGCTAAGCCAGTGCCAAATTTCTGATTTGATGTTGTTCTTGTGCCAGTGCATTAGCTGAACTTGAGCTTTTTCTGTTGAATTTTCCTGTGACTGCTTTTTGCTCAGGGGCTGTCTGTCTCCTATCTGAGTTTGTATTGTGTGGTATCTTTGAATTTTAAAATTGTTTTTTTGTAAATTCTGTTTTGTTTTTGAGATAGCTTCCAAATTTCCATAAAATCATGAGATTCCTCATGATACATACAAATCATACATACAAATCAAATACATACCAGATGTATTTGAAAAACTTTAATTTGTTTTCTCTGAGACTTTTGAATTAAATCTGTTTCAATAGATTTGGCTTATCAAAATTGTGGGGTTTGTGGAAGTCGTGCTCTTATTTGAAGATTTGCTGCTAATAACAGCATTTTTATTTAGAAGGAATCTGTGTAAGAAAAATGCTAAAACCCATTGTGATTCTTTTAAAGTTGTTTCATGGTAATCTACAGGTAAAAACTCTCCTAATTATTTAAAGCTTTGCATATGTTCAATGCTTAGGATGTATAGGGTCCTGTTTCTACCAGCTTCTCTGTCCTTTCTCTCTGTTATTGAGCTGGCTCTGTTAACCTAGATGCTGAAGTAAATTATAAAGGGCAGCTTAATCAAACTGTGGTCTTTCTTCTCTGAGTGTATTTTGGGAGGTAGTGTAGCCAGACCAGTAATACTGTAAGTTTGTGCTCAGCAAACATAGAGACTTTAGGGGCTACACACTATTTTTTCCCTTATTGACAATCGTATGAAAAATAGAAAGGCTAAAAAAGTACTACATTAGCCTAGATGGTTAAATCATCAGCATATTGTTAGGTATTTTAATGCAGTTTGGATTTGAACCATGAATTCAAAGGATTTAAACAGGGTCTGTTTGATCCAGTTAATCCAGTACCATAGTTAGAACTGTGTGCAGTCAGCATTAAAAGCATATCTGAAATTAGCAGTGGAATAATATTTGTTTTAATAAGTTGAGATAAATATATTCTCTTACAAAATTGCTCTGAGCTGAGATTAACAGGTAGTTTTGGTACCTACTGTGGGTGATTTAGAGGTATTCTTACTTCTATACGTTCTTGAAATCTAGGCACCTAAAGCTGTTTGAAATCTCGGTGTGGATAAATATTAAACAATTGCCCTGTGAAAGACTTTTGATTCACTAAATTTTCCTTCTGGATTGAGAACTTGATAGCCATTGTACCTTAGATTTGGTGTCTTTTCAGTGCAAGGGACAATGTCCAGTGTCTGTGATCTGAGTGTCCCTATTGTCCTTTGTTGCAGGTTGCGGAGATGGTACAGTCCCCTCTTGTGCTGCTGCTGCTGCTGGCAGATAGGGTTTGAGAGGGCGTGATCCCAGTGGCTGCTGCGCTGACTGTTCAATGTTTCAAACCCATCCAAGGAAGTAACACTCTCCTCTTCAGGGAGGCTGTAAAATGCATGTTATGAATTGTCTCTCCTTGGTCAATGATAAAGAAAATGGGGCTATTCCAGTCGCAACGGGATTAATGAGCGAGGATACGACGGCAGCACCTCAACTTTCTCAGCCTGCAGCATCACTGCCCCCTGCGCCATGTCCCCTCACAGGGGCTCCCCCGGCCCCTCCGCTCCCCCCGGGAATGCCGCCCCCGCCACCCCCCCCTCCGCCACTGCCTGGCCCCAACATACCTCTGCCTCCACAGCTGGTAAATGGGCACGACAGCCACGGCAAAAAAAAACGAATGCGGAGCTTTTTCTGGAAAACTATCCCTGAAGAGCAAGTCCGTGGTAAAAACAATATCTGGACAATTGCTGCAAGACCACAGTATCAAATTGATACAAAGACAATTGAGGAACTTTTTGGGCAGCAGGAAGAAGCCAAACCCCAGGACTCCCGAAACCGATCTTTAAAGTCTTCGTTTAAAGAGACTAAAGAGGAGGTAAGAATTAAAGTAAAACCTCTTTTTTACATAATGCTGTAGGAGTTGATGTGAATTCTGCCTCGCCTTTGTCTCTTTCTCTGTCATGTTTCATCCTTACGGCAAATTTGTCTTGATTCAAAGGAGAGGGGAATGATGGGAAGCATAAACTCTTTGTTCTTGGTGGCACATATTTGTTTTTCAAAGACCTAACTGTGTTTTATTATTTTAACTTGCTAAGTGCTGTGATTTGATCACCTGTTAAAATAAATATGAATAAGTGGAGAGAGCTGAAAGCATCTGTATTTACTCATGTTGGATGGCCTGTGAGTTTCCAGTGTGGAACACAATTGTATTGTCTTTTCAGCTCTTCCTCTATGTCTGTGATGCAAACAAGGTGTTGTACATGCAAACATGTACCAGGCAGGAGAGAAGAGGGTCCTATTTGCAAGGGTTAATGCTGTATATGCCCACAGTGTCCTCGAGGCATCAGGAAGGGAAGTATGACACCAAGGACATAGAATATAATATTGTGATTAAGAGTACTTGTTATTTGGTAATTTTAAAGTTTCCACTTTCATAAGCATGACTTTCATGCTAAGGAAAATTTTATTTCATCTTCCCTGCTTTTTCTGGACATGAAGATAACCTTCCAAGAAGGTCTGAAGATTGCCACTGATTTCTGTTCTGGTGGCGAGGAGTGCTCTGTAATGAGTACTCTCAGGTTCAGACACTCTCCAGGGAACTGATAAGTAGCTTTTCTAGTTCTTAAATCCTCGTTTATAGACAGCCTCTTTGTGACGCCTGAATTGAATTGTCTCAAGTGATCTTTCTCTGAAGTAATTGGAGGGCTGAAATGCAGATTTAATCACTGGTGTGTGTCTGCATACGTGTTAGCTTGTAAACAAAATACGGAGGGCATGAGGCTAAGAGATGTAGCAATGCATCAATTTTTAGTGAGAAAATAGGTACCTGAAGTTGCTGATATCTTGCAGGACTCAGGAGATGTCAAAATAAGATCAGAAGGGACAAGATGAGAAACCAGTGCACTGATAGCATGCATGTTGTACATATTAAAATTAAAGGTTTAAAAAGGCATGTGTATTGCAGGCTCTGAAACCCTGACATTGGGAAGTAGTAATTGGGGCCATCATCAGAGGTAGTCGTTAACCTCTGCGCTGTTTTCAGGCTATGTTCATCTTTGAATCAGGAGTGTGGTGAGTGGACTTCCTGTGCCATGTGCAGATGTACAGAGCTCCGGCCTCCTGTGTTTCCTCAGAAGCTCCCCCTTTCAGGACTGCTGTGTGATAAAGATCTAGTTCTATTAAATATTACAATAAGTTTCATAAACTGAACGTGGCCCATAGAGTGCAGTAGGTGGGTCAGAGAAAACCCCAGTGTGCTCCAGAACTCAATGCAATGTTAAAGATTAAAATCAGAGGCCTGCAAAACCAGGGATTCTCCAATATACAATGCCTTGGAAACAAAACCCTGCCTTGCTAAAAGTTACTGGTTTTGTTTGTCTGTCTGGATGTTTGTTTGTCTGATCTGGTGGTGCAGTGTATTTGCCCTGCTTGATGCCTGTGCACGCCGGTTCAGGGCTCCCACGGTGACTTTGCACGTGGCAGGTGACGAGGCAACAGGACTTGCCTCTGAGTGATGCCCCTTGAGTGACAAAACTCACTTAGCTCGCTCGCTAAGCTTTGTCAAGCATGCTGCAGCAGTGTGTCAAACAGTGGTGAGCAATTTCTGATGTGTTAATGGACTTTGCAGTCCTATCTGCTTAGGGAGGAGGGAAGGAGATAATCCTTCCCTCCTCAGATGCTATGTGTTATTGGAAGTGCGGAAGTACAGATGCGCAGCAGCTCACGTGCTTAACCCTGCTGCAGGCATGGTTCAGCAAGGGGCTGGAGATCGGAGGCCCAGGCCTTGTTTGTGACTCCTGCCACTGGTGCTGTCTGCTGCCAGCACTTGTTTTAATGTGGGATGGTTATCCTCAGCTCGCCCTGGTAAAACCTACAGAGGCTGACAGGAGCTGGGGGCAGGCTGAGGTGCGCAGAATCAGTGTGACCTTGTGGAGAGCGTGTTAGTGTGGGGTTGAGGGAGCTCTAGTTCTGTTTGTGGCCGTGTTGCTGGCCAGCAGGGGCAGGTGGACAAGACATTTTGTGTTTCAGGTACCTCTGTTCCTTTTGTGTAAAACACGGTTGATTTTAGACAGTGCTTTATGGTCTAGCAATGAAAACTGTTCTTTGAAGTTTACATAATGGAATTAGCCTAGCTGGCACAGTATATCAGCAATGAATTTTCAAGATAATTTCAAGTGCATAAACTCAACTTTTGCTTAGATCCAAATCTGAAAAAAATAGCACATGTCTGAATTGCTGTGCAGAAGTGCATGGCCAGAGAGTGCACTGTTGTCACTATGGGGTCCCTCTTGGTGCAACGGTGAAGTTTCCGTGGAAGTGGTGAAGAGTTACTCTACAGCCAGTGTTGAGGGCATTGCCCCAGAGACTGTGGAGGAGATTTGGGGTTTCATACCTTTGCCAGAGATCGCTGTTGATTATGAAATTATGAGCAGTTTTGGTAAAAGTTCTACACATGTAAGGCTTACAAGACTGCATGTCCTTCTAATTCCTCACTTGACAGTGATTTATACAGGGAATTTAGATGTAACATCATCGTTATAACAGAAGTCCCTTTTGACGTTTGAGTCAAACTCCTACAGCAAATGCTTTCCTTTTTGTAAACAAGCCCTCACCAAGCCCTTAGGAGATTAATTAACATGTTTCCTTCACTAAAGGCTTAATTTGCCCTATGGTTCCATGTAATTTGAGGCTCTGAAAAATAGGGGGTGCAAGATTAAGTTTACACACCAATTTACTTTCCCCATTCTTCAGTGGTGTCCCAGTGTGGCACAACATGCACTCACCCAGGCTGTCATCAGCCTGGCAGCGGAGTGGGCAGAACAGCTTCTGGTTAGCCTGGGGAATTAGTCTTGCTTTCTCCTTCAAACTGTGTCTTTGCTCCTGTCTCTCACCTCACCCCATCTGTCTGCTGGCTCTGGACAGATATTGGATAATATAATGCAGATACTGCACCCTCTGTAAACATACTTAAGCAGCTCAGCAGAGTGCTGTGAGGTTCTTAGTTTGTTTTCTGCTGCAGTAGTCTTCTGCTCTTTGGGTGAGTTTTGATGACTTTGTGAAAGGGTGCAGTGAATTCAAGAACCTGTGCAAAGGGATAGCGAGAACAGAGAGAAGGAAGATGGAAGAAGTGAACAGAATCTCTCTTTCTTGTCCCCTCCCCTAGATATGCCCTCTCTCTGTTTTCCCTGTGCCTGCTCAGATGCTCATTCCACCTTCTTGAGAGCTGATTCAACCTGTTAATCCAGTGAAGAACTAACAGCAAGAACCAGATGAGATGAGTGCCAGTACCTGCCTAAGAGAGCAGGCTGGGAACGTGACAAGGGAGGATGACACGGAGTGGGACAGCGCTTTAGTAAGCTGCTAGGTTCACTCTGCTGCACCGTGACTCCAGGCATGGAGTGATGAGTAGTGTGTTGTAATGTGAAGTGGAAGTTGAAACAGGAAGTTATTTATATCCTACCTAAACTTCAGCACCAAACCTGAGCCACCAGGCTGTTCCACGCTTGCTGTAATTTGTAAACTGTATCCCACCTTGTGAGCCCCCATTGTTCTTATGCGAAGAAAGCATACAATGTTTTGTTTTACTGATCTGTTAAAGTAAATCCACTTTGTCATGTTTCTGTTCTTCATTGATGATTTCATGGCAAGAAACTTCTGTTCCATTTCTCCAGTCACTACAAAGTCAGTTTTGATGTGGGTCTTTTTGTGTCTCCCAGGACACTCCTCTGAATCTTTTGCATTGATTACAAATTTGTGTTGGGGTTCAGGAGTAGATATCCTCTTACCATCAACACAGCTTCACCGTGGTATTCAGGCTAATTTTCCCCTTCTCATAGTGCCTTGAAAACTGAATATGTCTGTGGTGGATTAACATTTGTCAAACTGAGGCCTGTTATTGTGTGATCTGTGCCCACTGCAGATTTTGGAAATGTGCTGGGTTGAATACTCTGGTGATGAAAAGCAGATTCATGAGTAAATTGCTGTCCTTGGTTTAAAGATTGCACTGTTTATAAAGCAGAGGTGGCAAGTGTCTGACCTGTGATGCTTTGCATTGGATAGCAAAGTGCAGGTGTGGAGATGGTGGAAAGTATCTGAGAGAATTGCAGTATTTCCAGTTTCAGAGAGTAGAAGATGAGAATGGAGAAAGCTCTCATGAATTTATCTAAAGTAAATCATAAGAAACCGTATGAGAGGTTTTTTTTGCTGTAGAGAATCCCAGTGAGACTAGGAATGCCTGTTCTCAATTCTCAGTTACAGTCCAGTGTAACTTTTTGAGTCAGGAAGTCCGGGGGTATTACTGGTGGACAGCACTTCAAAGCCTCTTTGGGTGGTGAACAGAGCCCTGAAACGTGCAGTGCCGGCAGCAGTGTGTGAGCAGAAGACAGGAACAGACTGAGCAGAATTTAGAAAAAGCTGCGGTAATGTTTAAAGGGTAAAAAGCAACAGCAGACAGTGCTCTGCATGAGCGAAATCAAATGAAATCTCAGTGGAGAAGAGTAGACATTGTGAACAGATGTTCAGGCTGAGGTTATGAATCTAATATGTAACTGAATGTGAGATGGAAGATCGTGTATTTGTGTGCAAGGAGTAGGAACTTGTATTTATGGAGTGTCTGCCAGGTTCCCCTTTTCTCCTCCTTGTGCTCTCATCTGGAAACTCCTCGAAGGTAGTTACATAATGACAGCATTTTCAAACACTTCTGATAAGCTTGAAGTAGACACCAAGCAAAGAGTGACCAAAAACTGAGCCTTGTTCTGATTGTGTGCTTAAACAAGAAATCAGGGGAGAAATAGAGTACAGTCATATACAGAGCAAGAAGTGTGTGTAAAATCCTGGTACTTGAGAAGAGCTATGACATTTTTATGTTGTGCTGATAAGACAAGTGCAGCTGTGTATGTTCCCGTCTGTTGTTTTCTTCAAGGGGAGATATTAAAAAAAAAAAAATTCTGTAATTTGTTTGAAGTTGTACTGTAAATCTGAGTTGTGCCATGGAAAACAGAGGTTTACTCAGCTGACGATCAGTCTTCTTGTAGCAGTTACTGACTGTGATTTAAAAAATGTGCACAAGATTAACTCTGAGTATGCTTAAATACCCCAAACAAACCAAAAGCCAAATGATGGTGAAGCTTATAGGCTTAAAGTAGTACAGAGAAATCAGAGAATTAGGGGTGACCGGAGCAACTGGAGACTGGAGCTACAGTTAGAGAGGTCAGTGAGAGGTCCCTGCAGTAAAACATTTGAAAAAGATTAGATACTGCAGGGGGAGAGATAGTTGAACCTGTCCTGTGTTAAGGGGCTTTTCCTTAATGATCTGTTGGGGGCCTCTCAGCTCTTAAGATAACAGGAGAATAAACCACAATCTGTCCCCTTATCTCTGCATATGCTAAAACTGAAGGTCTTCAGGCTACCAATCATCTAATTAAAACTAATATGCTGATATTTCCTGTGTTTTCTAGTCTTTGCTGTTTTCAGATGAGAGGAAATTCCAGGATTTCAGAAAACTTTTCGATATGACTCACTATTTCAGGAGAGGTGTATGTTGAGGGTAGCCCATTAATCATACCTTTATTTTCACTGTCACCAGCTGACTGCAGGCTAATTCAATTTCGTGACAATGCCAATGTTGCTTTTATATATCTACTTCTAATCTGAGCACTGTTACAAAGGTCAAAATGCCTTTCCAGTTGTCAAAACCACAAACAGCATGCGAGTCCAAGAGTAGTCTTGAACATCTATATGTACTGAGCTCTTTTATTGTAGCAGTCAGGTGGAACTGTTAAGGTGAAACAATTCTCTTGTCCTTGTAAATCTCATGACTTTTGTAGCTGTTATCACTAGAATAGCTGTGGTAAAATTTTAACCTTAAGGACACAATTTGCTGAAACAGGGCAAGCCTCTCAGGTTTAAACTTGTATGCTGGTACAGGAAGAAAAACTAGTATAAAAGAGGCACTTTTATTTAAAAATTTTTTACAAAATTAGGGGAGAATATTGCAGGGTGTTTTGTTTGGTTTTTTTCCCCTCTGCCTAATCCTCAGAATTGTACATGTAAGATGATACAGCAAACCAACTTTGAAATACAAAGCTGGGAGAGACTGTTATTTTATTATGGATTTCTGTTTGCTTCTAGGTAAAGCAAACAGTTTTGAGCATCATCTGTTTCAGGGTTTGATTCAAGATTGACTTACTTATCTTCCCCTGAATCAGTGTGGCTGTTAGTTGGCATGAATTAAATCAGTAATGCACCTGACCTCTGCTTAGAAATCCCATCCTCACATTTGTCAGAAAACCTCTGAATTTACATGGGTTTTGAAGTGCGGTGTTCACTAATCTTGGGGCTTTCAAATGCAATATAGTGTATTACTGCATAAGCAACATTTTGTAGATGCAGGGTTATGAAATAAGCAAGAAGAATGTTTTTACTTTGTAATGAAATAGAAATATTGATTCCTTCCTTCCTTATATGTTGCTATGGAATTTTTTGCTTCACTTGGAAAAAGGTGATGTGAGTGTGCTGTGTATTTCTGTGGTATAAACTAGTTTTGCAGTATATAAGTATATATAATATATATTTTGCAGTTGATAAGAAGTGACTGTATATTTATTTGGCCTGGGATTTGGTGGCAACTGCAAACAGTTACCTGTAGCAATTTAAGAAATTATATCTGCATTATACGCTATTTTCTTAGGTATTGTTAGATTAATCTCTCTTGCTTTCTCTCCCAGGTTTCCATTTTGGATGCAAAACGAAGTATGAACATTGGGATATTTCTCAAACAATTCAAAAAGTAAGAATTCTTTGTGGTTCTCATAAAATATATACATTGTGTTCTGTTCCTTGTGGAGTTTTCAGTTTTATGTCGTTTTCTCAAAAGTAATTTGACATAATTTGTTTTCTAGTATGTTTAGTTTTGAGCGCCTTTATGACTTAGCAGCAAACATTTGGAGTTTGCTGATGTTAACCAGTTGAAGGGAGTTTTCAGGTATGGTTAAGGGAAGCCTCATGTAACCTCTTGTAACACTGCCCATGAACTGCCTTTCCTCTCTTTAGAAACAATTAGGAAGGGGCAATGTGAGGAACTTTTTTAAGAGCGAGCTGTTTCACTCCTGCCTGTATTCACTGATAATGTTGCCCTTTAATAAAGGCATCACCGAAATGGTGTTGGAGCAGCGCTGCTGTGGACACTGATGCATCCACAACCTCTTTATAACTCTGTTGAGTAGCCCAGGCATGGCTTTTTGAATCTGTGCAACTGTTCACCCTGCAAGTGTTAGAAATGTATATGCTCAATTGTTTTTTCAAGGTCTGCTGAATCCATCATTGAAGATATTTATCATGGAAGGAGTCAGCCCTATGGTTCTGAACTGCTACATGAGTTTCTTAAATTGTTACCAGAAGCAGAGGAGGTAAATAATGGTTTTACGTGGAACTTACTTTTGGTAGAATTTTGCTTACTGGGATTCCAACATGAAGCTCTGTAAAACAGGAATCTCAATGCCTTCCTGAGAGTAGGGAATAGGGAACCACTGAGTGCAAAAATTTAATCTTCATTTGACTTATGGTATTGAGGTCGCAGTGTAGTCATTCCCTTCACATCAAGTAATTTGACCTGCTTTTAGGGAGCTGATAAGACATTTTTTTGTTTTTATGATGTCCCTTTTGTCCCATAGACAGCAAGATCTGGAACCTTCCTATGTACAGGTAACTTGCTCTAGGGAGGTCAGAAAATTCAGAATCCAAGTATATTCTAAGCAAACAAATTTCCCTTCTTTGGCACCTGCCTCATGCTTTCTCATTGCAGTGCCTGTGAGTTGGATATTGGTAGCCCTGTGCTGCTGCCTTTTTGCCATCTGGTTCACTGCCTGCTTGGTGCATCCGGGATCTGTCTGTTCCTGGGCCTGGTCACTGGGTTCCAATAGTGCAGCACCCGTGGAATTTGCTACCATGGCTTAGTGCTCAAAGGAGACGTGTTAGAAGGCACAGAATTACTAGCATGACCTTCTCAGTGTTCCTGTGATCACCATATGACCAACATCCAAGAGCAGCTTTTCCCCTTCCAGTCCCAAACTTCAAGTCTATTCACATGATTAAAGAGGTGAAGCTCCATCAACTGACCTAGGAGCCCTGCTTAATGATGTACAGTTCCTTGGCTGCTCACTATTGGCACTGACCCATTTGTATGTACTTGAGAGAAATGTAAACCACAAACCTGACAAAATTAGCATTAGAATTGCCTGAGTGCTTCACATCAAAGTGAGTGACTGAAACTTGGGAAATTGCTAAGTTAAGGTCCACATACAGATCAACCTCAACTCACATGCTTTACTATTTCGAGGTCATACTGTCAAAGCACTTTGTTTCCTCTGTAGAGCAGCAAATCTCAGGTCCAGTCATCAGTAGAACATGTTAAAACCTTTGCTGTCAAATTTATGACCCTAAATTGGGCTGCCTTTGCAGAGAATCTTGTAAAAATTGTGTTATGTTATTTTATACTTGATTAATGTATCTCTTAGAGTTGGGGGGATATCACCAAGTTGAAAGGTAATTAATAAAAAAAAAAAATAGGTGACAGTAGTTCTGGGACCTCAAAACCTCTTCCCTCTTTGTTTGCGTTTTAGTACATATTCCATTATATAAACAGAACTTATCTCCTTCCTCTGAAAGTCAGAGAACAATGGAGTGCTCACTTGAAAGAGAGTGACTCCTAGTTAACTTTGTGTATAGTCAGAAAATTAGACTGAAAGAAAAGTACTTTTTCTTCTTTTCCTCTTTCTGGCTTAGATCTTGGTTGTTATTTTATGACAAGTAGAAAATCTTTCTATTAATGTAGTCTGTGTGATATAACTGTTGTCATTCAGCTAGCATTGTAATGTAAGTTGTTGAATTTTATCAATTTTGTCTGCAATGCTCAACTGGATGCATTAGCTACCCAATAGGTACTACTAAGAGTAAAAAGGTGTGTTTATTGATTTGACAACAGGTCTGTCCCTCAAGATCGTGGGGCCAGAGAGCTTACTAAGTGCTTTGAAGGAGTCACTTGAGAAATTAATGGAAGATATTCTGTGATACAGGAGAGTATTAGAAATTGAGGGGTATCAGACATGAGATTTGTTGCTGTTCCCATGGGAAAGCTGGAAAGAGGCTACTTTCCAGTGTGCAGGTGTTTGTATGTATTTAATTGATTTCATGCATCAGAAAAAGGAAATTGTTTAACCTTTTTGGATTTTTCCCCTTGAGAGCTGGGTAGGTGGTGGCAGGCAAGACAGGGAGAAAATCCTGAATGGAAGGGACTGATGATTCTGCTGGTATGGAAAAATGTTTCCATGCCTTCACGTCTTCATGCTTGATGTGGCCAAGGAATAAGTGGGTCCAGTAAGTCGCTCACTACAGTGGCTCCTAAAATTTTAGTGTAGGCAGTTAAAAAATTCGTTCTTTTTAGGAGCCTCAGAGCTTTTTATTTCTTTTTCACTATTTTCCCCCTAAATGTATGTTCATTGTTCTCGTGCTATGTCCCCTTAGTTTTTCTTAGTTTATTGCCTGCCTCCTAGTCTGAATAGCTGTCTCCTAGAATAGTGATTCACCATTTGCTAAGGGAAAGGCATCAGAAGTTTACGGCCCCATATACAAATAATCCAGAATCACTAGAGATACCAGGTGAAGTGGTGTTATTTGTTCTGCTGTTCCCTCTTCTGTTTAATACTCCCTTATTTCTTTTTGCCATATCACATGAGATACCTTTGGCAAGCTGTCATCACATTGGCCTTGCACAATGTTGCACCCATCCTCAGCAAGGATTCCCTGGGATTGCCCTTAAGATACTTCCTATTCTCCTAAAGACCTGCTTTGTTGTTGTAAGAGTTGGCAATTACTCTGAGCAGAGACTTAAGCACTCCTATCCTAAAAGGTTAGTGGCTGTTCAGTTACCAGGGCAAACTGTCTCGTGTAACCGTGGGTGGGCTTCTGCAGTTCCTCTCTGTATGCCCTTTGCAGTAGCTCAGGTATTTACAGTCACATTTGCCTGTATGCACAGGTTTCTTGCAAGCTGGACGGAGAGCCAAGTGCCTTCTGCTAGGCTTGTGCTCTGCACCAGTAACTGTGCTTTGAGATGTCTTCTGCTTTTTCTTTTCCATTTTACCATAAATCCTTAAACTGTAAAAGTGAAAGGAGGGAGAGGAATGCCATTCCTGCTCATAGCTTTAGCAAGGGCAACTCTGGACTATTTTGTTTCTTCTTTTTTACCAAGAAGTTTAAGTTTACAGTTTACCTAGTGTGAATAAACACCAGCTTTGAACTCCAATCGTATCTTCTCTAGAAGTGTTGTGATACACAGTCACATTACATGAATGTGCCCCTGGTCACTTGTTTGACGTTTTTGACATATTTTAGATCATTTCAGTTTATAGTATCTCAGGCACCTGAGATGGTATTCGAGATTTTTGACAATGGAGGCCAGGTACTTGGACTAACAAATACATTTAACATCTGTTGTCTTTAAAATTATTCTAAATGCAGTACTGTAATGTGGCAGCTCTATTTGCATGCAGAAATAGGTGTCAGTACTACTAATTTTCTAGCTGTTTTCTATGAAAAATCCCAGCAGCTATCAAAGCTGTTGAGATTTTTGCATGTAAATGGCAAATACCAGCTCCTTACTGAATGTTTTTCTCGAACTGAGTAAGACTATTACTGACGTATTGGCACTGCTGTGAAGTCTTTCCTACAACTTAAAACGTTTGGGTATTTTCAAATGTTTAATTTGAAAAACTTGACAAATACTTGAAGCTGGCCATCATGGAGCTTGCTGCAAGGCTCCGCTCAACATTTTGTTCAGGGCTGTTTGTGGGTGTATGGCCTGGCCACTATACAGTGGTTAGAAAAAAGTCCAAGCAAATGTATAAAAATTCTCAACACATTAACAAGTAGGGTAAGATCACTGATTTTGTTTAAGCCGTCTTAGATGTCCTGCTGTTTGTACCATACTGTGCTTAGAAGTTTTTTAAGGAGAAAGAAACACCTATTTGGAATCTCATCTGCTTCATCCCTTTTTTCAGTTTGGTTTTTTTTCCAGGGAACCTTGACTGAAGCACTGGTCTTCTCTGCTGTATCACTTCTGAAAAGATTCCTAGCTGTTTCTGAATGATATCCTGTTGAAATGGCTGACAGCTTTAATTTACTGGAATCCTGACTAAAGCAGAGAAGAAGCTTTTAGCTGCTTTTATGTGCATATCATTGCAGTCTTCAGCAGGCCCAGACTGGAAAAGTTGAGAGAGTCCAGTGTTTAACGAGCTAGAGTAGCCAGAATTTGTACTTAAAATATATACAGAAGAGCGCATATAATACTGGCAGTCAGCTCACCTACACACATGCACGCCCAGGTTATCAACACAATGTCTTAACTTCCTTAATAATGTCTCAAGCCTGTCCTTTGCTTGTGTGCTCTGATTTCAAACCCTGGTCATCCGTCACCTGCTTTACTGGAACAGCTCTACCCTTTATGAACCCTGTCTGTAGTTAACTGCTCCCTCCTTTCCTCAGCTAGTGCTTTACAGGGCAGACCATCCTTCAGAGCTTTCATCTCCTCTTCCTTTTTTGCCCTTTATGATTACCTGCAGGTTTTTCTCCATTTCTTTTTATCATTTGCTGATAGTGGTTTGCCACTGCCCAGGCTTGTGAACCCCATGGTGCCTCACTCCCTCATCCATCAGCTGGTTTCCCACATGCCCTTGCAGTTGGATTCCACTGTGATGCCTTTTGGGGCTTTGGTATTTTTTAACTCTCTTTTTTGTTAGTGTCCTGATTATTTGCAGAGGTATGGACATATTAAATAATAATTAAAAAACCACAGAGAAAATGTTTATTCTTCTTCTTCAAAGCTCCTGCATAGATACAAGATCTGCAAGGTACCTGTTGTATGCCATAAAGTAAAATCCCACTATAAGTGCTACTGGTAGCTCAAAAATTACCAAGAACTTGAATACAGTAGCTTTCGTGTCTGCAAGGTATAATGACATACTTGCAATGGGCATCTCTACTGCAGTTGTTCACAAATCAAATCAAAGATCAGGCTTTCTATGTTTCATAACTGTTCTTGAAATAAAGCAAATTACAGATGTGAGAACCTTGTGTATCTAAAATCAGATTTAGTGTGCATGGGCATGCATGGACAGTGCAAATGCATATTCCGTATACAAATATAATGAAAAATTAAATTAGTAGCTCTGCACCCAATTTGAGTAATACAGAGCTGAGCATACAATGTAATTATGCTCTCTTGCATACACACATTACACTGCCATATCTCAGTACGTGCCTGCCTACTCTTGTGGGAAAGTTTTGTTGTGCTTGAAGAGAGAAGGTCAAGGCCAGAACTGATAGGGTTATTCATTAAAATTTTATAATAAACCACATTTTTTAGCTCTCTTGTGTTCTCGGACTAATTATAAACCGATCTACTATATCTGTTAACATTATTAATAGTGAACATAGTTGTCAATCCCCATAGTTTCTTTGCAGCTCCTGGCTGCAGTTGGTATTTGAATTTGACTCCCATTTCTGGGAGCCATCAGAGAATCTTAGGTTTTCTTCCGGAATACTTGGACAATATGGCAGCAGCAAGTAGAGACAGTCCCATGGGATTTTGAATAGTCTCCCTTGGAATGTGTAATGACAGACATCCAAAATGTGTTCCTGTAATTTTTAGCTTTGGGGTTCAGAAGTTGGTTTTTTTAGTTTATTGGTAGTGTTGATAAAGTCAAATAACTTTTTTTTTTTCCCCGCATGGTGAGAATTATTTTTCAATTATGAAATTTTTAAGAAAGAGGGAACACAAAAATTGCTATCCTGTCTTTACTGTAGCTTCTTCCCAGACTACTTACTGTTTCAAGGCCAAGATAAGAGATTATTTAGTCTTGTCTGTGAAAAACTTAAGACATGTATGGAGAACGAGGCTATGTTTGCCAAATTCCGTGGTGAAAAGGACCATACAACTCTGTCATGTTCCTGTTTTGTCTGTTTGTGGAATGGGTCACTGTTCTCCACCATCCTAGGGTTTTGGGCTTCTTGGGTGAGCTGCCTTGATGCTTCTTACAAAGGTAGTTTGGGATATCTAAGGAGGAGACAGTGTTAGGGTTAGGCAGTAGATGTAGGCTGGGAAAAGTGTAAGCAGGTGGTGAGCACATTTTTGTTTCAAGTCTGATTACACAGACTTTCTTCTGGGTTGACTATTGGCCAAAGCTTTCTGCATAGTGACATTCACACCCCATCCTACCCATCAGAAGGCAGGCTCAGTCAATGTCTTCTGTTGTGCATGTGTAGG
This sequence comes from Corvus kubaryi, assembly GCF_017639235.1. Lineage (NCBI taxonomy): Eukaryota > Metazoa > Chordata > Aves > Passeriformes > Corvidae > Corvus > Corvus kubaryi. The sequence continues at coordinate 6,710,866 of NW_024582059.1, forward strand.
AATGTTCCTCCTCTGAACTAATTCTGGGATTTAGAATCCCTTGTACCACTTCAGGCCTTTTTCCTACTAGGGTAGAAGAAAGAGGTTTTCATCCAGTGCATGTAAAACTAAAATTCCACATAGAAAACATTGATTGCTACTTACTGTTGAAAGTATATTTAAATACAGTACTGGTAGCATCAGTAAGTTAATATTCCTGTGAGTGCCTCAGGATCTCTTCTTGTTCACTTTTTGTATATTTAAGTCTTCAAATTGCATCTTCCTATAATTACCTGTGGCTTATATGCTATGAATTTGGTGAGGTGGCGTGGGTTTTTTTGGTGGGCTGCTTTTCTTTCTTTCCTCCCTCTCTCCCATATCTGAATGCCTGTATCCTTTTCAGGCAAAATCTGATGTTTGCAAGATACTAAAATGAGGTTGGAGAACTTGCAGGCTTTTTTGTTTAGGTTGCAGACCACTATTTTTGGGAAGCTAGGTTAAAGAACACCTTTAAAGACTGAGATAGGAGACATCTCCCACTCCCCACTTAATGATGTAGAAAAAGTGTTTATTTTGGGTTTGTTTCTTGCTCGTTTAACACCTTAGAATTATCAGGAATGTCAAGTCTGGTCTTTCCTGTTTTTTTGTTGGCAGACTTCTTGAATTACTCAGTAAATTAGGAGTTTTCTCAGGCCTAAAAAAAATGGGTATGCTGTTTATCTTTAGAAGGAGCTTTTGTCTGAGTGTCTTGAGTTAAATGGGGGTCTGGCAGTGTTAGGAAATGGAGTTAGATAGCCTGAATAAAAATTGCTCTCTGATTAGAGGTCTCTTTCTTGGTCATAAGAGTTTGTTAGGTTTTTTTCCTGTTCATTTGTTTGTTGATGTGTTTTTTAATTCGAAAGGAAATTCATTTTTATTCTGGGTTTAATTCGTATTTTTTGTTTTCTCTTTCTTTATGTGTTCTCAGCATTTCCATTTTTTTATGATGTGGAAAAATGGGAATAAAGCAGAAAAAAGCTGTTAAAAGAATCCTTTTCTCCTACTAGTTCAGAACCCTGATTTGGCATAGCATAATTGTCTTTCACTACAGATCAATTACTTTTTTACTGTCAAAGCAGAAAAATACCTGAAGTGATTAATTTGTAGGCTGATTCTTTAAAAAAAAAGTGTATATCTTGCTAAATCATGGCAGCTGGGTAACTGTTGATGCCCTGGTGTAGTGTCCCTCTCTCAAATAGCTGAATATGCTTTCTAAAACTGAAGACTATCTGTGTAAATGTGGTTGTGAATGGGCTTTAAGTGTGATGTTACACACAGGAAGGATGATGAGGTGATGTCTAAATCAGTGGAAACATACAAGTGCTGCTAGGTGTGAACTTGTTGGTCTGGTTGAATGAAGAAATAGTGTAACTGAGAGTGAGCTTTGCTTTTGGACACAGTTGCTGTGTTGGAAGATATGGAAGAAATTCCAGTTACGCTTAAACATATGTGCATGTATTTTTCAGTTCTTCTGTATAAACAAATAGTAAGTAAGTGGGTGGATCGGTGGCTTCCAGATCATGCAAATATATGGATTTTGGTGGAGCTGGGAAGGAAGATCAACAAAATTAATGCAGTGGTATTTCCTTTGCATGTAAATGGTGTCCTCAGAGTACTGGGAGTACTGACAACAAATTACTTAAAATGCAAGAGTGCATTTATCTTTAAAATATTTCATATGAATGAAAAATATACAAACTCAAGATGATGAAGTTTACCCCTTAAGAGCATTTTAGGGGAAATGGTTGAAGCAAGTATCTTGAAAAAAAACCTGTAACTTAAAGTTTAGTTGCATCATGCCAGTAAGATCAAGGCAGTCCTATGCTGGATATTCTGAACACAGTTAAATTATGTACATCACAGTTGTGGAAGAGTTGAGGGTCATTTTTCAGATCATCATCAGTATCCTAAACATAGTGATGAAAGCAATCACTGATCAGAAATCAGAATCACCAATCCGAGTGATGGCATCATGGTTTTTTCTGTTGGACTGTGTAGCCAGTTTTTGGGAGAAGAGTGACATTATTTTTTAGATTTTTTTGTGGTTGGGGTGTGTGCAAATTACAGGAGCTTGAGACAGTGAAGCCATTCAGTCACTGGGTGGACTTTTCAATGCCTTCTGTTAAATTTACTGCTTTTCAAGGTGTTGCCTTCCAAAGTCAAGTTGATCTTTGATAAAATTCTTTGCTAGTGTTTTTTTCTCTTTTCTAGGTAAAGAAATTAAAAGCCTTTGATGGAGATGTATCAAAACTGTCTCAAGCTGATTCCTTCATGTATTTACTAATCCAGGTGCCAAAGTAAGGAGATAGTAGGTTTATTCTGTTTATGATAAGTGTTCTTTTTTGGCTGTCAGTTCTAAACCTGTTTGTGTACTCCAGCTATGCTCTTAGGATTGAAGCCATGGTGTTGGAGACGGAGTTCTCACCCTCCTGTGCTTCTCTACAGAATGACATGAAAATTATAAGACGGGCAACAAAAGGTAATTAAATATGTTGGGACATGCCTAATACTCTTGTTTTTGTTAGCATGTTAATTAGTCTGCATTACGAAGACCAGAGCTTGAATTTCAGGTACCTTAGCTATTAAAAGGAAGCTAACTCCCATCAAATGACAAATGCCATCAGGGTGGATCTTTCCTTCCAAAATCAAGAATCTGGAGACTTTCCATACACTAGCAACAAATTCATTTTCGAAGCCTATAAGTAATGTATCCTAAATTAACAGAAACAAAGGTGTCCATGACCAAATTAGGATGTCATCTTTTGAGTACAGTTTGCTCGCTCCTGCACTGCTCTCCCTCTGATGGAATGTGGTTGTTACACCTCTCTGCTCATTCTTTCAGAGATCCATTGAAAAAAATGACTTTTCTAAATTTCTCTGTGTGCCATTTCCTTTTGAGGTGTCAGTATTGATAGGTTAAAATCTTTATTGCAGAGAATACTGTTGCTATTCCTTTGTTTTCTGCTAATGTTCTCTATGCTTGTCTACGTGTTTTGTTCTTTACATTTCACAAGTTTTGAACTGCTGCAGCTGGTTACTTTTTAGGTAATGTAGTGTCTTGTACTCTGCAAGAAAATAGTTGATTTCCTGGTTTCAGTTAAACATTAATGTTGACCCTTTACAGTATCTTGAGTACCTCTTTGTCCTGTCCCTCAATATGAAATTCCTATTTCATGTTGGAAATTTTTTGACAGGCTAGTAGATCACTGCTTAGACTGCTTCTGGTGGTATAAAAAGGTGCAGTAAGTAAAATACTCAACTATGAGCGCTGGTGATTAGAATAGTCCTTTCAAGTGAAAGCAAAGGGAAAAAAGCCTTTTCCCACCAGTGGGGATTGAACTTGTCCTTGACTCAGGAAAGTGTGCAGTACCTTAGGATTAGGTCTGAGTTTGGCCTTTTATTGGGATCTCTTTCAAATCATTGTTCTTTGTGTTTTGAGCAACAGACATATGTGAGGGAATATGTTATGTATAAAAGCAGCCACACCTTAATGTCCTCCTTGTCCTTCACCCAGGACGTATGTAAACTGGTGAATTAATTCCCTCCAGAGAGGAGACACTTTGGTCTCCAACTCCTGCATCAGGCCAGTCACGCAAATCACTGACTGGGCTGTCCCTGTGTTCAGTCCACTTTGTCATGCGCACTTCTCCATTTGGTCTTCTCACTTCAGGGTTTGTTGATAGCCTGAAGTTGTTTAGGAATTTTGTCTCCTTTTCTACTGCTGTCTCCTAGGCTTCTTTCCTGTAATTAAACTGAGAGAATATTTACTTCAATTCTAATGCTGGTAATCACTAAGGGTCAGGATGGTCTAAACAGCCTAGTGGATTCTCATCTAGCCTGCAAATGGATGTATGCCACAGTGACGCGGAGCAGGCTCTTACTGTGGGAAGTCTTTAGAAGTTGCTTTCTCCTCTTGGCCTTGTGAAATTTGCTATTCTCTGATTTATTCTCTCCTCTTTCTTCCTCCTTGCTTCCTCACCTATAGCTTGTTAGATCGAAGGTTATTTAATTATTTCTGTGTTTTTAGGCCGCCAGTATTGAAATCCAAATGTACAAGGGCTGTGTGCTTCCAAAATGATTGATTACTGTATTGTGTTGAGCGGCTGAATGCAGGATAGATTATAGAATGTGGACTTGGAAGCAAAATAGTTTTTAAAAGTATTTACACTGCAATCAAGAGGATTCCACCTTTTATTTTGTTCATTAATGTAAAATATAGTACCTTACATTAAAACCAGCTCATGGTGATTTTCTTGCCATATGGGCACTTGCAAATTTGGAGTTACTTTGTTTGTTGTACCACATTTATTAACTCTTTATAGTGTTGAATTTCCACATGTTATTTCTAAGGCAATCCCTCTGGTGCACATACATTTTTTTTTGCACATATATTGGTTTTTTGCTCATATGTGGCTGGGTGAAAAAGTGTATGAATTCAGATGGAACACTGCTGTGCATTTTGCACATGAATGAATATATTTACAAATGTTCAGTGTTACAAATGGCTTGTGTGATGGGAAAGCTTTAAAAGGCAGTTTTGTTCCATTTGACTCTTTGTCACACTGAATGTAACTTTGTGCTAAATCATCTTTGATATGACAAGTAAAATAAATGCTGCTCTGAGTTGGTGATCATACAGAAATAAAATGATGATTCATAGTGGGAGTGGGATAAGCAAGGAAGATTTAAACATTGCCTGTTATCTTTTCAAGCCTTGTGGCCAAGTCTCCTAAAAAAAGAATAATTGTTCAAAAGCCCAATCCTGGCAGATGGCAAATGGATCCTGCAGGGTGCAGAACACTTGCCTCACACTGGAACAATGAGTAGGTGGTGAGGATACTGAACTGCTTGCATGAGACACTTCACACATTGCAGGATTAGGCCCCAAATGTTTCCTTAGCTGCTGGAGGTTGCCTTGGAAATACTACACTTGCTAAGTTAAAGTCTGAACATACACTTGAGGTCTGTTAGTTGTGCTTGTGAATTGGAAGTATATAGTGCCATTATTTTTCCCACGACCTCTTCAGTTTATTATAGTTTCCTGTCAAATTTTAAAAAAAAGCTGAAGAGGAGATTGGTAACTGACTATATTTCTAAACAAACAATTGTTAGACAGCAATTTTCTTGTTCCTTACAGAGTTAATGACTTGTGAGGAACTGCATTCCATATTGCACTTGGTCCTTCAGGCTGGGAATATTATGAATGCGGTAAGTGACATCCCAAAGGGAGATGGCTGATGGACCATACTTCCTTGTTAATACTGCAGTGCTCTCATGTCATGCCTCAGCTTCTCATGTGCTCTTTTGCAAACTGTGTCTTTTTAGGGAGGTTATGCTGGCAATGCTGTTGGATTTAAATTGTCGTCACTGCTCAAGCTGGCGGATACGAAAGCAAACAAACCTGGGATGAGTCTGCTGCATTTTGTTGCTCTGGTATAGAAAAACTATTTTGCTGGTATAAGCAACTTCTACAAATACAGGTCCATTAATTGATAGACAATAAAAGGGACCATGTGCCTCAGAAAAAAAGCAGCTTTCTCACAGCTTTGATCTAATCTTCACCTTTCTTCTCCTGCCACAAAATTCACCAAAAATACCTGGTCATCCTATCTGGAACCCCATGGAAAGCTTTAGTTTTTATATCATGTAGAAACTTGCCTTCATCAAACCTCTTCATTTTAGATTTTTTCTTACTGTCCCAAATTCTTACACTGTAGAAGTGTCTTATTTTGATAAATATTCTCTCAATCTTCCCATTGAATCTTCTGAGCAGCCTTTTTGATAGCTTTATTTTCTCCCTTGATGACTGATTTGTGTTTTTTAAAGCTGCTGCAGTCTTTTTCCAAGCTATTTTTCCTTCCTTTCAAATGTCTTGATTTTAGAAGGGAGAGAATTTAAATGCATCTATATGACTTTGGCTATCTGTGTATAAACTGGCTTAACAGATTTCCAACCAGCAAACAATAGGGTATTAATTGATGTTTGTGCAGGAAGCATCATATCTGCTCAGACAATGGCATCAGTACATCATTCTTTCCCTAACATTCCTTATTGATACATCTGGCTTGTGTTTACTGGCAGAAGCAGCTGTTATTGTACACTGCAAAATGGAAGCTGTAGTTTAAAGTCTCCAGTTCTGATCCCTGCCTTTTTTTAAGGGGTGTCTTCCACTCAGTTGTGTTAGGATTGAATGGGAAGAAAAACAGTGCGGGAGAGAAACCTTTAAGTGCCCTCCCAGAAGCTTTAGAACAGCCAGACTTAGGGACTTTGGCATGGTGGTGGAATGTTAATGGATTGTGTGTGTTTTGGTTTTGTTCTGTTTGTTTCAGGAAGCTCAAAAGAAAGATGCTGCTCTTCTCAACTTTTCAGAAAAAATTAGGAGTGTTCATGATGCTGCCAGGTGAGTTAAAAGAAAACTGAAAACTTACGGTTACACGGTGACTTGGAATTTTCTCATTTGTGAAACAGTGAGGCTTATTCAGGAAAGTCTTGGCACAAAAACAGATTCTTACAAATGTTTACTGCAGCTTTGAGGTCTTCATTTCCATTTACTAGCAGAAGTATGCCTGCAATGTGCCTTCAGGTACGAGGTTTTTTTATTACATGATCTCCATAGGTTTTTGGTATTTCTGTCTCTGTCAAATACATGTGCCTGTTCATTACTTTTAAGGGATTGAACTAAAAGCATGTTTACTGTTTTTCCTTAAACCAATTTTCATCAGTCTCTGAGTAGGCTACAGTACTTTTCCAAATCTGGTACCAGAGACAGGTGCTGGCCCTGGCTTCACTGAGATGCTTTTTGAGGTTTCATTTGCTGTCTTGGTTGGAAAATCTGAAGGGTTTGTGGCTCTGAATTTTTTCAGCTTAAAGTCCTAAGCTGCATAATTTTAAACTGAACCTGATTCGTACCTTGATAATTGTACTTACTTTTGTGAGACAGTGTGATCTAAGTCTGAAACCTGGAAGCTAGCAATGCTGAAGTTCTGTTCCCAGTTTTGCTACTTCCTTACTCTTGAGCTTAGGGCAATCTATTTACATTCTTTTCCCAGCTGCACAGTGGATCCCGTTTCTTAGATCTGATGGAGGGTTAAATAATGTCTGCAAAAGACTGAAATCTTCTGAGGAAAGGAGTGGCCGTGGAGTTAATCAGAAAATTTTTGAGGGACCACCTGTGTGGCTCTCTGCCATCCAACCCACACACCTTTTTGGCAGTTTGCCATGTGGCCTGCTGGGGAATGTGGCTTTCCTCAGCATCCAAGCCCCCTGGCAAACAGGAGAGGAACAGGCAGAATCCCAAATTTCGTGATATTTATTTTCTAACCACTTTGTCCTTTGATCACATTTGTTAACGCTGGAAGTCTTCTGCTGTAACTCATGCTGAAGTCTATTCAGGGAGTGCATTCTGTACAGGAAAATGAAACAAAATTAAATATGTACCTCACCACTGGGCACGAGGAAGGTCTTTAGAGAGAACTGTCATGTACAAGTTGCTCATAAATCTTCTCAATTAGAGCATGTTAAAACAACTACCATTATGTTCTTTATTTTTTGTTGTCTTGCCTTCTTTACTTGTAGGCCACCCTCTTCCTCCTTCATGTTCAGAAAAATGTAGCCTGTATTTCCTACTGCTTTCTTTAGTTGCAAAAACACCATGTTTTCCCAAAACAGGGAACTAAACTTTGCAGGTGAAGTAAGCAAAGAAAAACCAGCACACATTATATTCATGTGTCTACTGACACACGTGTCACCGTCTGCTGCCATGTGCATTTTAATCAGGCTGCCACAAGTTCTTCAGCTTTACTGTTTGAAAGTCATGCTGGTGGTGAAACAACCTTAGGAGGAGCACGTGTACAGTTGTTTGTTCTTATCATTTGGCAAACTGTAGTGCTTCAATTCCTAGGCAAAGCTTAGTTCTCTTATGAAGGAAGTGCCACAGGTTTAGAAGCATTTACCCTTGAAGTGACTGGGACATTTAGGTGGGAACTCCTGTTGTGTGGAATGTGGGCCTCCCAGGAGAACACTTAGATTACACCAGATCAGAGCTCTTTCCTGTGATCTTCAATTTCTGAGTTCCCTTTTCACAGCAGCAGCTCTGCTGCTGGTATGTGGTAGAAGGATGAAATATTGTAACTGCTGGGTTGAGACTGTGTAGGTTGGATTGCTGTGACTGCTTAGAAGAGTGTAACATGCAATTTCGTGATGCCAAATGCTACCGCCAAAATTGGTACTCCTGGCTGACAGTCTCTTGTGGCCCCCTTTTTGTGGTAGCTCCTGCACTCAGTCATGTAATCAGTTGGACCAAGCAAAGGCTCCATCTGGAAGCAAATTGGCTTTTTCCTTTTCCTAGGTTAATTTTCAGTTCACAGAAATGGCTGGCCATCTCAAAAAGGAGTGCTAGGACAGGCACCAGGAGAGAAAAGGAACACCTAGTCAAAGGCAGGGCAGCATTAACCTTTCTAAGGTTAGGTGAGTAGGGTGGGTAGGACTGGCTGGAGCTAATCATGAAACCACACCCCATGGGAATCTTTTCAGGTTGCAAATAAGGAGAAATGTGCTTATCTCTCTCCTAACTTTCAGTGTCTACTGTGGAAAGATTTCCTGAACAGGCAGGTCTTGTTTGATAGCCCGTTTGCACCTCATGTAAAGCATCCGATTTTGCAGCATGTTGTGGCTAACCTGTGGGCCACTCCTTCTCCTTTGATAAAGATTCTCTGTATATGCTGTTTTTAGGTTATCCATTGACAATGTAGAAGCAGAGCTCCACTCACTGTCTGTCAAGACAAGATCTGTTAAAGACAGCCTCCGACGAGACCCAAAACTCTTTCACCAGATGGAAAGCTTTCTCCAGGTTTGTAGGATATCCGTGTTTAATGTGTTACTGTCGCCTGAATACAGCAGCATTCCTCAGCTGAATGTAATTTGTGTGGACCTGTTAATAAACAGAAGCATTGTTTTTATATGCCTGCCCTGTCAGTTGTACAAAGGTGTTCCAGCCTCATGCTGTTTGTCGAGTAAGAGTGTTGGAAGGACTGTGTTTTTACAGGGAGGGATATTGAGTGTACATTGCCCAAGGCTTGTTAGGCAAGCACATTTAGTGCGTGCGAAATTACTGATGAAGATCAGTAGTTAAAATGTAAGACAATTTGGAGTGGTCTCTGGTTTTGTACTTTGCAGCTGCCCAAAGAATAGTGTCTGCATGTTACATTATTCTGGAGCACATCAGTTTTAGCTGAGGCTGTGCTGTGCATATGAATCTTGATTGCTGGGTGACTGAAGAGATATTGTTAGAAGCTGGAAGGTTAGGGGACTGTTTTCTCTACTAATTTACCCTTAGCACAGAGTCTCTTATTCAGAGACACACCATTATTTCTGTGTGGGTTCTCCTTTTTTATTTTTTTTTTATTAGGTACTGCAGAGACTTTACAGGTCTGGATGCATATAGCACTTACCTTGGAAGCAGAGTTCTTGCGATTTTCTGAGTACGTGGTGATGCCTGGAGAGATACATATTATACTTCAATTAAATGATTTTTTTCTGTTTCACACTATAGGTAATTATTAAAAGGAGGCAGGTGTTGATCTGGAACTTAACCCACCCTGATTTTCAACTTGCAAATGTAGTTAATAGTCCCTGTAGTTTTTCAGGAGATAAAAAGCTGATGAAGAAAGGGGCAGGTTAAGATTGAGATACCTGTCCTCATTCACTCTGAATTGTTGGCTTTTATCCATTGCACCCAGACTCTTTAATGTTATGTTTTAACATGTTTGGAATTTTTTAAAATTTAATAGCTTGCTCTGTGTAACATGACAATCTTGTTTAGGCCACATTCCAAAAGAAATGTTGGGGAAAAAAAAAATTTTACAAATGCATACCTTACATAAACACTTCCAGTTTTTGTTTCTAAATTACAGGTGATAACCAAGCTGATATAGAACTCAGCTTTGATTATTTCACCCTTGTGAAATAATTAGTGAAATATGTGGAGGAACTAATTTTTAATGTATGCTTTTATCAGTTGTCCAGTTTATCTTCAGGTTTTATTGTGGGCTTTTTTCTTTTTCCTCTTTTTTCTTTTTTTTCTTAAGACTAGCAAGTCGTATTTGTTCCTATCCTAGTGGTATAATTTTCCAAGTAATTCCTGAAAGCAGGGTTGGATTAAGTGGTCACAGGTGCCTCCAGCTGCATTCTCCCACCCCAGTGATACATTATGAAAAATATTTAGGCAACCATGAATTAGAGACTAGATTTGTGTGAAAAATTAACTTTTCTCATCAGGTTACTTTGAGCTACAGGTGGTATCAGACGTGGGGTTGTGCAAGAATGGAACTGGACAGCTGGTGATGCAGATAGAGGAGGCAGGGGCACCTGATCAAAGTGTTTCAAGTAGCTGTGCTGCTCAAAGTCTAATCACAGCCTTATTCTCTTCCTCTTGAATCTTCTTCCACTAAACTACTCCCATCCTGTCTGTATTGCTCTACACTTACGATTCAAAATGCTCCTTTATGGGAATATTTTCTGGGTGTCTTAAAATACACATATTTCCAGCAGTTCCTTACCTTTCAAGCATGAAAACCTTTTTTATTGTGGTCTAGGGTCCCCTTAGGAAGGAATTGATTTTGTGATGTGTATCCAGGAATCAGGTCACATGTGTTCTTGGAAAAGTGAGGAGGAGCAATTAATCCTTTATGCTTAGTTGAAGGTTGAAGAGGAACTGGGAAAATAAGGAATGAGGAGCTTTTGAGGAGCTTTTAAGGATCTCCCAGGTGGTCTGTCAATGTTCTAGTAGAGTCTTTGGTTTTACTCATCTAAAAATTAAAGCTGTAAGTTTGTTCAAGAGCTTTTGAACTTTTTCCTGGTTTCTGTCCTAGTCACTAGAATGGACATTTTGATCAGTCCATTTTTCTTGACCTTGTTTACTCAGTTTGCTGAAATGGCATGTTTTCTTTTGTTAGTAGGAGCTCTCCTTCAAAATGTTAATTTCCTGGGCTCTGTAACAATTTCTGGGTTGGAACATGAATTTCGTAAGTTCCTAATATATACATGACCTGTTGGGACTTTAATTTTTCTGTCTGGTTCATGTGTGTATGGTTTTTGCTACAGTTTGCTGTAAGGCATCTAAAGGAGCTTGAACACCAGAAACGAGAATTGCAAAAGGAGGGAAATGCTCTCATTGACTTTTTCTGTGAAGACAAAGAAACTATGAAGTTGGATGAATGTTTCCAGATATTTAGGGACTTCTGCGTAAGATTCAACACGGCTGTTAAGGTAAGAGCATTGAATGAGATTCTCACTCTTTTGAAATGGATATTGGCTCGTGTGAATTAAGTTGGTTTTTCTGCTTAAGGGGCATTTTTTATCTGATAGTATTTGATCTATTTGCTCAAATGGCTACAGAAAACTGCACTCCTGTAAGCATTCCTTGCCAGAAGCCAGGTGGGAAATGGCCACTGTGAGCAGCTCTGCTGCTCTGCATCTTCTGTTTCAGGCAGGCGAGACCACTGGGATGATACATCAGGTTTGTTCATTTGCCTGCTTGTAAGTGGGCCCCTTCCTCCTCTTTCGGTGAGGAAGGCTTGTGACTGCTAAGCTGAGCTGTGAGACATTGCACAGACTTCCTGACTATTGCTCGCTGTTCAGGCCTTGGACTGGTAGTGTTGGATCACTGGAAAGGCCTTGAGGTGTGGCACGCCATTCCTTGGATGTACTTACTAGCCTGAATCCACACTAGCTCGGGCTTTCCACTGCCTTCCTTTACATGACTAGAGGCACTTTACCAAGTAAAGTAAGGGCTGTGTATTCTGCTTTGTCCTTCCAAATTATTTTTGTGGGTGAAAACTTAAGAAGTGGAACAGGCCTATGGCAGGCAAGATACCTTATCTCCAGTGTGAGCATTCATTCACCAAGTACCCTGAATTGGTCCTAAATAATTCAGGAACTGTACTAAGATGGAGGAGTCAGTATTGGCATTGGTTACAGTTTTGGTTCAGCAAAGTCTGTCTATTGTTACAGATATTTCTTAGGTCTTTACAAATGGCATGCATTAATTGGATCCACGCCCTTATGCAATCTGCATTTGGCAGCACTTTGGATAAAAGCTTTAGTTCAGAAAGAAGAGAACAGTCTTGATTTGTAGTGAGCTGACTGGATGTTCAGCTAATGTGTCTGTTGTACCATTAGCTTACCTAACCTTTACCACCCAAGACAGCACATAGTTATGTGAACGTTGCACAAATGTATAAAACCAAATGGTGATAGCTATTGCAGTCAGTTAAGCAAGAGGTGACTTCATCCATATACGTTCAAATATTTGGGGTTGAGGATTTCATTCATAGTCACATATTACAAGTGGTTGTTGGACAGCTATGACTTTTGAGGTCCTCTCTCTGTAGTAAGCAGCTACACTCTAAAAAATTACAAATTAGACTCTTGCTTGCAAATTTTGAGAAGATTTGCTTGCTAACTGTGGATTGACCGTTGTTCCTACAAAATTGGCAGAAGAATTGGGAATAGAAATGGCAGTTCTGACAAAAGAATGTCATGGGTAGACAGCACATCCAACAGTCTAAAAAGATGGCTTATACCACAGTGGCCATGTGTACATATTTCAAATGTTTAAACATTTTTTGCAATTTTTTGACATGCTTAACTGTGTGCATAAAGTAGATTTTTCCTTTGAATAAAATTTCCTAAAACATGTCCTAGGTGAGGTTAAAATGTTCTTTTTCTAATATGGAATATGGTAATAATATCTGCAATTTTTTTAACCATTTCTCTTCACAAGGAGATATTTAAAGTTGATATTTAAATTCATTCTGTAATCCCATACCTGTGAAAGAAAGCTCCTGCCAAACATTTTTCCTGAAATGCAAGTTTTTCCTTTCTTAGATGTTCAGGTTTCTTAGGTCTCTAATGCATCTTATCTTTCAGAGCCCAGTGTAGTCTCAAATCCACTTTAAGAGGTGTAGATTAATCCATTCATCACAAAGCATTAGGCTTTTGTTTACTGAAAGCTTTCAGGTGACTTCTTCTAGCTGTGCAGCTCTTCTGTTGTCACAACAACAGGATGATCAAACTACACAGAGCTTTAGACAAATATAGGTGTGATTTTTTTTGAACAGTGTGTCATTGATCAGAACAGATTTAACAACATGCTGGAAAATCGTGCAATTTTTGAATCCTCTGTCAAGACTAGCCTCCCCCTTTCTTTTGCTACAGCTGTACTGGCTGCAGCAAGCCAGGTTCTTCATTTCAGAAAGTAATGCAGAAAGTTCAACCAAAGGTACAGTTAGATTAAATCTGAAGCCTAGAGGTAACAGTTGAAATGCTGATATTCACAGTAAATCACTGCTAATTGTTTTATTAAAAAGGCATTTACTGTGTTGTCTTTCAAATTCAAACTACCTCTTCTATGGCTTCCTGAACCAAAATCCCTCAGTTTAGCTGCCAAAATCTCCATCCTACCCTGGGCAATCGCTGTACAACAGTTGCCAGTTTTTGAAACCAACAGTGATTATGAGATCCAAAATTTGAGCGAGACATTGAGTAATGGTCCTTGAGTGGTGTCACTTGATATCTAAATCTCATGCGTTGTATTAACTTTTCTGTTTGCTTTCATATGCAATTAAGCAATGCCTTTTTGCAAAATTTTCAATCTGTAATGTTAGAGGAAAGTAGCACTGTGTAGAAATTGCACTTGCTGAGGAACAATTGCAGTTGTAGTAAGGTAGGTTGGAAGAACCACGTTGGCCGTGCGCTGGTCAGACAAGTTTGTCTTAAAATATTAATATAATGATTAGGTAGAGGTTTACTCACCTGATAAGACCACCACCTTTACACCTAGTGGGGGTTTGATGTTCTCCATCTTGCATCCGGAACTCTTTGGCTCAACCAAAGAGTGGTCGGGCACTGGAAGAGGCTCCCCAGGGAAGCGGTCACAGCACCAAGGCTGACAGAGTTCAAGAAGCATTTGGACAATGCTCTCAGGCACATGGTGTGACTCTTGGGGATGGTGCTGTGCAGGGCCAGGGGTTAAATTCAGTGATCCCTGTGGGTCCCTTCCAACTCAGTATTTTCTGTGATTCTAAGATGTGACATCTGCTTGGGTTTGATGGGTCATGTTGTTGGTCTTTGCAAGGTCTGGTGCATTTCTTTTGCCTACGCTGACTGGCTGGATGTTTCGTCACCATTAGTTATGCAGGGAGCTGCTCTCCATAGGGTTAATGGTTGCAGGCTGTGGTTGCCACGGTGATTTCATGTGTGTGTATGTGTTGGAGGTTGGGAGTGGGTGATAGCAGTAGGAGCTAACTTAGATGGGAAGAAACAAAGGGAGAGAGAAAGGAATGTGTCTTGTTCTCATGCATAGGACACTGTCCTCTGAGACATATATTTGTGATTTTCCTCCTTCAGGAAAATAGGGAACGAGAGATCCAGGAACTTCATAGTCTGCAAAGGCGAAAAGAGCTGGAGGAGAAGCGTCGATCCTGGGCAGCTGGAGAGCTTGGGAGCTTTGGGCGGAGCAGCAGTGAAAATGATGTAGAGATGTTGGCTAAAAACGGACTTGGAGAATTTCTTCCCTTCTTGCAGCAGAGGCCTCAAAGCCCTTTGTACAGAAACACAAATTCCAGACGTTCTCGACTTTCTTTGGGGATGACTGCAGACAGGGAGTTGCAGAGTTTCCTGGAAATCTCAAAAGACGAGGATCCAAACAAGTTTAACAGCCTTCCCCGTGCAAACACCCGACAAGCAAGACCAAACGTAGCCTGGACGGAATCCAAAGAAACAAGAGATCTCAACTTAAATACCTTGCACTTACACCAACAGTCTGAAATGGAAGTGAAAAATGGTGGCTCAGGGCAGGTGCCTCCAGCTCAGCCCAGTCACCTCTGTGGCTCGGCTGGTCCTGGTGCCCATTACTCACAGAGGAGCACCGACTACAACGTGCACACTTCCAACGTGTCCTGCGAGGAGTCCACAGATATAAATGCTCTGGCCCTTGCAATTGAGGAGCATGAACTTGTTAAAGGGTTATGTAAGTTTGATATTCAAGGAGCAAAGCGTGCAGAGAATGCACCTTTAACATATTTAGAGGATGCTGGTGGAACAGACCTGGAGACTCTGGATGATCTCAGCTTTCATTCCCTGAGCACTGCCGATGATGAGCTGCCTCCAGCTTCCAGAAGTTCCAGAGAGGCCCGCAACCATCAAGCCAAGGCAGTGGGTTGCAAGAATGAAGCTTTAGAGCCCAGCAGCAGCAGCCCTATGTCTATGGATACAAGTGTTTCAGGAAGCAGGGAAGATGGGCCAGTGTGCTACATGTCAGATACCACGACTGATTGTTCTTTGACATTGGACTCTGAAGAGGGAAATGATTTTAAATCGGCAGGCAATGAAATAAGAAGTGAGGCTGGCAAAGCATGCTCTTCTGGCAATGATGCTCAACACAAGGCTAGGTCATTCTTCTCAAATCTGAATTCCACCTGTGACAAGGAGCTGCCACTTTCTGCTTCTGCAAATGATAAGGATGATGCCGATAGCGAGCACACCCCTCCTAAAGAAAAACCCATAAAAAATAAAGATCTAGCAGGACCAAAGACAAACTCTCTAAAAGATCGATCTCAAAGCTCCACAAAACCCAGTGGCACTCGGCCTAGCCACACAGCTCCTTCCAGACCTGTCAGAACTTTGAATGCCTCTGAGAACGAAAGTATGAGGAAAGTGGTGCCTATTTCTCGGTCAAACAGGGCACCAAGCAGCGTGAAAAAGCCAGAACCCAAGCCAGCCCTTCGTGAAAGCAGTACAGTGGAAAGTCGGCTGTCTCACCGCAGCTCTGTCCGAGGCACAACAGACACGCTGCCAAGAAGTCCCTACAGGCACAGCATGTCAGTGGAAGAGCCAAAGTTACGAAGGGGCACTGTCACCTCAAGCAGTGCTCACTTTGAGAGGGACAGAGTCGCTCTCAAGAAGCCAAGCTCTAAACCCATTAGAAGTAATGTCAAATCAAAGACAGATGAAACAAAGATGTGTCGCTCCAGTGTAAAACCCCAGACCCCTGCAGAGGACACCAAGGTTGCCACAGTCAGTATTCCCAAAGCACCACCCGCGGTCCCAAACTTTGCGAGGAATACAGTGGCCTCTTCTTCAAAGCGTGCAAAAGTGGATCTATCCAGTTCATCCAGACCTCCACCCATTACCAGGTCTGTGTCCCAGAGGCTGCCTAAAGTGAAGCCAGCAGCAACCTCTGATGATCCAAATCCAAAGGAGAATAGTGTGAGTACCTTAAAGAGAGCAAGTAGTGCCAGAGTGGTTGGAAGGAGCATCCTGCAGGGAGAAGCTGTCAGCACGAAAGCAGAGCCTGCACCAAAGGAACAGGGAACAGTGGAAAAGGCATCTCTTAAACTGAAGGATGCAAACCGAACCACAATTGGTAAAATACTAAAGCCATTATTGAAATAAGGGAGAGGGGTTTTTTAACCTTGGAATGTGAACACTTGTCCAACCACTGGATGTCTGTGTAGTGAAATTCCTTAAAACAGTAACCTTGCCAATACATGGCATCATGTGCTCATTGAAGTACAGCACACTGTTGGAAAGGGGGCAAGTAGTTGTGTTCTGGTCTAAATCCTTTTTTATTAATCTGAATGTATTTAAAGCTACTGTGATGGAATGTGAGCAGAACAGCAAATCTTTGCATTTGTGATAAAAAAGGTCACCAAAAGCTGAAAAGTTTTAAGAAGTTTTAACTACAAGATGAAACACTTTGTGACAAAAAACATGGATAAAGGCCAGTTTTTTTGTGTACATAAGATTCTTCCTAGGACTCAAGCCTTTGTGCTTGTTGGTTTCTTATTTGATGTCAAAATGAATCCTGTGGAACAGTACTGAAATGAACTTAGGTGATTGTGCTTTCCGTTGCTTTCATTGGAATTCCTTGGATTTGGGAGCTCTTTTTGCCTGTTGCAAAGTCCATTGCTGGCAATTGGACAGACTGGGAACTGCTGGCCAAAAAATTGTAAAACAAGACATTTGCTGTTTGCGGCTGTCTTTAACCTCCCTGAAGAATTTATAGCATGTTTTATGAATGTGTGTCTGGGGAAGGCTTTCTGCTGGGCAGGAGGCTTGTTCTCCAAGAATGTGGCAGCATTGTCTTGCATGCACAAGTAGATATGGCCGGTGCTGCATAGGATAGCACAGCTGGAGGCTGTGCCTGTTGGAAGGGCCATTGGCATGACGACTACTCCTGACTTGTTTTGATCACGAGCAAACTTGCCAGCTTTTGGTCATACAGAAGTGCCATATATTTATGATACATATCAGGATGTTTGCAGTTCAGCTCTAGAAGGCTGCAATGCAGTGCTGAGCACTTTCTTACCATTCCATGTTTCCACTGGTTTGTATACTACCAAACTACTTGAATGTTGCAATGGCTCTGATTGAGCCATTAGTTTCCCTGCCTCCTCCTCCTCCTCCACTCCCTCTCCTTGTCAACAAGAATATTTAGCATGAAACACAGAGCTTACGCATGACAATGTTTTTGTAGAGTTTTTTGGTTGCTTCAAATGTGGTTTTTAATGTTTAAAGACTTTAAAGGAATTAAACTAGCATTTGATAAGCTTTTTGCAAAGTAAAAACACCCCTTTTCCCCTGCAGATATGAATTTTAACTTCTGCCAGACTTAAGATACAGAGAATGAGGGAAAACTCAGCATGCTGTGCATCTTCCCAAGAGAAATATATTTAGGTGGGGAAAGTGCTGTTCTCCTAAGCATTTTATTTAAAGAGTTGCCTTTTGTTCATTTACAAATGAAGCCTCATTTAAGAATAAAATTTTTTTGAAAGGGAAATTCTCTTCGGACAAGTGGCGTTGACATACTAGTGATAGATCTGTTTGTCTGCTCTATCCCTTCGTGCTGGGAGAGTGTAATTCAGTGAGAATGAGCTCACATGCGTCTCATGGGCTGGTATCAGGAACAGCTAAGTTTGAATCTGGCAAGGGGCCTTTAGCTCCTCCCACATACCAGCCAATCTTGATGCAGACATCATACCCAAACACCAAAAAGTATTGCATAGGGCCTCTTGTTTGAGTCTGTCCCACAGGGAGAATTTATAGAGCCCGCTTTTCTGCAAGGGCAAATATTCTGCTTTTTGGATAAGCTTTTCGGATACTGCCTCCCTTGTGGGTTAGATACAAAAGCATCTCCCTTCTTTTTTGTACCTGTGTGGCTGTATGCACATCTGCAAGAGCAGATGATTGACTTTTTTCCTTTTTTTTTTTTTAAGAAACCAACAAATTCTATTGGTAGCAAGCTTGAAAAATAATTTAAATGTGTTTGGAACATGTAAATAAATTTCTATAAACCCGTGTAAAAGAAAACTGACTGTATTTAATGGAACATTTATACATTTCGGAGTAACTCAGTAGTTTAATAAAGTTCCCATTTACTGGGTATGAGGTTTGTACTTTCTCCTTCCTGTTACACTCTTGGCTTTGGTCCTGAAGATCTCAAGCAACTGAGTCTGGGTGGGTGACTGTGGGAAGGACTTCACAGCAGAAACTGTGGTTTGTTTTTATACTAAGATGTGCAATTGAACTTCAGTTTCTGAACATTTTTGGGGTGAGACTTTCGGCATGGGTTTGGGTATAACACGGAAGGCATTAGATGGTAGACGCAGCACTTTGTGTACACACTGGATGTTGTGGCCAAGACAAATGTTCATGGCACTAACAAGTCTGGATCTGTCGCTATCTTCATGCCTTTGAGCTTAGCACACTTTATTGAGAAATTCTGGTCTACAACTCCCAGGACTGTGGAAATACAGAACAGCCTGTTTTGCAGGAGCGGGTGGTGACTTTTGCACTGCAATTGTGAATTTTTCAATTTTGTCCCATTCTCCCATTATTTTTCCTTCTTTACTGCATACAAAAGAACATCTATTCAGCAGAAAAAAAGCGAAATCCAGCCAGCCTCCTTGTCCTCAGGGAGCACTTCCTCCTCTCTGCTATGGAAATGATTTCTGGACTGGAATTGCTGCTTTTTGCAAACTTGTTTAGCCCCTGACTTTTCTAGTTTGGTGAGTGTCTCTCCCCATTTGGAGTGGCAAGCACCTGCTGTCTGCCAGTGCTGAGTGATGGCTGCTGGTGGAATCTACATGGGAAAGCCCTTCACCATCAAAAGGTGTGTCTCAAAATTTTATGCTTTTTAAATTTCATTTTTATGTCAAAAGGGTTTATAATTACCAATTCATTATTTAAACTACCAGGTGTCAGAGACAGCAATGCCCTGTAGGTTAAATTTCCCATGTCATACAATTTTCCCGAAGGCTAGTAGGGCATAGCACTCACCTGGTTGCAGTTGGCTTTCAAGAAAGAACAGATGCCTTTTCTCCAGCTTTGTTCTACTGAATGGCTGATGCTTCTGACTGTGACCAGGGTGCATCAATCTCCTCTGGTCACTACTGAGGTGGCAGTGAAGTGGGGGAGCCCAGGGGACCGTGAGGGGAATCTGGAGCTGTGGAGCTGGTGAAGATTAGAGAGATAGAGGGAAGCTGTGGGAGTAAGAGGTACTGATTCATACTTGGAGGAATTTAATATTCACATCTCATGTGGGAACTGCATACAAATGAGGGGCTCAGTGCATCCCTCATTACAACAGCTCATTAAATTATCAAGAAAGACAGAAAGGGTTCCCATCACACCTCCCACAGTGTACAAGCCCGGACTATGTCATTCAAAATAACCCATCAGTATCTTTCCAATCTTAGGGTCCGTCTGTGTGGATGGATGCAGAGAGCCACATGCTGGCTCCAGCCTAACCCTTCCTGAGCCAGCTCCGTGCTGGAGGCGTTCCCTGGGCGCTGACCCTGAGCTCCCACCCCGGGGCTGTCGCTGCACATCCTCCTGGGCTCGGTGCCTCTGGCCCTGCTGTTCCGCCAGCGCTGCCCAGAGCCCCGGCTGCCGGCAAGGCCTGCCCGCTGCTGCGTGTGAGAACGTAATCCCGGTGAGAGAGGCCCAGCTAAACACTGCTTCTTTCAGATTTGGCTGCACAATGTTTTCCATTAACTTGATACATGCTGTTTACATCCTACTGTGGCCAGTGCCAGAGATAACTGCCTTGGGAACAGCTCCCTACAGGTATTGTTAACAGCTGCTGGAAACAAAGGAGTTTGTTTTAGCCACGTCACTATCTAAATAGCCAAAAATACGTTACTTTTTTATTACTTGTAAGCTGATATTAAAAACTCTGTCATGTTCTCCTGGTTGAAAGATGCCTTCTGGAAATCTTGTATGCTATTAAAACTGGCATCTGTGCAACTCTAAAAGAAAGTGACACTGAGGCGAGGGACATGCGAAGGTACTTGTTGCAAGGTGTGTGATTGGCACCACCAGCATCAACTACTTGCACTCAGAGAAAATTGTTTCTAGCCAGTGGTTGTTCCCTGCCGTGTAACTGGTTCCCATGCCTTTTCAGTCTGAAGGCTGAGGTTGCAGGATAGGCAATGGTTGCCTTGGCTGGCAACTCGCTCTGCTTAAAAAAAAAAAAAAAAAAAAAAAAAAGAGAAAACAAAAATCCTCAATCTCCAGCTGTTGACGTCCTTACTTTCAGCATTGAAGCACTGGGGATATGAGCATGTTGACCTTAGTGGTGGTGTTTAGGGTGAGGTTGGCAGTGGCTGAGCAAATGCTCAGCAAGGGTGGCCTTGTCGGCATGGAGGGGAGAGAGTTACACGAGTTTCTGAGTTTCTGAGACCGTTCACACCATCTGAAGCAGACAGACTCCCTTTGAACAGAGATGTGCCTCTTCTGCTTTTGATCAGGTCTGAACAGTAGCTCCTTGTTCGTCCTATTCTATCCTTATTTGTTGGGAAGAGGAGGTGGAAAAAAGCGAGAAACTTTGATGCTTCATTGTGGGTCAAGTGGAGCAAAGATAGGAACTCTACCTACTTTGGTTTTTGTCTTTTTTAAACAATAGGACTTTGACTCATAAATAGAGTTGTTAGCTTCAAATAACTCTCTGCTGCACAGGGGCAGCCGATATTTTCAGTGGCTGCAGTGATCCAGCAGCAAAATAAGCACAAAAGCAAGAACTGTTTAGCTCCAGAGCACATCCCAGTGATTGTTTCCTCTTTGCTCTGAAAACAAACCCTAGCAACTGAACCCAGACAATGTTCATTTGGGCACCCAAGAGGAGCTGGATAGAAAATATTTTATTCCACTTCTAAATATTTATTTACAATTAATTTTACTTCCCTTTACTCTTCCATTTCATTGTCATTAGAAGTAAAAAGGTGACCTTCAAGAGAGCAGTAAAGCAGGGCTGAGGGCTGCAAACCTACTATCACCTTCACTTCCCTGGTGCTTGCTCCTCGTGGTCCTTTTCTGTAGGTTTGGGGAAGCAGATTAATAGACTATGTGCACTTTTGGTAGTTTCTTCAAAAGAGTAAGATTTTACATCTTTCAGGTGAGCTAGCACAAGTTGTGGGAAGAAACTAAATATATATCTAAGGTGGATATGTGCTCCATTGGTGTTAGGAATTACCCAAGCCCAGTAACTGGTGTGCTTTGTAGGGAAAAGTGCATAAGGAAAAAAGTGACAACAGAAAATAAGCACAAGTGGAGACAAGTGTTCAGAACCCACACAGGTCCCTTTCTGTCTGCTGTTTCTGGCAACTCCAGGTTTAAACCACAGTCTCCAGGAGAAACCAGAACTCCCCTGTGCCTGACTCCACTGAATCACTGCAGAAAGCAATTGCCTGAGAGCTGCTGGAGTCGCTTGAGTTCTGGGGCTGAAAACAGGACACGTTGCTAACCTCATATTTTGGTTTCTGGTGTTTCTCACGCAGCATTTTAAACTGATTCAGACATATTCCCTATGCAAATCTTTAATCCCTGTTGTTAGGAAGAAAAATGGGTGTAAATGTGGTTTTGATTTTTTTCCCCACCCTTTTACAGCTGTATTTATCCCTATATGTCCCATGACTGCTTCCTCCCACTTTTGTTTCCTCTGTTATAATCTTCCATCTTCCTCTTAAATTTTCCATCATCCGCTAATAACTCATCCCTCTATCTTATTTTCACGTGGCAGGCTTTCTGTACTCTTCCATTTGCTTCATCCTGCTTTCTCTCCGTTTCTCAATTCCAGTGGCTGTTTTGCTCCATCGCTTTCTTCTTTCTGCCAGTGTGAGTCCTTCCCAAACGTCTGTCTGCAAAATCTGCAAACTGAGACTTTTTGCTGCCAGCTTCCAGTGAGGTGTGGGAATAGAGGAACAAAATGAAGTCAGGCTTTTAAGGCTCGCATGTCTGTATTTTGCAGCTTTGCCTTGTCACTGTCGCTGGGGGAGGCTGTTACTGAG
Source organism: Corvus kubaryi (assembly GCF_017639235.1). Lineage (NCBI taxonomy): Eukaryota > Metazoa > Chordata > Aves > Passeriformes > Corvidae > Corvus > Corvus kubaryi. The sequence continues at coordinate 6,733,230 of NW_024582059.1, forward strand.
AAGTGCATCTTTGCATCTTTTCTGTGTGAACGTCGCTCGCCCCCTACGCCGGGCAGCTAATGATGGAGCTGAGAATCTGAGCGCATGGGGTGATTTTGCAGAGGTGGGTGAGGAAAGTCTGTTCAAATAAAGGTGTGACTAATTTAGCTTTGCGGTGTCTAAAAAGCCCTAATGAAAGACTGTCGACGACAGCTTCAAAAGCCATTTGGTGAAGTGATTTCTAACCCCACCCATAGTCTTGGTACCACGAGCAAATATGTTTGTGCCGTCAGTTTGGTGCTGCTTCCCTGTGCACCAGAGCAAAATAATTGTATTACTGTTTCTTAAATTTGCACATAGCTTTTCATGGTACGGACTAAGGCTCCAGTATATTTTGGGTTTCTTTGATAGGGTAAGGACAACAACCTTTTTATAAGAGCACATGAAAGCCCAATGATGGCTCTTGAGGAACATATACTCAATTTTCCTTCTGCTGAAAGTATCTAATCACTCTGTGAAAGAGAGAGCACTTGGAACACATGCAGTGTATTCATACAATATGCACTGCTTATTGCTGCAAGTACTTGGTGCTCACGTGTTCTTTCTAAAAAGAATGGAATCCTGTTTAAGACAGTCTTTCCTCCCAGGAGGTTATAGCCTAAGCAATTGAATAATAGAGCTGAGAAGGCGTCTGCAGAGGTCACCCAGCCCAGCCTCCTGCTCCAAGAAAAGCTAACTTCACACATAGGTCACTTTGCTGGGGGCCATAGGGTGTTGTTCTTAGCACAAAGTAGTTATAAGAGGGAGGAGTATGATTTTGCTACTGAAATAAGGGTTCTGAAGATGGGAAAACCCTAAGGAAAATGCTGGTCTTCTGTAGGCTATGGCTTGAAAGCTGTTTGCCACCTAGTTCAAGGAATATATTGCAATTTTTAATGCTAGCCTGTCTGAGGCTGATGTGAAGTCAATAAAGCAAGTAAGGACAGGAGCTTGGCAAGAAATGCGAGAGAAAACTCAAAAGCAGCAGGGAACCTACTGAATGCAAGAAAGAAAGAAGTTTGTTGCTTAAGGGACACCAGAGGAAACAAAAAGAACAGTGAAAGTTGCAAAGGCTTGTGGGAGCAGTGGACATTTGCAGTTTGGATGAAGAAAGAGGAGGAGAGGTGAGCCAGGCTAGCCAGGCTGAGAATTGATCCAGCACTGTTAACCTGAGCACAGGTGAATGTGGACAGGTGCTGGCAGCTCCATAACCGATCTTTGGGAGACTGAGGAATGACCCTTGTGAGTTCAGCAGCTCAACTCTTCCTGACAAAAGTTTGCTTACCCTCTTCTTAAAGGAATTAAGTGCCAAATAGAATAGTAAGTTACAGTATGTGTTCCCAATGACTAACATGTGTCCTGCAGGATGTGATGCATCTTTATATACATATACAGTTAAGCAGCAGGTCTCCTGGCAAAGGTGATACTTCTGATGCTTGTTTTTTCTTGCAGTGTGGCTTTATGAATGAAACCAGCACCCTGACACTTACAGTAGAGCTGCTGTGGTCATCCCAAGTAGTACAAGTACTCATATGGAGAGTGCAAAATGGCAGCTAACCAGGAAGCCTAGAAATCTAGCAACTATTTCTACACTGCTGCAAAATACTGTCCGAGCTGCTGTGATGGATTTTATGCAATCTGTTGCCAGAGACTTGAAACTCAACTGGATGGAGCATGGGCTGGATCGTCTGGCAGCTCCTGATGGTGCTTTTAGTGGCATCTAAAAAACAATGAGACTGGTTCATACTCCAGTGGAGATGGTCCCAGATCAGAGTTCATGCTCTGAAGGACCTCATATGGAGTAAGGCAGCAAAGGAGATGACAGTAGGGAGAATATGAATTGCACAAGCCAGATCTTAGTCCCTGCCCTCTCTGTGTGTACCTTGCAGTAGGAATGTTACCAATTTTCACTGACCACTTGGATCTACTAAAAGATATAACCACCAAACCAGACCCTGCAAGACAATTTACAAATTATTTGCCAGTTGAAGGTACACCACAGAGGCCATGAGTGGAGTGTTAGCAAGGGGAGCTCTTTAAACAATTGTGAGGAATATCCCTGAAATCTTGGTCTATTCCTCATCTGTGCAACAAGCAGAGGAGCAAGGCCACTGGGCACAGCCCTGTGTCCATGGGGTCCCAGACGTTGTGGTGTCCCCAGCCCTGCCCAAAGACAGAATCTGAAATAATGAGAGATGTGGCATAAGCAACACATGGGAGAAGGGCATATGGAAATACAGCAGGAGACTTTTGTAATTGTAGAAGCAACCAACAATATTAGAAAAGACCATAAGGCAGAGATTTACAAGAATGTGTAGCTTGAAAATTTAGCATAAATTGGCACTGGGGTCCATGGCTGATCAAGAGGTCCATTGTATGACTGAGTTTAAACTCTTGTTTAATGGAAGTACTTCTCTGAATAAGTCTCATTTAAAGTGCAGTAAATATCTCTGAATAAAATGTCCAGCCTTAATATACAACATTTTAAATGACAGTAAAATCACCCCAACCTTTGGTAAATAGTTTGAACACATAATCACGCTCTCTGTTTAAAACTGTCATAGGACTTCTAGCACAAATTAATCGGGGTGGAGTGTCTAATTGCTGGTAACTGGATCTGTTACATTGCTGTGTGCCAAACTGGCAAGCTCTTATTATCATATTTCTGCTTGATTAAGCCTTTGCAGGAAAGGAGTTGTGATTTGCCCCGCTGAGGATCCACAGTGGCTCAGGGGTCAGCCCATGCTCCAGGGACAGCGCGGGGTGTGGAAACACTTGGGAGATGGGAGTCCCAGTGTGCTCCCACTGCCAAGCTGGGATGGGGGAACCTTGTTCTCAGCAGGCCATGGTGGCTTGTGGCATTGGGGGCATTGTTGCTGCTCACAGGCACTGGCTCTTGGCCTCAGGCTGGTCCCCCCTCAGCTCCATGCAGTCGGAGGCTGCCATGGGATAGCAGCCCTGGCTGGCAGGGTGCTGCCTGCCCTCTGGCCTTGGGAGACCCACGGGATCAATTTAGAAACCTGTTCAGCAGAGTTAAATTTGACAGCAAAGTTAAGTGGAAGTTCTGGGACGTTGGATCTGTGATCACTGTTTCCTGCAGTGGTTTTAAAACCACTCTAGGTAACCCAAGTTCAGTCTCTGTTGCATTAAAAATGTGCCTAACAAAAGGGACTTGTTTCAGAACTACATGATGGTTGTGTTTAAAAGGTTGCTTAACCAGGCATCCACTATCTGGCCAGTTAGAGTCCTCATGCTGCTGGAAATCACCAGGGTCGTCTTTGGCCAGACCTGTTGTACTTGCCATTCCTTTCTCCCTGATGGGAACAGTGTGGATGCTGATAAACCCTATGACTTTCCCCTTGTTGTCTTCTGCAGCTGGCCTGCAGCTCTTTGGCCTGGTCCCCCTGTCCCTAAGCAAGGAAAATGTATTTTCCAGTAAACCTCTCTCCCTTCCCCTCATGACTGTGTTGAGCATTCCATAATTAAGGAGACTGTGGTAATGTCTAATGATTCATTTACTGATACCCTTTTAAAAGGGAACTCTGTCCCCTCTTCTCCTGGATTTCCTTCCCTCCTTTCCTTCCACTAAAGCTGATGAGAAACGTTGAGCTATCCTACAGATTAAATGGCAGCTATTCCACTTCCTTCTCACTTGACCATTTTTTGACTGGTGACCATTTTCTCTATTTTAAGGGTGCATTTTAGAAGAGGGAACTCTTTTTTTTTCTTTTCCTTTTCCCCCCAATCTTTTCTTTTGAGCAAACGTGAGCTGTGCTGCTCCCGGATCGCTCCTGGTCCCTGTGCTATGGCAGTGAAACGTCTCTCAGTTGAGCACAACATGTTTGCTGCAGTGCCTCAAGGTGACTATAAAACAGGTGCCCTCATCTCGGGTCATTCTCCTTTATTGATGTTATTGCAGAGTCCCGTGCTATGGCAACCGAAGGAGTTGCACCCTCTGGAGCTGGAGTGGGGCGGAGGGATGAAGGACTCTGCGATTGCTGTTGGGGACCAGCCCTGCTGCAGCCGGTGCCAGCGCCCTGCCAGCGCAGGTGTTTATCCAGCACTGCGGTGAGTCACGGGTGCCATGCTCCACCAAAGCCACCTCCAGCAGCCTCCCCATGAATCACTGCAGCCTGAGAGGACTTGCAACAATTCCTGGGCCACCAGAAGGATGATCTCATTGCCTGCTGAGCAGAATAAGGATAAAGTCACGTGGAACTCTGCTCCTGAAGCCAGGAACATGGCATCCCAGCAAAGAGCTTTCAGGTGACCTAATCAGGCATGTGATTCAACATTACAGGACCAAACACGGCAAAGATCCTTCTCGCAGGGAAGGAAGAAAGGAAGGAAGAAAGGAAGATACTGCAATATACAAAGAATTGACCTGAAGTGGCTTTCATAACAAAGCTTGTAAGGCCAGGAGGAATGATATGGCACAGGGTCTACAAAGGACTTAGCTTTAAGCAACTCTCTTAGCATTGACTGTTTTCGTCTCCTTTTATGATTCTCCAAGTGGTACTGCCTGTTTCGAGTGATCACAACGTGAAGTCTGATGATGTAATCTTTGCACACTGTGTCCAGCCCATGGAGCTGAGTTACTGCAATACCGGTTCAAACTCACTTGCCAAACCCAGCTGAAGGATTTACTCAAGTTTTTCTCCAGCTGAAATAAAGTGCTTTTGTCTCTTCTAAAAAATTAATTTGTGGCAGTTTTCCATTTCCATTGAATTTGTTGTTATTTCTAGGAACGTGCTGATTTCTGAGCAGCCATCAAGTGGTCTTTCCTGATTTCAAATATAAAAAATAACATTGTGCTCCATCTTGTAAGACAAATCTTTAAATGCTATGAAAAGTGCTAGTTATTTTAAATGCATGGACTTCTAAAATCAAAACCAATGCAGAAAATTGGTAGACTTTTTAAAATCATCTTGAAATTGTACAAGGCAGATCATTTTACAAAAATTAAAAATCAACTCTTTTTTTTTTTTGGTTAAGAAAGAGTGGGGGGTGGATTTGATGAAGTTGGAATTTGCATCTATGACAATGAAGCAGCTCAAAGCTGTTTCTTGCTGCTATTGCTGTCAGCTGGAGTTCAGATCTCAGGAGAAAGTGGAGGAAATTTATTCCCAGAGATCCCTGGGGTTTCCAGATGCCATATCTGCTGGCTCTAAAGCATGCGTGGGAAGCTAGTGGGTGGCAGCGAGGAGCAGTCAGCAGGGCTCAACTCCTGCACATATTCACTCCTTGAACTGTGAGTGTTGGCCATCATCCCTCTTCCTGGGCAAGGTATCCACACGTGTTGGTGCTAATTGGATAGTGCTGACAATCCCCAAAGTAGTATTTTGGCAGCTGCTTTCCATTCCTTGACTCTGTTAGGTGTATGTTGGTGGCTAACCACATGTAACAAGCACGGGTTAGATAATGAAATCATTGGGGTAAGCACTGATAGGACTGAAGAAAATGATCCCAGAAGGGACTTCCTCACTGTAGACCATCAAACAGCACCACCCAGCTCACATCCATTAATTTTCCCTTCCCCAGGCCTGATATTGTCTTACATCATGGAAAAGCCTTGTGAAAATCTCAAATGAGGATGAATGTGGTGGTTCTCAGCAGCAGGTTGGTCCAATGGTATCAAGCACCACACCTGAAACACTTGTGAAAATTGGCCTGATGTTTTCCTCTTCTGTTCAGCTTCTGGTTCATTTATTGATTTCACGGCAGCTGAACTGCTTAGTTAGTAAAAGGGATGAGCTGCTACACTAGAAGAAAGAAGCCTGTGGGATGCACTGCATGACCTGAGAAGCTCTCTAATGATTTTGTAGGTAAGATGGAAACTATCAGGTAAAAGCCTCTTACCTTTCCCAGGAGAGCTACTTTGCTGGGGAATGGTGCATCTGGGCATGGCCCAAGCCAGGGCTGGAGCACCAAGGGCACGATTTGCACGGCCTCTGCGAATACCAGCTCTGTTCTGGCTTGCAGGGTTTTAAGGAAGTGAACTGCAATTGTGATGACATCAGGCAGCTAACATCAAATTCAGGCTTGGTGAACTCTGAACGTGCCTGCTCCATGGAGGTGAATCTGGAGCCTTTTGAAAGGACTTTCCTTAGCTGCTGTGCTCGCTCATTTGAGTCATAACCACAGCGTGCGTGGTGCTGCCCAAGTGCAGCAAATGACACAAGGCTTGCACGTTGGGAGAGGTGTCTCAACAGCTTTCCCTGCAGCATGTTGGGTAATCTTGAAAATTCTGATATTTTTCTGTTGAGCCCACTTTAAAAAGCCAGAGTGTGTGTGCATGAGAAGGGGTGCGGGGTAGTTGCTGCTTTCCACATTTCACTCCTACGGGGGATGGAAGGGCGCACTGGCTGCTGGTTCCCCAAGGTGGTCCATGCTCTCTGAAAGCTTTAGAGATGAGGAGGTGGGCAAGGAGCTAAAATCTTTGAATTATGGCTATAAATGGAAGAGGGGGGTTGAGATGTTCCCCACTGAAGTGGCTGAAAAGCCGAAGTGTTTGGAAATGTTCTGAGCACAGAGGAAACAAGTTGTTTATGATCCCACAGCTCTCTCAGGCCTGCTTTATGCACAGATATGGCCATAAATGATTTTTGAAGAGCTACACAGGGCTGGAGAAAGACAAAGAAGCAAGTTCTCTTGGTCGGTTGCCTGGCTTGCTGGAGGGAGCCCCAGAGCCTCATGCCAGGGAGCAGATCCTTCGGGGAGGGGATGCTCCCAGGGTGACTGTAGGCCGACAGAGGTGACGCACAGGTCATACATCCCTGATACTTAGCAATGACCAAGCCAAGGCTACAGTCCTGCCAGGCACAGGAGGCAGTATAGCTCCCTCCTCTGCTTTCTGCCCTCCCCACAGAGGAGCACACAGGTGAGCATGGTTGGGGCCTTGGACCCCCCAAATCTGTTGCCCCCAAATCAGTGCTCAGCTCTGCAAGCTGGATGCAAGCACTTTGTTTTCATGGATGAGAAAGCTCAGTGTGCCCCAATATTTTTTTTCTGCCCTGTCTTTTATCAGTTTACTCGTCATAATAAGATTATGCTTGTGTTCCTCTTGGCCCATCCCAGAGGTGCCTTGTATCTGCTAGGAATAGTCAACAGTCACAGCCAAGCTGTCTTGTTTCAGGATGGCTAGCTGGGGCCATGTGAATGGCACACCCTGAAGTTAACTGTGTGACTGCAGGACTCCTCACTGCCAGATGATGTCTTAATTGCTTGAGACTGCAGCATAGCCCAGCATGTGAACCGAGGGCTTCCTTTTGGGATGCACCTGGGTCTAACTAGTGAAATGTACCATGAGGCGTCCAAAATACGAGATAGAGGTCTACTTTATGTGAAGGCACTTCGGTTGAAGGAAATGTGTATGGTTATGGTATCTAATAGAAAATATCCTGAAGACTCCCTCCTTTCTTCAGACTGTTTTATATCACAGAGCTGTGCTGCTTTTCTGGTAGTTTTTGATATTCTGAGCTTTTGAGAAGTAGAATCCTGATGCTTCCTAGTGAAGAATCTGGCTGTACTGCCGCATGTTGGAAACAAAGCTTTGCTATTTAATTTTTTTTTTTTTTTTTTTTTTTTTTTTTTTTTGAGAGAGAGAGAAGAAGGAGGAATACGGTGGGCAGAGCATAGGGGATGAGATGATTGAGACAAGTGGAGCCAAAGGCATCAGCAGGTAGTGACCAAGTGGTATGAAATGTCAGCAGGTAGGAGCAGGTGCCCAGTGTGATTCCTTGAAGAAGAAGCTGCTCCAGGAGCAGTCGGGTTGAGGCATGCACCATGTAAGTGGTGAGTTGTTCATCATTACTCAGGGGAGCAAAACAAATGAGAAATCAATTGAACATCAAACCATTGTTTCTGATTGCCTGTGTTGAAAATAATGATTCATTGAGTGCTTTAATTGATTCATATACATGGCTAGGAGCTCCAGTCTTGATTTATAGATCTCTTCACCAGTCAGGCTGGAAAGTCTTGCTCTCACTCACTTTATTTGTACAACAAACATCCTTTTCTCTTGGCCAACCCACTTAGAAACTTTTTCTCTCTCTGATTGTTTACTTTGCCTTTAAGAGGCTGGTGATTCCCCTCACTTATATGGTGCTTTTTAATTCTTTTTCTAATTAGCAGAGGAGCCTGGAAGGGATGGGGATGGCTGTGCGTAAAGTGCTGGGCTCTGTGCCCAGCAGGGCAAGCAGACGACCCCATCCTCAGAGAGCTGCAGTCTACAGTGTACCATGGATTTATAGTGTCCACTGCCAAATAAGTGGGAAAGAGAACATTTGGTAGCTTAAAAGCCTTTTGTAACTCCTTGTGAGATATACTGTGGAATACTTTATGTCTGGCAATCTGTATGCCCTCTGTACATAGCAGCAGCTGCTTGCAGGGGTAGAGGAGGCTGTGCCTTGTCCTTGCTCCTGTCTCTGTTATCCACATGCCCAAGGAGGAGGTGTTGGAGATCTGTCTCTGCCACAGCAGTTTGATAAGTCGTCAAAACAGAAGGGAAACAAGGGGGTGTTTGCTGTAGGTGAGCAGAAGGAATGGGAAGGGAGGTGTATGCCGGCTTGTGTAACCTGTGGGTGGTACCATGGTGGGGAGAGGTATCAGGAGAGCTGCAAGGGCAGGGAGGTCCCATTGGGCTGATTCAGGAGAGCAGGTCTCTGGCAGTGATGACTGAAGGGGGCACAAGTGGAGAAAGGAGGGAGAAAGAAATTTGACAGTTATCTCAGAGTTTATTGGGTGGCTAAGGCAGAGGCAGCCTCTCACTAGCCCTGTGTGCCCCCAGCCATGCAAAGGCAAACGCCCTGTCCGTCCCTTCACCACCCCAGCCTTATCGTGGCTGGATTCTGTTGGGTTGCATGGCTCTGCCTACGTGTGCCCTGAGGTCAGGCTGTGGGGAAGCAGAGTTATCTGGGAAGAGCCTTCTCCAGCCAAAAATACCATCATGCCACCAAGCTCCTTGACTCATGGCAACCAAGGTGAGATGGCGACCAATAAACTGGGCAAGAGAAAACAAACAGCAAGAGAAAAAAAACCCCAAACGGTGGCAATCTCTTGCAATTATTTGCCACCAAGTAGAAGAGTCCTAACTCAGTTGCCCAGGGGCTAACTAAGAATGGAGCATGACAAGTTGCTCACAGGAGCTGTTACAGGATGAACTGGATTTATCTGTCTGAGAAATAATGCTTTTCACCAGGTTGTTTTTCAGTTGGTTAACACTTTTTTTAAACACTTCTAATTTAAACACTTTCTTTTTTGAACACCTCAAAAACAAAAGTTACCACTTTTTTCACTCAGCTCTTCGCTGTGGTGCTGGGGCTGGCAGGGAGAGAGAGACAGCACAGGAGTTGGGAGCTGCAGGGTGGGCAGGAGCTGCTTTTTTGCTGTTCCTGCACTCCACACCATGGCTATGGGGCTTTGGCTGGCAGACCTGCAACGGTCTGGTGAAAAGGGTCTCCAGCTCTGGACCCACAGGTTTCCTCTCTGATTTGATCAAATGTCTTGGCTGGATCTGTTTGGCAGTAGAACAGCTACAGTGCTGCTACATATGTTTGTCGGTTTTTGGGTGACACATTTTTGCATCGAAATGGAAGGAGTTCATGTCCTGTGTCTGCTCAAGAGAGCCCTCAGAAGTGAGAATAAATCTAGAAACACCTCCTGGTCTGTGCCCAAGCTGTCTCTGATGCTTGGAGCCCTGAGTCTCCCACTGCCTGACAGTGTAGCACAAGTGGGTTATCCGCCTTTTTGTTCCACCCAGGAAATTCTGGTGTGTTTCTGCAATATTTTGGAATTTTGAAAGGCTGTAAGGGAAGGCTCTGACTCCTTTGCCCCATCCAGAGAAGCTGTGCTGGCAGGTGCTGGTGGGTTGGTCCCTGTGCTGACTGTCCAGCTGCAGGAGATGAAGTGACAGTGAGCTCTGTTGAAGCTGGGTCTACTTGTTCCACTCTTTGATGTGTAACTTCCCTCTTTCAGAAATGATTCAGTGAAGACAGCATGGATTGAATATGGTGAGGGAGGGCAGGATTACAGAGCGGGAACTCTGGCTTTGAAATAGGGTGTTTTGGGGAGGTAGGTAGCTTGGAAGTTCAGACAAAGCAGTTTGTGGTGAAAAGAAAGAAGAAAAGAAAAAGATGCTAAGGATGTTGCTGGGTTAATAAACAATGTGATCATATAGCCACAGACAGGGACCAACACCTGGAAGGATGCTGGTGTGCTTGTGCTGCCTTTTACTTCTTTTCTCGTTACTGGTTAAAAGACAACAATGTAAAATAAATCTGGGGATGATTCAGTGTTCCCCTTCCACAGACCATACGTTTGCAGGGAAGTGTCTCTGTAAGCCTTGCTTCAGTCCTGGTTCTGCAAAGAGGTTGCAGGAACTCATTATTCATGATCTTATCTTGCTACCTGAAATACATAAATAGCCTAAAGGTTCCTCTTATGGACTTCTTCCAGTTCTTTGATGTGCCAAAGATAATTTCTATACATACTCCCTCAACCTGTCCCCACTCCCTACCTAAAGTTTAATGTTTCTACTTGTTATGTTTACCTGTCTGTACTAGACTGTAAGGTCTCCAAGGCAGGGACCTTGCTGTCTTTCATGTTGAAGTACCTTGAAGGAGTTGTAACTTCAACAGCTATACAATGTGATATAAATTATTAAAGCAATGTCAACTAACAGAACTCTTTGGCCTTTTCTGCACTAGGCAAGTTTTCCACAGGGCTGCCAGCTGTTCCTGACACTGGCTTGGCATGATCTGTGCCAGCAGCACCAGCAGCCCATTCCCAACAGGCAGCCACTGTCATGAGAACACACAGTGCCTTGCAAGACAATCCTGTGTCTGTTACAACAAGCGGGCTGATGTAGCCTGTGCCCACTTGCAGTCAAGCTCCTTATGAGGTGTCAGCAGTGGCAAGGCTTTTTGGAAAGCCTCCACTTGAGAGAAATCACCCTGCCAGCAGCAGGACCCCATGCCCCCATTGGTTTAAAAACTATCTCCCAAAACTTCTAATAACTCGAGTCTCACAGTGCTCTGGATTTAAGCTCCCTTGTGTGAGAGTGACCAGTGAAAGCAAACAGATGCATCTCTGCCTACAGGAGATAATGCAAGAAATAGGAAGAGCCAAACAACATGTGCTCAGATTCCTCATGGCTCTGGTGCATTCCTGGGGCTGGAACCCCCATCTCACAGTGTTTCTGGGAGCCTGCCCCTGGCACTCGAAGTCCACAGTGCACTTGTAGCCGGGACTCTCTCACCTTCCTCCCTTTGGAGCCGGTTTCTTTGAGCAGCCTGGGATGTGTCAGGGAGAGACCTTGTTTTTATAACCTCCTGTTATGGCTGGAGGTGATGCCTCTGTGGTGACAGCTGGGGAGCAGGCTTTGATCTGGTGCATCAATGCCTCCTCTGGGAATTCAAGCCTCTGAGTCTTATTTGCCCTGGGCAATCATCAGGAGGATTTCCCCTAAATAAAGAGCCATCAAACCTTATCAGCTGTCTTACCATGCCTGTGTCACCGCTCTTTGAAGACAGCATCTGCTACAGAGAGGTCAGCCAGAGCAACCTCTGGGTAAAAGTCCAGTGTGCAGACCAAAGCAGTGCAAAACTGGAGGGACATGTCCTGGCATTGGTTCAGCCCATGGCATCCCAGCATTTCAGGGACTAGCAGCCACTGGGCCAAGAGCTCAAGTCCCTGTTAACTCCCTGCCAAGAACATGGCCTTTCTGGCCTCCCTTTAGTTTGCAGTAGGTGTGGGCAGGGTGCCTTCAGCAAGGTCTCACCAGCAGCGGATGCATCCCGCTCACCTACGAAAAGACTGCAGAGAGCCTGCTGAGCCTTGGCAAGGGGGCAAGTTGGGCTGAGGCTGCTGGCAAGCAGGTGTTTGGTCCTACAAGGGGTCCCTGGCACTCACCAATAACAGCCTGAGGCTGGGCTGTCCTGCTGCAGTGGTGGAGAAAAAGCAGGGCTTGCTTTTGGGTTTTGCAGCGCTCATCACTGCAGCATCCTAGAAATGAACAGGGGCTGGTGGAGGAGCAGAGTCAGGATTAAGGATGGGAAGCTGGGACATCCAAATTCTGCTTCTGGCTTTACTACATGCCCTTACTTTGCCTAACTGCAAAAATGCTGATAATGCCATCGTGTTTTTCACACCAGTTTGCCTTGAAAAGATTGACCATGACATTTGGAGGTAAACTGCAGAGCTAAAGTGCTGTTGCACATACAGGTTGTTTTTCTTCTTTAGAGAAGCTTATTTCCAAAGACAAGGGAGTGGTGATGTTAAAGGCCCTGTAAACTGGTTCACGTGCGGAGCTGCAGACCCTACGCCCGGCCAGACTGCCTTGCTCGGAGCAGGCTCTACAGAAGACCTCAGAAGTGCCTGTAGTTTTGGTTACTTCTTTCACACATCTGCTCCTGCGTACTGCTCAAGGCTCTTCCATATTTCTTTCAATCAGAACTATTCTTTCACTGACCCAAGCCTGCTGTTCACTGATGAATTGGATGCTGTTCATTGCAGCTTGAAATACTGTTTTGCTACTCTTAATGCCTCCCATTCATTTTCTGTGGTGATTGGATTCATAACAGCAGAGATGCAGCTTTCATTGATACTTGATGCAGCAGCAATACCCTCAGCAAAGGCTTTTTTGTACATAGGCTCCAAACCTTTCAACCACGCTATCATAGAAAGCCATAATGTCCCTTTTCTGCAACGGCCCGAGCCACCTGCAGCCCCTGAAAGAGGACATTGTTTCCCCAATTAACCAAACAACATGGGCAGTGTCTGTGCTGGTTGCAAGGGAGGGCTCTGGGTAATCTTTTGCCCTGCCCCAATCCCTCACCCTCCACATCCCCCCATCCTGTTTGAGGCTGAATTTCAGCCCCACTGTTGTTTAAAATTAAATGCAAGAATGTTTGCAGGGTGGGTTATTTTAGCTGCTAAATGAGCCTCCTGATGTTATGCTCCCAGGTGAGGCTGGCTCTGCTGGGGTGGCAATCCTGCTAGGAGGGATTCTTGGTGCTGGGGCTTCACATGATCAGACACAGTTTTCTTCTTGCCTCAAAGTGACCACTGGGGAAGTGGGGGTGTTTTTCTTTTTCCTTTTATTTTTCTGTTTCTTTTTTTCTTTTCCGAAAAAAGCACTTGTGTGGGGAGAAGATGCTGCACTATTCTTTTGCTCACAGAAAAGGAGTCTGACAGCTTAGCATGGTTCAGAGACAGGAAAATTACTTTGTCTAGTGAATATTCTAAAGAGCTGAAGTTACAGGGTGCAATCAAAGTCCCCTGTTTAAAAGAAGAGCTGTCTCACTCCTGCTAAGCCAACAATTTAATTGTTTCACTCATCTTTGCAGAATAACTTTAGAGAAGGAACGGTGGAAATGTCTGTAAATGCTTTCTGATAAAGAAAAGGAATATTCAGACTGCAATCCATGCTGACAACCAAAGAAAAAAATCTCTGCCTCAACAGTTAAGTGGTGGTTTATTATGGGCATATCCTTGCCTATTTCACTGAGTGGAAAAAGGAGTTGTCACCTGCAGCTCAGCGCTGTCAAGCACCACCCAGCAGCAACACGGTTGCCATTTGGCATGGTGTGGTACCAGCCCTTGCTTGTTTTGAATAAACAGAGTTATGTTTTGAAGGGAATAGCAATGCTGTTTAAGAAAAACAGAGTACTAAAAGAAAGATGGATTATGTACTGAGCAGAAAAATGCCAAGAGATGGCAAAGATAATCTCTGTGCTGGCCCACTGCAGGCCCCTGGGAATTGTGGTGCCTGGAGAAGCAACTGGTGGGTTGTTATCCCAAGAGATGCAGAGAGGTGGGCATAGTGCTTTGAATCATAGCTTTTTCTCTGCCCCAAATTTTGTCTTTCTTCCTTGTGGTTGTCTTGGAGGGGATGGAACACTGGAATCACCTCTGGATCTCAGGAGCAAGAGAAGTCATCTTAAGTGTTGGGCTCTTGTAAACATTCCCCCTCTCCTTTCAGAACCTGTGCCTATATTTGTGTCCTGTTCAGTTTCCAAACAACTGCTGACACAAAGCAGGCACGAGCCTGCTCTGCCCGTGGTGTGCACGGTTTGGGGTGAGGGGCTCTGGGGAAGTGGGGGTGCAGCAGGGCTGCCCTCAGGCAGGGCTCCTGCGGGCAGGCAGGGGTGAGGCCATCCTGGGACTCCCAGATGCAGTTCCTACTAAAGCCCTGCAAAAAAATACCTGGTGCAAGAATAACTTGCCAGGATTCCCCTTTCCTGCTATTTTCCTTGAGGCCTTAGCCATTTGTTTATCTTGTGGGAGAAGTCCACAGCTACAGTTAGCTTTGCATATTTGATCCTGTCTGAGGTAATTTCTTCATCCTATCTGCAATATTCCTATTGCAAGCATCTATAAATGTTTCATTGAGGTAACACAATTGCTCAGTGAACATATTACCTCTATTGTCCCTGTGATCTCAAATACAAATGTTGTGGCAGTCACCTCTTGTTTGTGGGCTTAGTGACAGAGGCCCCAGGAAGCAAGTGCCAGAGCTGGCCGTGGCTGGCACTTTGGAGCTGATGTCTGCAGAAGCCCTGGGAGCCAGGCATGGTGCTAAACGCAGGGTTAGTGCTGAATGCCTCCAGGACATCTGCTGAGAGGGCTGCAGTCAGTTTTGGAGCACAACCCACAGCAGCAAGTATGATTTTTTAAAGGAGGCAGGGCACAGTGCCTTTGGTTCCTACTGAGCAACCTTGGGATTGTGGGTGTGTGGCACTCTTGAAAATCAGGCTGTACTTGAATGGGAAAAGGCAGAGAGATGTATGACAGGAATGATCAGAGATGCACAATGCTTTCTGTATGAAAAGAGACTGAATCAGTCAAATTTAGCCTAGAAGAGGGAGGACTCGAGGCTGTAACAGGTCTGCAATGTGAAGAACAGAGAAGGAATGGCAGCAGTTGCTCGTAAGGCAAGAGCCGAGGGATGTTAAATGAAATCATCAGGCAGAATTTTTTTAAGCCATAGAGAAGGAAGTCTTTTTTTCACCCAACCATAATTAATTGGTGGAACTCATTGCCATGGGATGCTTCAGGTGCTGAAACTATACATTGGTTCAAAAAGCAATTAGGCAAATTAATGGGAAAGCAGACTATGGAGGCCTGTTAGAGCTGCTGCTGCAGATGCTGCCTATGGCCTGGGAAGTCCCTGGACTGCCTAGTGCTGGGATTTGCAGGGTTGCATCAGGCTCACTGCACCCTTCCCCAATAACCCCTATGGGCCAGAGCTGCAGAACAACTCTAGTGTATCTTCTTTTCCCAGGGCACATTGTGCCAGACTGGAAATACTCCCTCTGTAAGGATTTTTCTCAAAGGTAAAAATCAAAGGACTTCTGAATATCATAGTGAGGTACTGGGAGGGAGGAGAGCTTGGCAGCCCTCACTTGTCTGAAGTGCATTACTGTGGGAGCTGTGTCTTTGCCTTTGTTCCCCTCCCTGACTTTCATGCTGGCAGCAGTGTTTCCTGACCAAGGACAAGCCAGCAGTGTGGGTACCAACACAGTCAATGCAGTGAGGGTAGCAGGACACAGAGGGGAGACAGGGTCAACTTAGCTGCTGTAGCTGCACCTTTAGCTTTACTTCCATACACCTGGACACCTTGTCCTTCACTCCAGCGCACTCTGGTAATTGTGGCATGTGAGATGCTACTAGATGCAGGCATAACATCAAGAAATTGCAAGGAAACAGCTCCCACATACATACAGATGGAGAGAGAGGTGTGGTCTGCAGACTGTGATTAAAGCTCAGTGCATTTACATTTTAAATGCTTTAGTACCCAGTCAGTTTAGATAGCTTAACCTGTGAGAATTAGATAGCTTAATTAGACAGAAATAGAAGCTGCACAAAGAAAGCTCTGTAAAACCTCAGGGCTCTAGGGACAGGAGCCCCAACCTTGACTTAATTTTTGTTTAATGCGGCAGTTGGCTAGGCACTTTTTAGACAAGCATAAGAAGAATTGGAAAGAAATTTAATGTGCAAAGATATGAAAAACAAGACTTGTGATTTGTTTATTACATGAAAGAATACAGAGCTTAGGATAAAAGGGTATGAAATAAATGCCATGGGAACTCAAACAGCTGCACTTTTTTCTTGGCACAGAGAGAGGTAAAACACAGATTGTGTCAGGTTGCTTCATCTGAACCTGCCTGCTTGGGTTAAGTGATGCTAACATTGGCCCTAGGTCTGCCCTACCCAAAGGTCTCTGCTGCTTTGCAAGGAGTCACAGTTTTGGGGTGGGCTCTTGTATGCAGCCATCCAGAGTGTGCTGCATGAAGGGCATAGGAAACCTGATGAGGTGTTTGCTGTGGTTGCAGGAGAGCTCCCTCAGGGGCTACAGGCTTGGGGTCATAAGGATACCAATCACCCTGATAAGGGGACAGTCAATGAAGGTGATCTACAGAGAATAAATCCGGAGTGACTCCAAGGCTGTTTATCGCAAACCAAAAATTACCTTCGGAAACCGGTCTTGAAAAACAACAGAGGTGACAGCATTGCTTACTTGTGGCACAGCATTCCTGGCCTTCCATGGAAATTTGTGAGCTCTGCTGTATAATCTGGTCTCTTACTCCTGGTTATCCTATCTTAATCACTTGGAAAAACTGTATTCACCCAGGAAAAATGTACTCGCCTCAAGGCGTGCACGCGTGGGATTATTTACCTGTGCTCCGGAAGGGCAGATCTGCTCGGCACAGGGATGGGCAGCGCGCCCTGCAGGGAAACCCTGCTCAGGCTGTGAGCAGCCGTGCTCAGCCTTTCCCCCACTGGACAGCAGACAATTCTTCCATAGAACTGGGAGCAGTTGTTGGAAGGAAGGATCTGCAAGCTGCAAGGGCATCTCCTATGCCCTTCATGCATCTCTTGGATGTGCTATTATTTTTGGTTTAAACTCTCCATCCAGTTAATATCATACTTCTTCCTTCATTGTTTCTTTCCTTTGTTTATTCTCTTCTCTCTCGCTTTCCTCTGCTGATGCTTGAGAAACACCAGAGAAAGGTTCATTTCAGACACTCTTCCCCCTTGTCCTTCCTTGCCCACCCCATGTGCACTCAGCTAGGCTTTCTCTCCTTTCTCTTTGCCTGTTTCCTACTTTGAGACTGGCCCCAGGGTTTGTCTCTGCAAACAAGCAACCCCCATCAGGGTGGTGGGAGTTCCTTGGGATGCAGCAGGACACCATTGCCCCCTGCCCTCTCCCCAAAGCTGAAGCTCTGCTTTAAGGCCTGAAGTGAAGGGGAAAACCTGTGCAGTGTCAATCCCCAGCTAGATAGCACAAGGTAGTGAGGAGGGAGAGGCTAATCTATTCAGGTCATTAAGACGTGGGCAGAACTTAGTGTGTCCTAACGATCTCCTTCGAAATCCTATATGTATATAATTCATCTTGTGCTCCAGTGGATCCTGCCTGAAACTGGTATTGCAATTCTGTTTCTATGCATCTGGTTTTGTATTCAGTACTTTGAGGTAGTTTACATAAATGGGTGGCTTTAATTTGCATTCCCATTTGTAACCACCTTGCAGCTGTGCGGGGTTAGGCTCCCTCCACCCAATTTTTGGCAGGGGCAGAGTTATGAAGGTGTAAGGAGCCCTCTGTGAGGTACCAGCTGGAATGTGCTCTGCATGTAGCAGAGGATGGGGAAGCTCTGCAGTGTCACCTGCCCTGCTCTCACTCCTCCTGGCTGCTAGGAGGAGTCTGTGCCACCCTGACCACACAGAGTGGGGCTACAAAGGCTGTGACAGTCTGAGTCAGCCCATGAAGGACGCGGAGAGCTGGCTGGGACAGCTTTAAAGCTAACTGGCTTTATCTGTACAAGGGTTTGTTTGGTTTCCTTTATGAGTGATTTTGAAGGATCAAATTGTTCCTAGGACATGCTTTCCAGGCTGACTGAGTTGCTATTAGCCATGACCACACCTGCAGCCAGTTGTTGGCACCCCTGTCCTGTTCCACACCAGCATGGCAATTGTGGCAGGGCATAGGACTGCTGCACCAGTGTTTCGCTTTGCAGCATCTACCACAGCCCCACTGCGATCTTGATTTGGGGTCTTTGGATGTGACCACAACAGATACCTTGTGAAAGGCCAGGCAGACCACTTGTAGGCACGAGTATTTCTGCTGTTGAGAGGCACCATTTATTCTGGCAAAGCAAATAAGGCTTTCACCTGTGAGGGCAGGGCAGCAAGAGGCCTCCCTGACAGTTGTTGTCTTTTCATTATTACCCAGTGAAAGGGTCCTAGGAAAAAGACACCATCCTGCTATCTGCAGGGCATCTCACACTGCTCTAACCAGCTTTAATTTTAGCAGCTTGGCATAACTGGGTGTGTATGTCTTTCATGTCTCCCTTTGCCATCTGTCTCTGAAGGCTTCACTGGAGCTTGTGGCCTGGAGCCTACATGTACAGCAGATGAACGCAAGGAAATGACAGAGAGATTTATGTTAATTCAACATTCTCCAACACTCAGAGCCATTGCATTGGTTGCAGGTCAAAGCTGAAACTTTCACTGTAAACAATAACTAACAGATGCTATACTTAAAGCCAATCTCTTGTCTGTCCTGGGAGGACACACAACTCCTTGGTAAATGCAGGAACCAGTTGTGGGGATTACAAAGTGGAGTAGAAGGGGCAGGGAGGAAAAACAACACCATGTTTAGTGCTAAACCTCTGGTGAACAGTGTCAATGGTAATATAAAGGCAGAGAAAAGACACCTCACCTCACATCTTTCCTGGCTGGATGTTTTCTGGCTGAAGAATTGATTTTGGAGTTTGGCAGACAAAGAAAAACTGAGACAACACCTGTTGTTTCTGGCAGACCTAAAAAGTCATTCTGTCTCCAGATTGTTCAACTCTCCTCAGTGTCACCTGTAAACTCAGCAGCAGAGTCAAAACAAAGCCTTGCCATTTCATCCTGGTGAATCTTCTCATGTGACAGCAGCTTTTAGCCAAATTTTCCTGTCTCTCAACCAGGGAGCAGGGCTTTTCCCAGCTGAACCCTGGTATCCAAGAGGACTGGCATGGCAGCACACCCCTGTGCCTGGCTGGGCTCACAGTTTTGGCCAGTGACTACTATGAGGCAGAGGCTGCTTTTACATCTCCCTGTCCCAGCTGCCTGTGTGTAGGCAGTAGTTACAGGGTCACACCTCTAATCAGTGTGTGGACTCAAGAGATGCCACCTGAGCGCCGGCATCAGTTTGGACCAGTATAAACCTATCAGAGGACAAGGGATTTATTAGTCTTTTTTCTCCCCACACCAGCTATTTGGCAAGCTCAGCCTGCTCATTAGCAAGGGAGAGCCATTTGCCCAATACCATAACTAACAGGAAAGTGCTGTGAACTATGGCCATATGACAGGGATTTGGTGGTGTTTGCAGTCTTCTTCTAGCTGAAAGAGGCCCTCTCCCTCTTGCTCCCAGCACAAACCACTACCTTTCAGAGAAAAAAGTACCTTCCATTCAGCTTACTCTATCAGTAACCCCTGTACTCAGCTGTGCTGTGCTGTGAGGGGCTCTGGGTAGAAACAGAGACACCAGGTCTCCTTGAGCCTCCTCCTGCATGCTGTGACTCACCAGCTCTTCTCTTTCATTCTCCATCAGGAAGATGAGAATGAAAGACCCCCTGAACAGCAAAACCAATCCATGCCTTTTTTATGCAGTGTCTCAGGGTAAGGTGTTGCAGCTCATGGACAGGATTGCCTTTGAAATGAAAGGTGATCTGAAACTGTCAGAACCCCTGCAACTGGTCTCTGCCATGTCCCTAGCACAGGTGCCAACACCCCAGTTCCCTTTTTAGTTCTCTCTCCCCCTTCTTCCATTTCTTGCACTGAGCTCCTTGGCTGCACTACACTGTATGAACTTGTAGTAGGATTAATGTGACTTGAAGCCTGAGGCTGTATTCAGCTCAGATTTATGTCAATAGGCATGGGGTCCATCGTACTGGAAGGCAAGTAGGCCAGCAGCAGCTGAAAGTGCTCGTTGTCGCCTCTGCAGCCTGGATGTGCAGGAGAAAACATCAGGTTTGAGGGGCCAGGAGCTGGGGATCCTCTGACAGGACACTCACATGGCTCTGCCTCTGGGTCAGGGCCATGCTGCCACCATCCCCTTGTGCCTGTGAGGATGAAGGAAGATCTTCATATGCACCATAAGCCATGGTTGAACTGGGCTTTTGGGCAGTGAGGTTCCATGTGCTGGCTGCTCCAAGGCCCCATAAAACTGGGGAGTGCAGAAGCCAGAGAGGACCCCTAAAAGTGCAAGGTGACCACATGTTTCTTACAGGGCAGAGGCAAATCTTGCAAATCCCCTCGGGCCATGTCTGTGCTTGGGGCAGGCTTTGGCATGCTTAGCCCTGTGACTTGCCTGCTCTTGCAGAGTCACCAGGGGCTGCCCAGCCAGGGTGCATGGGGCTCAGGGCCATCTGTGTCCAGCTCCCCCAGCACCGCAGGTGTGATGGGCTTGCACGAAGGTACCTGAGTTTTCCCTCTCCAAAAGGTGCTGCAGCAGAACTGGAAGTCCTGACAGGAGGCTGCTGTGCGAGCGTGCTGGGTGGCTGACGAGCCTTGGCAGGTCTGGTGGCAAGCCTCCTTGGTGGCACAGGGAATGGTGCAACGTGGGACCTGGGAAACGGAGCACCTCTGTACAGCCAGGGAAGCTTTAATGTGACAGTAACACACCAGAGCTCCCATTTGCCTGTCAGGTAGCACAGCTGAAGTTAAAGGATGAATTACCCTTGGCCAAGGACGCCATCTAAGTTTGCCTAAAGCCCAGTAAGGTAGGAAAAAAAGTTTTATTTTACATCTTCCCAACATTAAATTTCAACTACAGCAGATACTGATTTGCTTTCTGAAATTAACTATCAAATTAGCTTAGTAATTATTAAAAAGCTATTTCTGTTCATTACAGTGGGGTAATACATGGCTAGACTCTTCAAATTTATTAATCTCCTCACAGCTGCTCACCAGGCACAGAGGGCCTATTTTTTCTATCAGGCTATGATCCTACAGCTTTAGTCCTGTGTGCTCCTTGAGGCTTTCTGTAAAGCATCAGGTGCTTACATCACACTTCAGTGCCTGCATGTAGCAAGGCTCACTCATCCTTCTGTTTAGTAATAATGCAGCTACCAAATGTCACCTGTCACAGGCAACTAAGCAATGTGACATTGGTGACTCACCCCACATTCCTGGGAACACCTTGGCCACAGACACACTTTTGTGAGTGTACCACACCCTTTCCTGCAGGCTTTAACACACCTTGACTGCAAAGCACCTTAGCACTGTTGGCTTGAAAAAAGTGGTCTTCCGACTGGTTAGCCACTTGGCTACCATTACAGAAACCTACTACTGTACGACCCGCTCTGCATAATGTACTGTTAAAAATCTCAGTGGTGTCTGCTTGCAGGTGTTTGCCACTTAAAGAGCTGGGATGCAGAAAGCATTCATTTTAGACTAATCGTAAACTGAAGTTATCATAATATGCGGAATAAAGAAAATAAAAGATGACACACTCTTTGTAGATAGATCCACTTGATTAGGTAAATATAAAAAATAGGCCTGTTTTGGGTAATACATTTAGACTTGGACAGAAGCACTATATTTGCAGATTCATTCCATGGTTTATTAATACTTTTTTTCTCACATTACCATGTAATTTGTATAAGTGCATTGCAAAGTTCCAAGATTTGGTTTTGTTTTCACATTGGTTTCTCACTGTAATGCAGATTTACCTTATCCCTATTCCCATTTTAACACATAACCTAAAGAATATTTAATGTTACAAGCTGTGGTTGTGTTTGCATTCTGCCCCTAGCTCACTACAGTCCATTTTATTTGTCAACAGATAAAATGAAAATCTAGGCTGGCAATCTGCATCCTAAAATTTTTTTAGATGTTGCAATGACCTGATTTGCTAATATATTTTATTTTTACGTTTCCCTCCTTTTGTTTCCACATTCACTTATCACCTCTGTTTATAACATCTAAAAAAAATTACAAAGCAGATTTCCCACCACCACACTTGTTTAGTTATGGAAGCATTTATAAGTAAAGAAGTTTACAAAATAAATGGGATGGTTTTAACATCTTTACAGTGGGATAACCCTTCCACTGTGGGGAGCAGGGCAGACTTAAGCCTGCCTGTCTCCAAAGAGATGGAGACAGAGCACAGCAAATGCCCTGTGTAAACAAGACCTGGCAGTGTCACTTCTCTCAAGTGTTTCCACCGAGCCACTTTTCAGCCTCTCAGCACCACTCCCCATGCAGGATGGGCGTGACAGGTGCTTTGCAACCTGGTGTGCCTGCGTTTTGATTGTTTCCCTGAAATTTTTGCTCTGTTCAAACCATGAGGATGGGGTTTCATTTTACAATTGCTTTTCCTGCAGAACCCCTCTCCAAGGATGACAGACAGGCAGTTTTGTGTCCAGTTTTCTGCCACCAGATCATCTGAAAGGCTGGAAAAGCAACCACAGGGAAAGGAGAGATTCCTCCACTCTCCCAGGCTCTCGAGGGGGCTGTTGATAAGCAGAAGGGTTTTCACTAAATGGGCAGGCCAAACTCCCTGTTCTCTAGATAACCAAAATAAGCTATTACAGAGACGGCTTTTCCACCCCATAAACTGTGGGCCATACAGAAGCCCCTCCTTTCATTTCCCAAACTCAATTTTGGCTGCCAAATCTACCCAGACTGACATCATCCTCTGCTAAGGGTGAATCAGCGTAGTTGGGGAGTATGGTTTTGCAATCCCTTAATGACAATTCGCCACAGCTTGTCCCTGTATCAACTGTCCAGGGAAACAACATTAGTGCCCAGTAAGCAAGAAACAAGTTGCAACTTGTGACTTAGGCAATGCAGCTGATGCTGCAGCCGTGCACACGGCCTGCGAGGAATTTTGTTGCTCAGCTCCATCTAGTGGCACCGGCTTCGGAAGAACGGCGGTAGCCGTGGGAGGGGACACGTCTCGTGGGGACGGTGGGTGTCCATCAGGCGTATTTAATTACAGCTCTTCTTCTTCGGGTAGATGCATGCATAAGCGTGCATATCACCGTGGATCTCTATAGTAATACATACATAAAAGGGGCAGAAGAGTTGAAATGATGCAGAACCACCAAAATTAGGCTCAAAGCTGCTCTGCATAGTCTCTTGTTTGCGTGTCACTCTTCTGCTTTCTTTAGGGGATGTTTTGCTCAGTTACTGCATCTTGTCTCAGTCAGAATATGAGCTCTGGAACCACCACTGGGTGTGCCTGCATGTCACTTCATGAGACATGAGTCTCAGGTCCTCAATCCTGAGCTAAACTGCTCCCTGAAATGCAGTAAATAATACTCTAAAAGGAGTGGTGAGATATGACAGGAACTAATGCAAGCATGATCCAAAGTAGCAGTGTGGGTCTCGAATCTGTTGGGGAATGCTTGGGCTGGGTCTCAGCTCCAGCCCCAGAAAGAGCTCGGCCAAACAAGCCTGGATATGGAGTTGCAAAATGCCATTTATTCCTGGCCAGGGATCAGCTAGGCTTCAGTGAACCTTGGGAAGTCAGTTCAGCTCCAGGAGCCAGAATGAGTAAGATTCATGTCCATCTGTTGGCAGGTTGTAACACTTTTTCTTTTTGTATTTCCCATGGCAACGTAATGTAGGAGAACCAGAAAGTGAGAGTGACTCAAAGCAGTGGAGAAGGGGTAATGCCAAAATCAGCAGGATTGTGAAAAGCCTATTTGCATTTTTCCCCAGGGATGCTTGTTTTTAATATAGAGAGGTGCTAAAACTAAAGATATTTGCTTATAATGACATGGGTTTTCTTAATGACATCCTCAAATAGGAATTTCTTGGACATACTGCTCCATTTGGAGATCACAGTGAATAGCAGGGGTTCGCACTCTGCACTTTGCTGAGTAGAGGCATGTTTGGAGCAGCTTTTTGAGTCCTCAAGATCAACAAATCCATATGAAAGCAATGCTCAGCTTTTACATACAGCAGAACCTCTCAACTTCAAAGTGCTTTGCACACATTAACTCATCTGAGATGCGTTCCGTCATGAAACTGTTATGCCCTTGGTTTTTTGTACCATGCTATTATTATATATATTAACCTGGTGCCTAGAGGCCCCACTGAGCTCAGGGCTCTGCCATTCACAGACAGAATAAGAAAACAGCTTCTCTGTGTATGAGCTCACAATCTAAAAGAGTAGCACTGGATGGGAAAGGAGAGAGAAATACTGGGAAATGAAGCACGCCTTGTGTCACTCAGCCAGCAGCTCGCAGGCCACAAGCTTTACGAGTTCGAGGCCAGCACGCAAGCCCTGGGCTTCCATGCTTCCTGTTAATGTCAAAGTTGGCAAGAAAGCCTGACAGCCATTTTACCTCCAGATTCGAACAGGCCAATACAGTCAAAATTGTGTGCAACACCCTCTCATCTAGTCTTTTGCTTGGGTCCTTTCCTTCTTGTCCCTGAACCCAAACTAAGCTTTATTCTTATTGAAATCACTCTTTACACACCACATATAACCGCCCCCCGCCCCAGTTATAGCGTCTGGTGTTTGTGACCTGAGGGGGACAACTCACACATCTAACTTATAGGGTTGTGTATGCATACACACATGCTGAAGTGGACACTGTGTCAAGTCTGACATTTCTCATCTATAGGTTACCATTGTACCTGCACTGCAATGTCTTGAGAGTTTGGCCACAGAACAAACTGATGGGTTTCTGAAATCTGAAATGCTGCTAGAAGAGCTTTTCTAGCAGCTGCGAGAGTTAATTTGTTCAATGCTTTGAAACTACAAAATAACAGAAGAATAGGGAATATCATTATTACTAACAGGACTTAACATAAAGAATTTGCCCACACCAGTGAGGAGCAGACCCATGAATTCAAAGTAAATTCAGAAATGTGCATGTAAAGTGCTAGAAGGCTGTGCAACCTGGAGCATCTTTGGGGGGCAAGAAAAAACAAAAAAAAGGAAAAGAAAATCCAAGGAAGCTGCAAATACAAATAAATTGATTGCAAACCATATGTTGCAAACCTCAGGAGTCAATAGGTACAAGAGGGTATGTCCAGATGTCAAGTATTTAACTGCATGTAGGTTTGGAGACCTGATGCCAGGACCCTTGAAACAGGAGGACCATTAGCTTCCCAAGAATAATTCTGTGGGAAATCAGCCCTGAGCATCAGGGTCCTAAGAATTTACTACAGACTGGAGATCTTCTTGTGGGATTTGACTGTGGCTACTAGCTGTGTAGCAAATCTCTGGAGGATGGCTTTGGAGCAGTATGGAAAGGCTGGCCTTCTGAACTACTTAGGTAGACACTTTCCTCCTAGAATAATTTCCAGTGTGCTTTAGAGTATTATCTTAACATCCTTTTGACAGCTAGTTTGCTCAGCTTATATTTTATTCTCCTCCCTCCTGCCTTGTACAAGGAGATATACTTGTGTAAGTCTTTCTGGGGCAGAGGCTTGTTCTGCTTTTATGTGCCTAACATAATAAGGCCCCACCTTGAGGGGCCCTAGGCACTGCCCTAATAAATAAGCTGAATTAATTGCACGTTTGTCTCCTTTAACCATGTGGGAGGAATAATGCTAGTGGACCTTTATCTTTTGTCAGTTTTCCAAAGTTTGTTTTGGATGTTCATGACAATTCAGGCATGTGCCATAGAACTTGCCCATGCAATCTATCTTGGTGAAGAGCCTAATTCCTGCGGCTTTTCTGGGGCTTGACACCAACTTTTAAAGTAATCTTCTACTCTGGTAACTCAAGTTCTTGGGACAGCTCTCTGTCCCTCTGATCAATTTCACACTGGCTTGATAATGGCAGTCAGGAACAGACAAACAGCAAATACACAGATTATCTAAATTGTGGAGAAGCAAATAAATACTTGTAAAGATTTTGCTTCATTTGCACTTTGCCTTTATGTAATTTATCACCTTTCAACATGTTGCCTGCACTTTTTAATTACTGCAACCCTTCCATCATATTTGTAATTTTAAAACGTAATCGTTGTAGTAAAATATACACGTGTAAGTCAGGATGATTGTTCTTTCTTGTTTGTTTTTGTACTATTCGCCTTTCAGATAGCTAGGTTATATAATTGTTCCCTTTGGCTTGCGATCAGGTTTTCAGATTAACGATGGCTCTCCTGTAGTGCACTGGGGAGTTGACATATGGCTAATCCACCTGGCGGGCTCTGGCTCCTCATTCCTTAAAAGCATGCGGATGGAGGATTTTAATGTTAGAATGGCACTGTCAGTCATGTATTAAGTGAAATCAAGCCCCCAATCTCCATCTCTAAACAGGTGCTAGGAAAAACAAGTTCAGTGCTGGAATGCAGTGCTGCCACTCTTGCACATGGGCTTGCAGATATGTAGGAGCCTTGGCTTCCTCTGCATAGGGGGGTATTATACACACTTAGCAATTCTGAGTGTCAGACATGTATAAAACTCAAACCCATCTTTGTTTTCCCTAAAGTAATCATAATTAAAAAACACCTTTTTGAACCCTCCTCTGATGGATGTAGGACATATGATATTTTGTCCTACCTCCAGAGACACCCTACCAGTGAGGTTTCCATGACTCAATTTATTACTTGCTCTTGCCTAATGTGTATTGAGTGAGTATCCAGCAGACCATCTAATCAGACTGCAACACTGAAGTGGCAAGCACTGAACAAACAAGAGATGACAAGGTGGTCAATACTTTTTAAGGGGTGTCAAACAAAAAATCAGCTGCAATGTACACCTCAAGTGTGTCTTAATACAACATTTAACTGTAAGGATGTGACTAGGTTGTGCCCTCAAGTATTTGCAGGAATGCAGGCTCAGGTCCACCCACACAGACCACCAAGCAAGGTTTCACGTGGGTATTAAGGTATGTGTGCCCATTAACAGCAATTTGCAAGGGAGAAACCTGATAAACAGCTCCTTTGCCAGTTGTTGTTGGGTCGTTGACACAACAAGGCAATAGAAAAATAACTTTTCAAAAAATGCTTCTTAGATACAGCAGGCGGTGTCCCTTCAGATGGATGAGGGCAGGCTGTTCTGGAGCATGTAATTGCATTTCCCTCTTCAGAAGGAAGATACTTGTAGAGTTCAAAAGGGAAGTATTAAACAGATATGCTAAGAAAAATGCTATTTTCAGGATTTAGAAAGAGGATTCTAAAAAGCCAAAGGTTTTGAGAAGGCCTGAGGAAAACCACACAATTAGATTACCAGATCACTTTGCAAGTAACCAAAAAAACCCTGTAATAAAAATTACAGGATATACAAAGGAAAACAACTGTGAAACACTGAGATGCTGTCTTCCCTGAGAATAACGATCAGTTCATTGCTATCAAAACAAGACATAAACAAAACTGTGCCATAGTGATATTGTAGCATGAGATGGTGGAAGTATATAGTGGTAGGGAGAAATAAGGGGAGGAAGGAAGTGTTTGGCCTGCTGGTGCTGCAGGTGGGGAAGTAGCATGGGCACTTAGGATACTCCAAGAAGAGACTGAGCAAAGAGTGTGCTTTTTGGGTGGAAAAGACAGAGAACAGGAGCTAATTCAGACCAAATTTGAAGTCTGCAAGTTATTATTAGATTTTATAGCTTAGTTCCTTCAGATTTTGAGAGTCAAGAGGTTAACACATTACATTAAACACTGAATTAGTTCACCTACTGTAAGTAGGAGCTCTGTAATATAAAAAACCCTACACATGCTTTCATTTAACTCATTATCAGTTAAATGGTTGAAAGAGGCAATGCATCCAAGGACATCTGAAGACCTTACTGTATCTTTTTGTTGTACTCACTTCAGTGTGGTCCTACCACTAAGCTTTGGCAGCAATTGTTAGAAAAAACATTGCATTTAAAAAAAATTTGCATCAAATTTGCAGGCCTAGCTCTCACAGCTGGGGGCAGAGGAGAGGCTGCCTTTGACTTTTTTTGTCAAAGTTGGGTTGCACGCTAGAACTAAAAAAACATTTTCCCCAAATGAATTTTCACTCAGAATGAGCAAATGGAATTTCCCCAAATGAATTTCTGACAGAAGGGGAAAAGCTGAGAAAACTCGGCTTGGCTGCTTTATGCTTAGCAACCTGTAAACCCTGCAGCTCGCACCTGGCACGGCTGCCCCGGCCGGCCCTGACGGGCGGCTGCAGCCTCGCCGCTGAGAAAGGTCACGAAAAGCCAGCAGAGGCGGCCACTCCGCAGCGCTTCCCGCTAGCAGATGGCACCGACGGAGCTCTTTAGAGAACAGTTGGGAGATTTTCCTCCTCCTGCTCGTTAAGGCGAGAGGAGAGCCCGGCCAAGGGTTAATTAGCGAAGTGGGTGTGGCAGCGTGCTGCAGCCCAGCGCCATTCCAGCCGGCCCCGGGCGGCTTTGGGGCTTTGCTCCTGGGGTATAAACGCCCGCAGCTGGGACGCTGCCGGCTCTTTTGGGAGGTGCTGCAAAGAAAATGCTGGTTTTTGTGGGGGCCGGGCGGCCTGGAGCACCCCCCTCACGGCTGGGGCGGCCCACGCTGCCGCTGGGTGGCGCCAGAGGCCTCGCGGCGGGCGCGCGGCCGAGGGCCATTCCCCGCTGCCCGGCCGCCGTGCTGTGTAAATTCACGTAAATTTCCCACTTTTTCGTGAGGGGAAGGGAGTGTGAGGCACACATAGGGCATGGCACAGGCTGTGTAGCAGAGTAAGAGATGAGGCTGCGGTTGAGAGCTGTTTAAAGTCTGTGTTAGAGCTATTTATGGCGGGGGTGATGTGTGTTTCCCTGGGGGTCTCGGTATCTGCTTGAAAATGTTACTTTGTCTTTCGTGACATGCGTTAAAAAATGGTCACGACTGCTGACCAACATGCTTAAAGGTACGTGAAGTAAAGGAAAGTAAAGAAACCTGAGACTTGCTGGTGCGAGAAGATGAATCTTGGCGGCCTCTTGGTGACTGATACAAGAACTGGATCTCAGCGCTGTGAGCGAGACCGAGACCGTGCAACTTCTGAAGTAAACTACCGCTGAGCACCACAGGCTGAGCGCTGGTGCTTTTGGCAGAGTTTCAGTTTTGTTTTCCCCTTAGTCTGAAGAGTCAGACTAAAGTTTCTGTTCTCCATGAAGAGATCCAGTCTTGATTTGGAAACACCCAGCAAAGATGAAATCACTTTCCCTAGGTACCTTGCTTATTTGGTTAATCACCTTGTAGATTACACCTTTGTCTGATTTCACAAATTAGTTTTCTTGGCTTGAACTACAGAGTTTTTCTGGTGTGTGTGTGTCTTTCTTTACTGTGTTAAAGATCTCTCTAATTTAATTTTCTCCTTTTGAAGGATTTATATACTGTAACTGAATAATCTCTTTTGTCTTCCTTTTGATAGCCCAAACAGCTGGAGCTCCATAGGCCTCTCCTGCAAAGTATTTTCTTGAGCTCTCACCTTTTCTTTGTGGTGCTTTATACCTCCTCCCAAGTTCTTAATCAAAGATCTGAGAAACAAGCTCTTCTTCCACTGCTCCCTTCCCCTGCAGCACAATGCAAAAATAGGGACTGTACATACTCATTTTGCTTCTTCCGATGTATCTGTAGTATCTTAATTTTGTCTTAAAAATTCTTCTCAAGTTCTTTGTTTTCTAGAATACGCTGTAGTCCTGTGAGGTTTGTGCTTGCTATTCTAACATTTATTGTGTTGCATTTGCTTGAGTGCTATCTGTTACTGAGCTGAATTTACTTACTATCTTTTACCCTTTGTCAGTCTCACTATGTTAAACACACGCGTATGTATCAGATGTACAAACGTGTGTGTTATATACAGTTTTATTTCATAGAAGAGGTAGGAAAAAGACTTTTATTTCTGGGCTGTGTACCCAGAATGAAACCCTGCAAAACCCCACTAGAAACTTGCTCAGCTGATAATGTTTCCTCACTATCTTTGTGAATTTGCCAGTTAGCCAATTTTGAGTGCATGTGTTTTCATTGGTGCATGGTAAGAGCTACCTTTTAAATTGCAGTACCCTGCAGCTCTGTGTCAAGTGCTCTATGAAAGTTGTTACACTTCCATGATAATCATTGGTAATCGATCCCGCAGTCTCAGAGCATGCAATCAGGTTTGTGAGCCAGTGTCTATTTTCTGTATAATTGGACAGGCCAGCCCTACTTATGTTCTCATCCTTTCATTCTTTATTGATTGCATTGCATGGGTTTTGCCATTATCTTGCCATGCACTGAGGGTTGTAATTACTGAGGTCAACCCAGTCTCCTCTTCAGTGAGTATCAGTACAGTGCTTCAGTCTCCTGGCTGGTTCCCAGTTGTTTGAAGGGGAATCTCTTCTCAGTGCAATCAGAAGAGGTATGAAATTAGATACTGCTGCAGCCCCTAAGTCTCATGAGCAGCTTGATGCCAAAGGCCTGGATAAATGAAAAGTAATCATGACACTGATACTGTACTGATTTGTTGATCCACAAGAACATCTTGTGTCTTTAAACCTCCATTTGACCTTCATGTTCCTGTAAATTTTATACTCTTTAAAACATTAGTCTGGAAAGGCAAATACTGTACTTCTTCTATAGCAATATGTTTTGCATAATCCCTAGCATGTATTTAAACTCCATTTTCATTCTTAGCAATGTATTTTATTTTCTTCATATGTACAATGAAGAGTAACTGAAGGACTGCCTGTATCATTTTACCAGACTCTAATCTTTAACTGGGTTGTAACCAATTAATCTGACTAGGAACAGACACAGTTATCAGAGCAAACAGCCATCTGCTCATATCCTCCCTTTTAGCCACTGTACAAAGTAGTCTGAAAGACGCAGTGCAGGAAAGAGAATGGGCAGATAAACCGGTCTCCAGAATGATCCTCCAAAGTATCTTATCTTTCTTTCCAGGAGAAAGGGATAAGAATTGAATCCTCAAATTGCATTTGTAAAGAGGAGTTTCATAATTAATTTCCTTCTGCTTTGCCTGATTCTCTGCAGTTGGAGCTGTACGTTTTGCTAATTGGGAAACTTCTGTTTCAGTAGTGAGCACTGTTTGGCATTTCCAAATCCTACAGATAGATGCAGGCAGCCATCTTAGATTTCACAGTGTGGTTTAGCCCTACCCATTAATATCTATAAAAATAATTTGAGAGTTTTGGAAGACCAAAGATTCACACATGCAAAATAGGGAGTTAATTAGAGAGGGGATGGTTTTTGTTTGTTTTGTTTTTAATTTGGATTTTTTTTTTATCTAAATTATCAAAAATATTGGTGTTTTTTTTTTTTTTTTTTTAAGTTGGAATTATATTGCTAAACTTAGGAGATTACATCTGTGCTTAGCCTCCCGAGGTGTGCACCGGGGTGGCTTTTAGTGGTGACTGTAGTTGTGGGTATGCCTAGAAGTTTGGAACAGGAGCTAAAACCTTACTGACTATAGACAGCAATTTCATTATTGATTGGAATGGAAGGTCACTTAACCATTGGTCTTCATAATGTGGTTGTTGAACAAGAGGAGAGGGGTCTGATTTCAGTCGTATTGGTAATTTTTTGCTTTTTCATTTAATACTGTGATACACTGTGTGACTTTTGTGCTCATGAAAAAGTGTTTTGTATGACAGGTGCTTTATGAACTTAAAAGAATGAGCTTGTTCTTCACCCTCCCCTGATTTTCCTGTTATTCCAGTCCTAGCTTTAAGTCCTTCCCTGAAGCACAGACTCAGCAGCATGTTGGATGTAGGGCTGTGTGGTGACGTCAGTCAATTGCATGTGTGTCAGAGCTCTGAAATGCTGTATGAGCTATTAAATGAGGCTCCTGGGTAAATGTGTAGCTGCTCCCAATCTGTAGAACTGCAGCTGTTTCTGCTGGTGGTGATGTCCCTTTGGTCTTGCAGCCATACCCCAGGCCTGCTGCTGTCACTATTCTGCATGGGGTGTCTGAGTGATGGCTCTGCTCTGTCACGGGGTACAAAGCTGGTGTGCGCAGATGTGCGCGATGCAGTGATAATGGGCAATGTTGAAATGTTGCCACAAGGAAAGTTCCATTATGATGTGGAAAAAAAAGTCCTTCCCATGGGGGTGGCAGGCCACTGGAAGCAGAGCCAGAGATGTGATCGCTCAATAGACATTGAACCTCAAGTGGACAAGGCCCAGGATCTCAGTATCTACCATGGAGTTACCCCTGTGTGAAAAATGTTTTGACTAGGTGACCTCCGCATGTTGTTTTTAGTCAAGAATTTTTTTTTTTTGGATGATTCTTCTGCAGTCATTAGTTCCGATTCCTCATACCAAAGTTCATTCTGGCTCTCTGGACGATAGAAGTCATGTTTTCACCACAATATGATTAAGAGACGTCCTTATGTTTCTCTC
The DNA here is from genome assembly GCF_017639235.1 of Corvus kubaryi. NCBI lineage: Eukaryota > Metazoa > Chordata > Aves > Passeriformes > Corvidae > Corvus > Corvus kubaryi. Next base: position 6,765,530 of record NW_024582059.1, read on the forward strand.
TGAAAATTACCTTTTTTTTCCAGGCTTCCTATCTTGGTGGCACCTATCTTGGAAGTCACTCAGATTCCCAGAGTAGCGGAATTCTTGTCTACTTTCCCAGGTGTGGGTCAAGGCCTTAGGCTGGAATACAAGCTCTAGAGCATAAGGAATCAACAGTGGTTATTAAAAAAGGTGATTTTGAACTAATGGGTGTGTTCTTCACTAATGTGAATCTCCTATTTACTTCAAATTACAGTAGTTAAGATCCAAACAGTAAATATTACTTTAAGGTACTGAAGCAATAGCTGCATTTCTGATTTCCTTGCTGGGAGTGAGTGGCTTAGGTAATTGGGTTCATTGCTATTTGGAGCATAATCAGCAAGCATTCATTCTCCATACAGCCAGCATATAAAATTTGCAAGAGCTGCATACCGTGCGTGCTCAATCAGTGTAAATCATTTAGCAGCCCGCATAATGGATGTCTGGCTTTTGGACTAAAAAATCCACTTGGTAATACAGGCAGATGAGTCATGAACAAGTCTTCCTGTTATATATAAAATTATTATATCCACAAGAGACTCTGAAAGCTGAAGAGATTTTAGCTTTCCAGACAGCAAAGGCAAAGATGAAATGCTGTTACAGTATTTTCATTTATTCTGAGTATTTTTATTCAGTACCAAGATGGCATTTTGTTCACTTAGTAATTATTACTGACATAGCCCAGCTCTAATCTCTTGAGGGACTGCAGAATATTCTTTTGTTCAGTGAGGGTTCATGGTAGTGATGAACAGATGTAAGCGGATCTGTCTTGAAAGTAAGTTTGCAGCAGTGTTGAATAGCTGCAGACTCTTTCCTGCCTGAATCGGAAGCTGGCGAATCTCCTCTGTGCTTGAGGAGCAGTGTGCAGTTGCTGTGGGAGTCAGAGCCTTGCTAATAATTCAGCAGAGATTTCCTGAGATTAAACTATCAGAGTATGGCTCTCATTTAGACCACTGACATCAGAGCAGGAGTGTGTTGGCTGAGTATCAGCAGCTGCAAGGGAGGCAGATGATGAGCTTCCTCCTTGCCAGTGGATGTCATATCCCTAAACATTTTCACTTGGTATCTCTGCCAGTCAGCAAATGCTATGAGCAGTGAACCATGCATTTGAGCTCACTTTCTGTCCTTCCTTGAATAGCTCCTGTGTAATAGGAGAGGAAACATTGCCTCCTTCCACTGCATACCACACCTCTTGCTTTCAAAGTCACAACATTAAGGAATCAGCAGGAAAATCGAATACCTTACTACTTCTTATTTGAAATGAAACCTTGTTTAGCTCCTCTTCAGATAAAACCTCTCCTCACTAACAATTATTTTTCCTGAATTTTGTCTCGACTCTCAGAAAATTTTCTTCTCTTGGCATTTTGCCATTCTCTCTCCATTGCTTGTTTGTGCGCCCATATCACAGATGAACTAGGACATCTTTGTAAGTGTGACCTTTAGCTGGTTTCTTGCAGAGAATAAAATGCCATGGGTCAAACTCACTGATTCTTAGGGTTTGCCTGGGTTGCCTCATTAAGCAGGATTTGGCCTTGTAAGTCCTAAAGAAAAAGGGGTTAATTTTTGTATGACATTTTAGTTGCTGGTGTGAGGTGATTGTTTTTTGGTTGGTTGATTGGTTAAGGTTTTTTTCTTTGCTTTTGGGGACTTTAAAGCAGAAAGCACTGATCAGGGGTTTCGAGTTATCCTTGAAGAGCCTAGGAAACTCTATCAGTTACATTAGAGTAAGAGAAGAGGGAAGAGGCTCTCTTGGGTTTTAAAATGTATGTACTGATACTCTGCACTTGTTTTCAGTCCAGAGCCTCCAAGTGCTCCATAATGATAGAGAGCTAGCAATACCTGCTGCATCAGGAAAGGAATCCTGCTCGCACAGAAAAATGCAGTTATGGAAATCTGTCTTTTTAATGCTGCCACAAAAGGATAAAGCACTTTGCGAAGATCTGGTCTCCCCAGACTCACAGTTCTAGCTCCAAGTAAGATAAGGGATAACAATTGCTCATAGATGTATAAAGAGGAGGAGGAATAAGAGAATGTAGATTATAGATCAAAGCTGTAACATTTTGTAAATGGTAATATGAGAACCTCCTCTGGGTCATGGATCTTTTTCATTTGATTTGTCTTTCCTTCCTGACTTAGCAGATAGGGTTCTCTGTGCATAATTCTGTTTCTCTCTTCTTCCCCCACCTCTTTTCTTATGCCTAGAAACCCCTGCCGTAGGTCAGGGTGATGTGAGCTAGCTGCTTACCTGCTGTACAGCATCAGGATAAAAAGGGCCCTGCTGGAAAGGGTGATGAGTGATTTGCGTGAATCTCACTAAACCCAGCCTCCAGTTCAGTTTTCTTCAGTGCTAATGGAAATACTTTCTCATTTATGTGGACAGTCTTGAGGTGACAATCAGACTCAAAGCTGCCCTTTGGAAAAAAAATAAGGTTTGTCCCTAGGACATGATGTATACCCAGCTGCTTCAAAAAGCCATCCTGGGATGGCTGGTTCAGTTGATGGAATCACGTACTGAGGTGTCACCAGTATCTCTGCCCTGTCTTGCACAGTGCTACAGCTTCAAAGCACTGAGCAACAATAATCATGAAAGACTTCAGGGAGCTAGTGAAATTCAGCAAAGTGCATTAAAAAATGGAGGAAGAAAAGACTCTGGTAAGGCAATTAATTAGATTAACAACTAGCAATGTTTCTTTCATTCTCTTTCTAGATGGGGAACAAAGAGATGACATAGACTTTTATTCCAGAAAAAGTCACTCTTCAGTGAGAGAAACAAGGTCTTCCCAAACTTTGCTGGTGACAGAAGGCAAGGAAGGGTAATTGATGAACCATTGTAGGTACAAAAATGCTGTTAGTGAGGATTTTCTTGCTATTTTTCTAAGTCCGTGAGAGACTTTTCTCTCTCACAGAAGAGGTAGCAGGGAATGTAAACAACCAAGCCACCTGCAACCTTGGAAAGTCTTGTTTATGGTATAGTAGAAAATATTTTGATAATGGATGTTTTAGGATTTTGGCCAATCACCCCCAAGGGGTGGCTGGTCCTTTGTCCAATTAGACTATGAAGAAGAAAGTCTATAAAAGGTTTGTAAAATAATTAAATAAATTAATCTTGCTACACAATTCCTGCCTGCTGGATCTTCTCCTCCTCCTCCTCCCTATGGCTGCGGGACACGGTGATATACTGTAGGAACCAAGCCGGCGGTAATAAACCATCATGCAGATGTTTACAGAGCTGTTAAGATTTATGTGTGAAGACTGTTCAACCCTGAAGATGCAGTGTTTTCTGTAAGGAAGAAACTGACAGGTCCGTGAGAGATAGCCTTTTCAATTTCTCTTCCTGTCAGTGTAATTCTTCAAACCTGAGAGTGAACTGCAAATTACCCACCTGCAGTTCTTGGGTGGTACAGTACTCAGTGCAATGGACTAGGCTATTTTTTTCTATGTGATTTTTTGGGTTAGAGATAACATGTCCAAGTCTATGACTGGACTGATACAGAAAGATAAAATCACCATGTACATGACATACCATGTACATGTATGACGGAGTCCTGGGATAGAGCATTTAAATATTTTGGTGTTGAGACATTACAGTGTTTGTGGTGGTTAATGTTTTGTGTCTATGTGTTTGAGATTGGTAGCAATACCAGGGACTCTGGTACTGATCTAAAAGGATAGTCAGCATGAACTGTCAAATATCGGGCACTATAGCCAAGGAACGTTTATGACTTTCCTCCTCTGAAGGCATTAAAGGCCTTGAAGGAACAATTTGTGTGGAGACTTCAAGTAAAAGGTAATAGAGTAAAAGGCTATTTTACTTTCTATAAGCATGGGGGGGGGAAAGGGAAGAAGAGTGTTGTATTTTTAGGGTAGTGGAGAGAGATACAGTTGATGCAGTCTCAGTGTTTTAAATTAGTCTGGTGCTGAATATGTACCAGCTAAGTAAGGAAAAAGATACTATCTGTACTGGAGAAGAAAAGTAAGCAACTCTTTATTTAAAATTTAATCAAATTTAGACTTTAGTCAATTTCTACAAAGTCGTTACATACCTACTAAATCACTTTAATTCTTGACAGATAATGTTGTACTAAAGAAAATATAGTGGGACTGTAATTGGGTTTGGAGGTAATATACTTTGTGGGAAACCAGATTATTAGGATAATTCTTCAACTTGACTTAACCTGTAACCCTGTGAGGTTCCTGTCATTAGAATGGCAGGCTGGACTCCCTCACTGACTTGAGATTCTGTAAGGTGCCCTGCTCTTGTACCTCCCTCTGCTAAGATATCCTATAGCTATTTATTTTCAGCCCTTTCCCTTCCTTAGACAACAGCAGGCTTGTGAAATTGACCAAAAGTGGAGGGAAAACTTCCCGACATTATGCCATTATCCCAGTTTTTGATGACACATGGCCATCTTGAGACAATTTGTTATTTCTGTACTGCTTTTTAAGGTCACTACTTAACCAAAGTAAGCAAATACATGAATTGAGTGGATGTTCTGACACTCAGATCAGCTTTCAGGATTCATAAATTATCAGAGGACAGGTCTAAATCTGTCTGAAAAAGTCATTGAGATTAATTGTGAAGATGAAGCACAATATGATATTACGCAATACAAGCCAAAGCAAGGTGAGGTGCAGAGTTAGGCAGGGCTCTTACATCAGCAGTGAAACTGCCCACAGTGCAAGTGAGAGCACTTGCTGAGAAAGCAGTAGTATGTAAATATTTTTCTTCTTGCACACAATTTGCAGCTTCTTACTCAAGTCTTCCCTAGGACATTCATTTAAAAGAAAAAGTGTGACCCAGTTTTGCAGGATCTTAATCTTTAGCTTTTTTAGATTGCTTGTAGGTGATATTTATATGCAGATCTCATATAATGTCACACTGGCTGCACACCTTGTGCAGCTGATGGCCTGAGGCCAGCTACTCTACCTACATTCAAGCCAACTTTGACTATTGACATTATCCAGGAAATGGACTGCTGAATGGAGGCAGTTTTGCTCTGTGAAGAGCAGTGGGTTGCATTTGGGTGTTAATAACATGTTCAATTAAATTTGAAGGCAGGAGTTGAAGAGCTAAAAATGTGGTAGAATGCTCAGCAATGGATTTTAGCTGCTGCAGAATTCATACAGGCAAAGAGCTCTGGCTGTATGGATCAGGGTAAGGAACTAGAGAAATTTTGGCCTTTCATATAGGCTATGTTCCACCCCTCAGTCTTTCTGTTTTAGTCTCTGTTATTTATTTTGTTTATTGACAGTTAACAAGTCTCACTTATTTGGTAATACTGAATGCAGATTGTTTGAAACAAGACCTGAATCCTGGCTAGTTTTATGAGGTATCTGATACGTAAAGTAATTAACAATTAAACTGGCAACTGAAATAGAGAAGTCCTCCTGGCATGAAGACATAATGCAAATATTAATAGCTTTTATTACAAAAGCAGTGCTGTCTTAAAGCTGTAACAGGGAATAAATGTAATTGAGGATACCTGAGTAGGGAAAAATTCTGAAAGTGGGACATGAATTCAACTTAAAAGGCTCAATGCTATTTGTGGTAAAGAACCTGGGTACGTGACAGCTGAGCATTGCACACTTGGCCCTTCAGGGTGAAAATTTCTGCCTCTAATGCTTGTACTTGGGCCACTGTATAAATCAGTGAGTCTTTTACTGCATGTATCATTGCTACATGCAAATAGGTGTCTATAAAGGGGAATTTACAGAATGGTATGAATGAATGATTTTTTCTGAGCTGCTAATGCAGCTCTTTCCGTGGGGTGACTGGTTGGGTTGTAAGCCTTTTGGAGCAGATAAATGCTTTCTTGTGTAAGAGGCTCCAGTGTTCTTCAAGGCCCTGTAGTCCTCTTAAGAGTAACCTCCAATGTGTAACCTACAGCATGCAGTTTGGCTGCTTTTGTGGCAATGTCACACATGGAATTAGGGTTTGGTTGTGGAAGAGAAGTAGGTGAAACAGTGAAGGCTGACTTTTTACATGTGACCTACTTTATCTACTGATGATGTGATAAACAAGAGAAAAAAGTGCGTGAAGAAATAGTTCTTCCTCTTTGTCTATAAATGTATATAACACACTAGATATATTTCTGCATACTTTTTAAAAATTCTCTGCAGCACTCTCTCCTCTGTGGAGAGAGCATACAGGATTATGCATTAAGATGAAATTAATCCCTCATTGTGAAACACACAGGCTCAGCATTTGCCTCAGCTTTGCTCTAAGAAAGGGATTCAGACATTGTGGTCTCCACCAAAGAATGGCAGATTGTTGGCAGAGTCTTTTTCCATTTGTTTCTGCAAGTGAAACAGTTAATAAATCAATCATGCATTATTACTGGATTAGCACTCACACTCCCGAATGCTAATAGCTGTTCTCACTCTTTCTCCTGAAGATTACCTTTAAATCCTATCAAGGGACAAGATTGCTTTTGCCTTGCCTGGCGTTAGCACCCTAGTGACCTTATAGCCAAAGTCAATAGTCAGTAAACTAGCTCTCTGTCGTGGTGAAAGAACAGCATGCCTTAACCAGACCCACTGTTTCTTAAGATTTTAGTTTCTCCTGTCAGTGCCTTCACTTTTTATTTTTTTCCTTTGTTTAATTTTTTTCCACCTCAGTCAATCTGAAGCTGAAGAGAAGGAAGTTTGCCACAACGAATCACTCAAGAGTCTGTTGTGGGGTCACACAGAATGGGAGAGTTTTGCAAGGCTGAAGACTGCAGAGGAGCTGGAACCAAGAAAATGAGGAGAAGCTAGGTACTTAACAAATTCATTCTTTCTGGTTAATTAAGCTTATTTACCTCTTGTCTGCAGCTGAGTGTGGTCTGTAAACCTGCCTGTTCCTCTTGGTCTGAAAGCAGAGAAACAGCACTGGAGACAGGTCATAAACTGAGAGAATTCATGGTCTGTGAGCTCTCCTTGTCTGCAGTTTCATAGGAGAGTTACTTAAAATTGCATGTTGGACATATAAAATAGTGCAGCACTTTTTTTTTTTTTTTGTTTTGAAATGCTCACCAATGAAATGGCTTAACTCAGCAGTGACTCCTTATTTTGCCTTATAAGCTACTTTGTGTTTGTTTTCGTGGCATTTGGTTTGTTGTCACTGGGATTCATGTACAAAAGCACTGGAATATTTTATATGCAGAAAACATTCAAAAGTAGGATTACACTTAAGTTACCATGTGCTTCATTTTTAAGGAGCAGTTATTTTTAAAATGCTTGGGTTTGAAACCTGAAATACATAGATACTAAAATATTTTGATAGTAATTAGTATTTTTACATTTTCATTATGTTTTACTGCATGAAGGATTCGTGCTGTAAAATATTTTTGTTATAGCCTTGTAGGTTTTTTTGCTAACCTGTTACTAGACATGAAGGATGGTCTGGAGATTTAAAATCTTAGTATGCAGACAAAGATAACAGGATATAAACAGAAAGGTATAAGCAGGGCTTAAACTCTGCCTTGAACCCAATGATGCATGATGGTGCAAGTAACTTCTTCGAGTGCCTCCCAGTAAATATGCAGCCACAGTATGTTTGCAGCACTGTGCTTTCTGGTATGATCAGCATTGTTATCTTCTGGGGCAAATGGTTAGATAAAGGAATAGGCTAGCATTCAGATCAGGGCTCACTGTATCTAACTGTAAGGTGTTAGACTATTTAATTCAGAACTCTTATTTCCTTGATTCACCAAAATTTCAGTTTATAGTGTTTCTTTTCTAGAAACCGCAAACAAAAATGGTGGGCAAAGATGTGTGGGTGGGGGCTAATGTGAGAAACCAAAGACCAATGCAACTGGACAAGAAAGAGCAGTTAAATGTTTGAGCATTGAATGGAAAAGTAAGAGAAAGAAAAAATTACTTGAGCTGACTGGAAAAGCTATGTGTAGGAAGAGCAATAATGTGAAAAACAAAATCTGTGAGGCACCCAGACTGAAACCAAACTTCAGTTTGTACCAAGTACTTCCTTAAATGAAGACGTAAATGGGCCAACTTGCTACCGTTTAGTCCTTCACCCTCACGTAATACTTATTCCTCTGTGGACAGTCTCAGCTCACAAGACTGCATTAAAAATTCAGGTTATGGACTCATGATTGTGCATGGAGTATTTTGCTGGCTTTCAAACCACCTCTTCCCTTTCTGCTTTTCAAACTATGTTTTTCTGGCTGCTTACAGCTGTGCTTCATGACGTGTTCACTGACAGATGTGTTGCCTGTCTATGACTGTTGGAGTCCCAGCCCAGCAGACCATGCACGTGGTCATGCCAACAGGAGCCAGAGGGTTCACATGGTATTTCTCTGATGCTGGATTGCTTTCTTGCAGACTCAGATCACTTACTGTGTGAAATTTCATTTGTTCTCTTTGGGTTTCAGCTTCTCCTCAAATGGGGTAATAAAATTTTGCTTGCTGTATAAAAAATGTGGAGGAAGTGCAGTGCGAGTGCAAATACAACTATACAGCAGCTACTTGTGAAATGATGTGACTATTTTAGATGAAAGATGATTAAGAAAATAGAGAGGTCTTAAGATAATTTTCAGTCCTTCTCTAAAGCTGTGGAACCCTGTAGTGTTCAGGGCCTTTTGGTAGCATACTGCTACCTTACACTTTTCTTTTTAAAAGGAAAGAAATTAGATGTGCTGTATAAACATTTGCATCTTAACTTTTAATATGGTGTGCAAACCTAGTGTGGTGTAAGGAAAGGTCATTCAGAGAATAGTAGACTAAGCTCTGTGGCCACCAGGAAAATCTAAATTCAGTTCCTGCTTTGCCACAATATGTTTGGTTTTTGTTCAATAATCTTGGGCAAGGTGCTTTGTCAGTAAGGTCTCTCAAGACCTAAGCTGCCTCTTTACAGAGGAGGCATTGTAATGCTGAGTACCTGAGGGACAGTGAGCTGCCTCAGTGCTGCTCTGGTGGGAACCATGTGAGTACCTACAGTAGTCACCTGCCCTCCCTGCAGCAGATGCTACCTTGAGGAAGGTGGCTTCATATTGGGATAGATGATATGTAATATTTCAGCATTGTGGGTTGGTTCCCAGGCTAGTATTCAGTGGGCAACAGGAAATCATGTGTCCACAAAGAGCCAAATTTGAAATACTGAGCCATATTGCCAAGCTGGAGAAAGATGCAGTGCTTCCATCTTGTGGTGTGTACTCCATTATTTTTCTTCAGGACACTGGAATCTTGAGCCATGACTAGGTTTTAGAGGTGCTGTTGTAATACAAACAGTACTGCTACCACTAAGCAGCTTGCTTTTTAATAGCAGTCTTCACAGCAAAACCCCAAACCCAAGTTAATTACACAAGGCAGGGGAATGTGGAATTATTTCAGTTAGACCAGGACAGCAGCTTTAAGCACAACTCTGCTGGAGCAAGTTCAGTCCAGCTCATTAACCAAGTGTTAAGACCACAGCCAGATCCTAAATTCTCTTATAACAACTGCCTCTTCTACTGGTTACTGTTGTCTGAAGAGCTGCTCTGCCTTTGCATGATAGCATCTCTTTTTCCTCTCCTGCCCAGCCAAGCTGAGACCACTAGCTCTCACCTAATGGTGACTCTGCTTTCTGCACCTGTCCTGGTATGGGAAGTCAGAGTTTGTAAAGCTTCTTTCATGTTCTTGAGATAATTTCCCATCCTAATGTGTGCTTTTGTGCTGGTTGGTTAGATAAACATAGGTAGAGGAAAACGTATGTATGTCTGTCATTAGGGTTAGTAGTTACAATTTATTTATGGCACCTTCTAATTCTTGAAATTCTGTGGGACCAATGGATATCTTATGTTCCAATAATATTTAAGCAAGCTCTATGTGAAGAAGCTGATTTTGCAGTTTTTCTCCTTATGAGTACTGACCTCTCGATTTTCTTCTGCCAGGTGAGTCCCACTGGATCTTACACCTGCTGCTCCCTCACCTGTTTAGAAATTAGTCTGGATATGACTACTGTCACACTACCATAGCCAATGACTCCTCACAGGGCTGAGGTTAGGCTTTTGAAACAAATGAAATTTGCAGTCAATCAGAATGGAAAATTTTAACTGCAGTTGTTCGAAAGATCAGTCCAGGATTAATATTGATGAAATGTTGTAATCCCCAACTTCTTAAGTCTCCTAAGAGCAGGTTGTATCCACAGTGGCATCTTCTTGGTCTCAAACAGCTATGAGACAGCAATTCTTGGGCTTTAATTTGAGTTACAAATACCCATTTCCTGAATGGATGCTGACTTTGAAGAAATGAGTACTGCTCAACTGTCCAAAGCCTGTGGACGCAAGAAACAATTTATCAGTTTGATAGTACTAGGAGTAGAGGAAGGTGATGCACAGCTGAGGGGGAAAAAGACTGAAAGAAAAACAGAGATGGAACAAGTTGAGGACTGCATGGAGATGAGGAGAGAAGTAAGCAATATGGGTGTATTCCTTATGAAATGGGACAGGTGAGATTAAGGAAACCCTAGGAAAGTAATAGTGAGGAGATACAAAATATGCTTATATCTAGTAAATATGAGTACAGAAGCAAGAGGGCTTGGGAGGAAAAAGAAAGCAAAAAAAGAGAATATATAATGAAAAAGGTCTTGCTGAGCTGACAGAAGAATGTCCCTGGAGGAGACGAATGCAAAACTATAAAGAATTTGGTATTATGACTAGCTTGAGGCAAAGCACAAGTTCTGGCAACAAGGGAAATGAAATTCTTTGGAAGAAGGAAAAAGTAGATTTTCAAATAGAATACAAACTATATAGATTTAGAGTTAATTTTAAGTGTTACTCTACTGAAAGTTGGTTGATCAGATATTATACTAAAATACTTACAGTGGATTTTCCTGGGAAGCAAAATCACTGAGAAGTTTGCTGTAATTTTTTAATAGCTTTTTCTACAAAAAGTCTCATGCTTTCATTACGACTACTGGATGGTATGGTGAATGATCCAGAGAGCCTGATACACAAGGATTTGAATTTTCCTCGATATGGGTATGCCTGTGATACAGAGGAAAGATGCCCCAGACAGCTTGAGGTGGGCTGAATGTAGTTATTGTTGTGTGGTGGTGGAAGTGGCACAAGACTCTGTTCTGCATGTGCCTGCGTAATGTCAGAGCTGAAACCTCTGCTGTTGTCATTGCTCTTCTTTCATGTGTACCTTGTGGCAGTCAGGTGCAGGACTGTAGTGCAGATGTGTTAGGATTGGACTTCATAGATGTGAGAACAATGTCAGCATTTATAGAAATGCGTTAATTAATAATTAAGAATATTTAATGTTCTATGTACTGGCTTCTGCTTTTCCACCTGCTGACACAGCTTTGTGTTTCACTAGTTCTAGTTACTGCTAGAAAACTATATGCCAAAAGAAAACATGCCATTTCAGCAGGACTGGCTACTGAGGGAAACCTGAGCTCCTGAAAGCCTTCATTCACTTTAAATGGAACTCATAATCTAGGCAGTCTAATTTTCGTTGGCAGGAACAAGAATACAGTCAGATGATAATCTTATTTTCCAGCACAATGAAGGCCATAAAAAGAATGGTTTTGGAAATGGCTTCCTCTGTTTCTAGCTGAAGAATGACATTTCTTTAGAAGAGGAGTTGCTTTTTCAGCTAAGCTTTTGTTGAGACCGAAAGATTTATTTTAGGTACCTCAAACTCCTTAGCATAAATGGTTATAAAAAGATCTTTTCAGAACAAGACTTGGACTATAACTTAATGTTGTTTCAAGTAAAAGGGGTAAAATTCCAGTTCAGTCCTTCATGAATATGGTAAGTGGTGTTTTAAATTTTTAAAGTAACTTTCTTAGAGAATCTTATCCTAGTGCAGGAAAATAAACCCCGTCAATTCAAACTGGTACATTTCCTAGGCCTAAAATATTACTGAAAATTTACAAAGAGAGGAGTACAACAAAAGCAACTCTATTTTTCTTTAGGTCTTTGAAAAAGTTTATTACTATCTCTAAGGGTCATTGTTGCAAGTTCAACCAGGTTAGAGAAAGTGTTATTTGTTCCAGTTTCTGACAAATCAGATTTGATGATAAGACCGTGGACTACTGTCCTCATAACAATCCCCTTATATATTGCTCCTGTTGTATTTCTACACAGTAGCTCTTTAGTGCTTTGTCTTTGCCAACTTACTCCCTTCTATTGAGAAGTTTTCCACATACAAGTTACTCTTGCTCCCCTTGTTGAACAAACACGCAGGTGGTATAGCTTGTTTCATTTACTCATATTTGTGCTTGTTCTGAAGGAGAAACATCTCTGAGAGATGGGGAGTTTGACCCTACCACTGCCTTTGTGAGATTTGTCTTTGAGACACATGATGTATTCAAAAGTGTTCTTCAGATCAGAGTACGTAGCTAGAATCTTCAGGCTCTGGTAACATTTTCGGAAAAATCCTAAATGCTTGCTGGGATGACAGGATTGTTCAAGGGAACACCACTACCTCTAATACTGAGTCTTTTCACTAGCTTAATTCTGGAACAAAAACATTAGAGCAGTCAAAGAAGCCATTCGGACAAAAAAAAAAAAAAAAAGAATAAAGAGTCTTATTTCTGTAGCACCTCAATTGCCTTCAGTAGTGAAGTGCAGCCAGTTCTTACCAGCCACCTTGTATACCCCTTTAAAATGAGAGAATGCAAATGTCTGAACAGGTACTTTGTCTTGAGCCTGATAGCAGCAAATGTTCATACTGTGAGACTCCTACTAAAAGCAGCTTTAACACACAGCCTTTTGAAGGCAAGTAGCAGGAATCTGGACATTTGTAGTAGGCCAAACTGGAGATACATAAAGGCATAAATTGTGATTCCCCCATCTAAAAGGAGGATGGGTACAGCCTCCAGATTGCGTATGTGCTGATGGTGGAAGAAAAGTCTGTTTCTCAAGACTTTTTCTGCAGGCTATTAGGATGGATCTGCTGAGATCTTTTAGCCACTGTTGCTATAAAACATAGTGGTTAAGGCTGGCAAGATAGCAGAAAAGGGAACCCTCGTAAATGTAATAACAAATAATTTTAATTCAATGGTCATGAAGTCTGTGGTGGCTCTGTTATTTGCTAGTCCTTAATGATTCTACAGTAGTGTAATAGTCATGGGGATGTCTGCAGATTCCCCAGAAATAGTAATGGAAATCCATTCTCTGTTGTTTGCTGTTGATTATTTTCCGTGAATGTTTCAGAAAAAAGGCAATAGTTGAAAAGCAAACACATAACTCTGGCAACAGCTGGTGTGTTCATGAGCAACCAGCATCTGCAAAATGGGCTTTGGCAAAAGCACACAGGGACAACATGTATTCCTTGACAGTGATAAATATTTGTGAATGACTGTGAATTAGAAAAGATCAAAATTGGTGTCAGCTGGCAAGTAATATTCAGCCAGTTCCAAAGCTGGCACTTGAAATTTCCAAAAAGTTAAATTCCTGGAAGTGTAGAAAAGATTCTGCCTGTAGGGCACATATCTGACATAAAAACAGTGCCTCTTTTTAGTCAACCTTAGATGGACATGCTGAGAACATTCAGTCCAAACAACATTAGAAATTAAACTCTCAATTTTCTGCTGCTGTTTAATTTGTTTGCTTGCAGACAGATGTCCAGCACTGTAAAGAGTGGAACATCAAAAGTTGACCTAATTATTCCATAAAGAAATCTGTGGGGGAAAACATTAACAGCTACTTTAGTAGAGTTACAACAAGGTGCTTCATGCCAGTCTCCTGTTGAATCAGGGTAATGTTTCAGCAGTGGGGTGTGACAGAGTCACAGAATCATCAGGTTTGGAAGAGACCTTCAAGATCACCTTGTCTAACTGTCAACCCAGCACCATTTTAATCACCCCCAAATCACATTCCCAAGTGCCACATCCAGATGCCTCTTAAACACAGTGACTCCACCACCTTCCTGGGCAATTTATTCCAATGCCTGACAACTCTTTCAGTGAAATATATTTTTCTGTTATCTAATCTGAACCTCCTTTGGCTCAATTTGAGGCGATTTGCTCTTGCTCTTTCACTTGAGGCATGGCAGAGGAGATTGACCCCCACCTCATTACAACCTCCTTTCAGGCAGTTACAGAGAGCAATAAGGTCACCCTTGAGCCTCCTTTTCTCCACACTAAACAGCCCCAGCTCCCTCAGCCACTCCTCATAGGACTTATTCTCTAGACCCTTTCCCAGTTCCATTGCCCTTCTCTGGACATCAAAAGTGATAAAAGCAAGATGTTTTCTGTTTGTTTGCTTTACTTCTGACAATGCAATTGCTGGCAAATTAAATGCCAAGTTAGAGTATTGGAAAAAGACATGTTCAGGGAGAAGGTGTAAGATGAAATGTCTAGTAGCCCATGCTGGAGCTCTCCAGACATGTGAAGTCATGGGGCTGAGATAATGTATAAGAAATTACGCAGACTCTCTATAGTGGGATGGTTCTCTTCCTAATTATAAACAACTTTATCCATAGGCACACATAGGCATCCCTTTGGGTATTGAAGCCCCAGTGCCTATATTCATTACCAAATAGAACTTTCTATTATGTTACGGTTTTTGTAATTCACTCAGGTTTTTTTTATAGAGACTGTGGAGGTGACATGTTAATAGCATATAATAAATACACAGATATTGGAAGCTATGGTGCTCTTACCATACTGGATGTTCAGCACTGTGTAAGCGTGGAATAAAAACCTGCATATCCCAGATAGGGCTGTTCTGTTTCTTCTTTGAATGTTTCATTGCTTGGCTAAGTTAATTGTACACAAGCACAGCATGATGTTCCTTAGATGCTTCCTTTTGAGCTGAGGGAAGAGGCTTGATAAAGGACAAAAAGACTGGTTTGCAGTAGATCAGTCAAAGTAAATCCCATTTTAATTGGAAAATGTGGAGGCATTTATTCTTATTTAGTCATGTTGCCTGCCAAATATGTGCCTTCTATCTCCAGCCATTTCAGCACAAGTCTCTTTAATGTTCTTTGTGTGTGTATGTTTAGAAATGGGAAAGTTTGTGTTTATTTTTCATACTGCAGAGTTACTGAACTGCTTTTGCTTAGATTTGATACTTATCTTTTTAAAGACTAGCTGGAAATTACCAGCTTGAAATGTGAGTTTCAAAGCTCCTCACAACTGATCCTGTAGAATTATCAGGAGATAAGAAGAGATGAAAGGAACTTTAAATAGAATGTTTATTCATTTTGCTTCTTACCTTTGATTACTAGTTACCTACAAGGAGGACTCTTTCCATAAGGACACTATGCTAGCATTTTGGACATCCAGACTGTTGTTTCCAGATAGTATTCAGTTTCCAGTGTCTTACTTGTCTTTTTTTACTGGAAACTATCTTACCCTCACTTGTACTAGTGTGGCTGACTTCAAACCTTCTGTGAAACATTCAATTTAAAAATGAAATAAAATATGTTTGCACTTCACTAGGGCCAACCCTTTCTGCAAGTCTGTTTTGGAGTGCAGTCCCATGAGCTGTTGGATTGTGCAGGGTATAACCTGCCATGGGACTGTGGCTGTGAGGAGCAGAGCTAGGACCCTGTGCCAGTGGATATTCTGTTGAAGGAACAATGACAAGGAACAACAGCCTGAAAATACAGATTCTCTTTAGAATTAAAAGGACACTATTCTTGCCATTTCTGCAGAGAGTCCTCTGAATATTTTCTCCTATTACAATCAAGGAGATAGTCCCTTTTTTAGGTAATTCCAAGTTCCAGTTTTACTAGAAGTGTGTTTCATGTGCCCTGTGTGTCATGAAGGAGTTGAACAGGTTGTACCTAAATTTGGAGGAGGATGATGCGTAAATAGATGGGGTTTATTCTTTTAGCATCTGATTCAAAGACCTTTTAAATGTAGTAGAAAGTCACGACGATTTCAGTGAACACTGAGCCGGTAACTCCTGTTCAACGATACAGTCACTGAAAGACTGTAAGCAAGTGGATAGAAGCACTTTTGTAAGGGATACCAATCATCATATGGCTCAGCCTGATTTCTTATCCCAGGTCCCTCATCAGCATGAGTGCTTTCATCTTTTTGCATAGCTTTGCAATAGCCTGAAGCATCATAAAATCCCTCAACCCTATGCCCTTTGTTGCATATAAGTGTATTCTTTAACAAACTGCCTGGAACAGGCATACTTCAGCTAGCATTGAAGTCTATCTAAATAGGAATGTTTTGAGGTTCTTTTGTTGCTGTTGTTTTTATTTTGTGTAGGAGGATGGTATGTTTTGTTGATTTAAGATGTTTCGGGAATTTTAGAGACTTTTTAGTGGTGCATTTGGTGTTTAAAAGCAGCTGGATTCTTTTATCTCTAAACTTGCCAAGTGGAATTTATTCCACAAACCCTTTGGCATTTTCCAGAATATGCTGCCAACACTGACTTTTTCAAATAACTGTAGCTTTTTTTCCTTATGCTGTCTGTCATCTTGTTTTCCAGGTATTTTTTGGTACAGAATAAAAGCTTGAAACCATATGCATAAGGTGGGCGGGCACATTTCAAAAAGAAGTTTGAGTTTTTAAAGAAAAATGGGATGAGATACAAAGACATATCAGAAAATAGACCTGCCGGGCATTTAGCATCAAACGTAGATCATTTGTTTCATGCTGTGGCATGTAGAGAAATCTCAGAATTCACTTGTAGCCAGAAATTGAACATATGAAAGTTGTTTCTGTGAAAACGAAAAATCATTAAATATTGCTGTCCATGCAGTGAACAATGCTATTTTGTGGATCAGTTTTCTATGCAAATGGTTTTTATTTTGCTTGGATTGGTCCTTTCAAAAGGGTGTAATTCAGAGTCCCTAGTGAAATAGGAAGGAATCCACATTCTGAGCACTTTGAATGTCACTACAAATATTTCTGCTGAGTACTGTAAATGGAAAGTCCAAATTTGTTAGAAAAAGCCTTTCTAATCAAACATGATACAGAGTATATAGCTGCAGCTCATGAACCCTATAACACATAACCTTACAAAACTTTGTTTTTCCATTTATCTGGATGCTTGTATTGTATTGAAAATCTTAAGAAAGAACAGTGATTATAAGCAAGCTAATAATGCCCTTACAGAGGTGATACATGGGAAATTGTTGCCTGCTTTGCAGTCTTGTCATACATTGGACTTAGGATTGATAACTACTCTTTCAGAGAGAGTGGTATCTCTTGTCATTGCTGAGCAAGGAAAAGGAACATTCCGTCTTGGGGATGTGCAAAACATTTCTGATGCAGTTTAGAAATATACTTGTACCCATCAGGTTCTTGCTCAGCACTGCCTGGCCCAGATGGAGTCATATGTCATGAATCATCGAAGAGGTTTGATTCATGGTCCTGGCATTCTCCCTACAGGTCTCTTGCATGCTGGGATATCTCCAGCCAGTGCTAATCAGTGGGGATGACATTTTCTCCACACTAACGCTGGATTGCCAGCTTCCCAACAGGCAGAACAGCTTACAAAAACAAAGTCCTCCTCATTTTTTCTTTATTCTGTATGATTAATAGTGGTGGGGACCTTGGGCACCTTGAAAATGGGTCCAATACCCATGTCTTACTGATCATCCACACCCATCAGAGCAGAATGTTGCATTTATTGCCAGTTAACCTAAAATTTCTTATAAGATAAATCAAATGATAATATATTTATATAAGCCAAATATAGACAGCAAAGTTAATAGGTGTAGAGGCAAGCCAAAATAAATAAAAGCAAATCTTGATATCTACCTTTACTTTAGCTCATCTTCAGCTAGCAAGCAGTCAGAGTACTTTGGTGCTTTGTGGCTGGGATCCAGTTCTTGGACAAAGCCCACTGGTTTGGATTTAAATGTCACTGAAAAAACTCCTGTATTTACAG
The DNA here is from genome assembly GCF_017639235.1 of Corvus kubaryi. Classification (NCBI taxonomy): domain Eukaryota; kingdom Metazoa; phylum Chordata; class Aves; order Passeriformes; family Corvidae; genus Corvus; species Corvus kubaryi. The sequence goes on from NW_024582059.1 coordinate 6,783,334, forward strand.
GCTACATGCATGTGGCAAGTGGCCAAACTTTTCTTGGAATTCTGTTCAGATTCAAGCTGTCCCTCTCTTTTCCTTCATGTTTTCCTGTAATTTGTCACTTTCTTAGGGGTCAGTTTAAATATTCTTATACAGGACACATAACAGTTCACCTTACTGTAGAAATGCTTATGTATTTCAGATGTTATGTGGCCAGTATTCTCCTTTCCAGATGACTTACAGGATGGTTGCGTTACTGAACTATAAACAAATCATTATTCCATTGTGAGATAAGCATTCTTTCATCTGACTGATGATGCACAAACCTCAGTACATAGCTTTTCAAAAGCCATATCCTTGTACCACCAGTAATACCAGCTACAGGCATGTAAGAGAGATCAAAAGTTAGGTACATTTCCAATTCTTGAGGCTCATCTTGTCAATAACCAGCATCTTTGGTGAGACAGTGGATTTGAGATCAAGGGTCCCAGGCCTTGAGAGATCCAGTAACAAGTTATATTCTGAACCAGCAGGTGGAAATGATTTACTATAGTGATCAACTTTTTAGGTGCTGGGTACAACTAAAGAAACATTGTTACTAGTGATAGAAAAACTGTTTTTCATGCTCTATTTATAAATACCCAGGATAAAAGTAGATTCTACATAATTTAAGGGAGTCATGGGGGAGGGAAAAAGTGCTTTCATTGCTGCTGAGGAGTAGGGAATATACAAGGTGTTTTTGGATAAAAGGTGACTTTGTTGAATTATTTAGCAGTGATGCATTTTCTCCATCCAGCAGGAATAAACACTGAGTCTGTGCTAGGTACTAGGTACTGTAGTACTGTGGTATATGATGGTCTGTTACAGAGAGGGTGTAGGTCAAAGATCAGAATGAAATGTGACTGTGAAGACCCCTCACCACTATTTTGTAGCACTCAATAATGTTACATGTAAGAACAAAAAGAGGTCTTTGAATTAGTAGCTCTACTTTGTTCTTTATTACCCTATGTAATTCCAGCTACACCCAAGGGACTGAATATTAGTGGAACTATGCTAATGAGAGAAGAAAATGAAAAACAACACCTATCTTGGCTTGTACTGTTTTCCAATTTCTTTGCGTCTGTACGTAGATAAATTGAGAGTTGCTTAGAAACTGTGTACAGCACAGGGGAGAAAAAAATCTTACCAAAAGCTTGGATTTTACCCTTTAGTGTTTATTGTGACCTTTTTGTTTGCAATGGAAAACAAACTTCTTTACTTTCTCCTTTGCTCTTCTTCAGACCATAGCCCCTCTTCTTAAATATTATGCATGAAAGCCCAACTCCACTGAGGCATTTAGCAAATATCCCATTGACTTCACTGAAACCGAGATTTTTTCCTGAATTTGTAAAATGGTTAAGCAGTACTAAACCACACATGCCATAATGCACACCCAAAATGCCAGTGGTTTCTTTTCAAGGACTGGCAAAAATGCTGTTGCTAGATCAGAGAATTAAAACAGTGTTTCTGTTGTCAGATATCCAGCAGAACCATTGTTGCTATGCAGAGGAATGTTATTAAACACTCCACTCCCCAAACTGTTCTTAATGTCAGAAGGAGAGTGTACCTTTTAACATGCTGCTTTGGATTTTAAATATGCTTGCCTGTTTGCAGTGCTTTGGAATTTACCTTTTATAAATACATTAGATGCATCTGCAATTGCCCAAAAATGTCAGTATTGTCTTTTAACTTGGTTTCAAAATATCCCAATTTTGTGTATGAGCACTATGTAGGACAACCAGCCTCTGAAGATCTGTTATGAGCATCTCCAAAGTGTTTCTGATTTGTTTCAGAAGAACTTTGTCTAGGCATAGAAATGTAAGAATCCTTGGTGCTGAGACTTTCAATAAGGATAGTTAACTGATTCTGTATGAAACCTCCCTAGGAACTGTAATAATTTTGTATAGATCACTGTACATTTCCATAAGTGGTACTGTCCATCACTTCTGAATTGATGTAGATATAAACTGCTTAATGATAATCAAAGAGTCTGTATTTAATGCCAACTTCAATCTGTACTGATCTGCCCAAGAACTGAGCACCATTGTAGTCACAGGCTGGAAGTGCCAAAGGAAACATGGAACTGTCATAGTGGGGCTGCTTCCAAACAGCTTGCTAGGACATGTGAAATAGACATAGATGCACCAGAGCTGACACATCTAGGACTGTTAATGGGTTTTTTCTTGGGTATACATGGATTGCCCAAAATTACAGGCCTTCTTAAGGATATGTTCAGAACAGATTGCTTTTTGCAAAGGATTTTGTTCACACATTACACTGTTCATCTTGTGTCTCCACATTTAAAGGGAGTATGTTTCATTCATTGAATTAAATCTTACTTCCTGCAGGGACTTAACATAGAAGGGAGGCTTCCTAAAAGTGTAGTTCTCCTTACAGTCAAAAGATGGTAGTACAATTTCTATTCCAAGCGGCCCAGCAACACAGAGTAATAGCTATGCATCCATTGTTTGCACTTATAGGATGGGATATGACACGAAAAGAAAGGTGAGGCTCCTTAGATGAGATCACAGCAGCCAGCTGTTTGTCAAGCACTGGTTATGACCATGATCCTCTCTGGTAGTCAGTAATCCTGAATGTGGCCAAGATGGCCAGGTTTAATTGACTCCAGGACAGCCATCAAGCCACCTGGTGCCAGAATGGACATCTGTACTGAGGGGATTATTGAAAGGCTTAGGGGGTTGAGAGAGCATGAAATGAAAGTGTCCTTCTTATCATCTCTGATGTTTTCATAGTGTCTCTAAAAGCAACAACTTATGTAATTAAAATAGCAAGTTTAATTAGACCTAACTATTGATTAGTTCAATGTTAATCTCAAAGTATTTTATACAGAGGTGCAGATAGTTCATAGCAAGAAAACAGTGCTTCTGTGGAAAATAGTACTAGAGTCTCCTTAATTTAAAAAGGAGAGAGGTTGCCACTAACTGCTCAAACCAGAGACTTAAGACAGGCTGTTCCCTGATAAATGTGTGCTCTTCCCAGCACATTTTATTTTCTAAGAATACAAAGCAAATAAGATGATCATGCTGAATAAAATGAACTTGGGTTTTTTTCACTAATCAACAATGGGATTTCAATCCCATTTTGTCTGTAATGAATCCTGTTAGAGAAGTTGTTTGCTTGGGCATACTGCTGATTCTAGCAGAATCTGGGAAACTAATTTTACACAGAGGATACATGATGTTCTTCAGCAAAGTAGAATCAGTAAGGATCTAATATTCCTAGCACACAGATATTTAGATGCATATGGTGCTACATCTGAGCTGAGAAAGCAGGAACATGTCTGCATGCAGCATGTGCAGAGATTGTAATGGAACATTAGTATCCTTGAATAATAGAGTATTTCTGTACACACTGAAATGCTACTGTGAATCTGCTTAGAAGTAAGACTAATAATTTGAGACAAGTGCTCAAATATAAATACAAGTGCTCTGCTTTTAGGTGTGTAATATCTGTTTCAGGAATTCCAGTTCTGCCAGTGCCAGTAAAAATTGTGCTTGGTCCTAAGAGGTTAAGCTCAGGCACCAGTATTAGGCACTGTGTGGGGTCAGTGAAGAGCCTTCAGGCTCAACATAGAAGTAGCCAAAAGAAAACAGTGAGTACAGGAGTTTGTCAAAATTTTCTTGCTTTCAGGAACGAAGGTGTGGTTGAAAGCCACACATCATCACATTTTCCCAAGGACTCCCTTATGGATGTCATCTACTGCAGCAGGACTGTATTTGGAGAAGGCAAAACAAGTAGTGGTATTTTTCAATTCTCTGGCTTCAGATTGAAGGATACAATGAGAGATATTGCCAAAAAAAGGCTTGGCAGATCAAGGCAGAATGCCATGGAGTGGGTATGAGAGCATTATGCTGCAAAACCAAGGGTTTGTTTTCTGTTCCCCAATTTCAGGCTCAGCTTGGAAGCAGGAGGAAGTTTGGGACTTCTAGGAGTTGAAATTTTAGTTTCAGGCACCGGGATTATCTGAGACATGTCTAAATAATTCTCTGAATTCTCTGTGTTATCTATAGAAAATTATTGTAGAAGCAGACTGACATCTTTGGTTCCTTCCCACCCAGCTAGAGCCCATTTACCTCTAGAAATCAAGGAACTCTCTGTGCATGGAGAATGACTTCTGCAAAACCTGAAAGAGATAAAAGATGCTGCTAACATACATCCTTGCAGCTCTTTCCTCCCTCTTCCAATGATCTTTGTCTTAATTCATAGTGGTTTCTGAAGAATTCTAGTTATCTCTAGGAATTTATTTTTTTAGGCATAGCATAGTGTGTGGTTCCTAAATTATAAGTAATCCACTGAAATAGTTGATTTGGACTGGAGTGCTGGAAAAGATTGCTGATGAGTGTGTTGAATGAGTGCTTTCATCATTTCCATTCCCCTTGGAACCCCTACATGCCCAGAAAGTTGCTCAATTCATTCTAAATTGGAGGTAAAGCTGTGAAAAGGTCTAACTAGCTGAATGTGTCAGTCTCATTGGAATATCATTCTCTTGGTAAATAGTTTTGGTTTGTATGTTTTAACTAGTTTCCTTGTATTTAACAAGTATAAAGACATTCCAAGTAAGCAGTGCTATAGGAAGTTCCCTCTGGATGTCCCTGGAGTCTGGTGGCATCCATTTCAGTTCAGAACTTCTAGGGCACAAATGGTGTCAGAGCAAATGACAAACTGTCTCCATGCTGAGTTGATGAAGCAGGAGACCTAAAGGTAATTATTTCTTGGGCTCCCTGGTCTGAAAGGGCTAAACAGAGAAGTTGTGAATGCTGATTATGGTGATGGTGTCAAAGTACTAAAATGCCGGAAGAGTAGGGACAGTGGACAAGGCAAGGACTAAAATGTGCCACCAGCTGTTCATTTGTTTTCTAAACAAACTGTGTTTGACTTCCCTTTTACAGGTCCGCCTTCCCCTGTGTATACCAGCACCCCAGTTTGACCTGCTGTCCCTTACTATGTCCTTCAGTAACTGTAAGCAAACCTAACAATTTTATTTAATAATAAAGGCAGGGTAGACCACTTCAAAAAGGACACTACATGTACTGTGTTCTAGAGGCTTTTTCTAGATACAATGACATTAAAACTTGTCCAGATGTGGTTGAAATCACTAATGGCTGTTAAAGGCAGAACCTGCAGCACTGAAAAACAGGTCTTCCATGTGAATAAATCTGTGAGACATCTAAGAAGCTGTGCTATGCCTCTTGGATGCAGTGCTCTCTGGCCATAGGACACATTCAGCAGCACTTCTTCTTTCTTCCAAAATTATGTCAACAGATACAATCCAGATTTTAGCAGAGAAACATGGAAATTCATATAATTTTCTGCCTGAATTAGAAACCCCCTGTCCTATGGAAGCTTGCAGAATTGTTTCAACTTTTTTTATTATAATGCTAGTGATTATGCAGCTGAATTTCCTACCTTTCAGGATAAAGTAGTGAGGCACAGATGAGGTTATTGCCTTTCATTACAATGGGCCGAGGCCAATTGTCTGAGTTTCAATAAGGCAAACTGCTGAGTCTTCACTTCGGTCTCAGCAACCCGAGGCAGTGCTACAGATTATGGGCAGAGTAGCTGGAAAGCTGCTCGATGGCAAAGGACCTGGAGGTGCTGGTCCACAGTTGGATGGGTTCCCAGGTGGTAAGAAGGTCAGTGACATCCTGGCCTGTATCAGCAATAGTGTGGCCAGCAGGACCAGGGCAGTGTACTCAGCACTGGTGAGGCCTCACCTCCAATCCTGTGTTCAGTTCTGGGCCCCTCACTACAAGAAGGACATTGAGGTGCTGGAGGGTGTCCAGAGAAGGGCCGTGAGGTTGGTGAAGGGTCTGGAGCACAAGTCCTGTGAGGAGCAGATGAGGGAGCTGGGGGTGTTTAGCCTGGAGAAAAGGAGATGTAGGGGGGAATCTTATCACTCTCCACAACTGCTTGAAAGAAGGGTGTAGCAAGGTGAGGGTTGGTGTCTTCTCTCAGGCAACCAATGACAGGAAAAGAGGAAACAGCCTCAAGTTTTGCCATGGGAGGTTAGGTTGGGTATTAGAAAAAATTTCTTCACTGAAAGTGTTTAACCATTGGAACAGGGTCCCCAGGGAAGTGGTAGAGTCACTATCTCTAGAAGTATTTGAAAAACCAAGGTAGACTTAGTGCTATGGTTTACTGGGCATGGTGGTGTTTAGTCAAAAGTTGGACTTGAGACCTTGGAGATCTTTTCCAGCCTTTATAATTCTGTGATTTCTATACTGCTAAAACTGTTTAATTTCAGATGCTCAGTGACAAATTTGATTCTTCTGTGTATTGTTATCTTAATGCAGCCTCCTGTGGTGTAGCTGTATAGAACCAGTGAAGTTTCTTTCTACTCTGGGCCTACAAAGAAAGATTGATGGATAACATTCTCATTTTGATGTTAAATGGTAACTTTTCAAGTAGGACCAATTTTTTTGGTCTGGTGATGTAAAAGAAAATCTGAAAGTGTTTGGAGTATTATGGATTGAAAAGGGAAGTGCAATAATGCAATCTTTGTCATTAGAAACTTACGAACGCACCACCCTGATAGAGCAAGAAAAATCATTAGGTTGCTAGAAGACAGTAGAACTAGGAGACCATTTTAGATTCAAGACAACCTTGCCATAAGCACAGACGACTCAGAGACTTCTTGACATTCTGATATAATAATGTTTGATACAGTAAATGAGGGACTATTCTCAAATATTTCTTGAGGGAAAAAAAAATCTTAAATTATGAGAGCTATGGACTTTGCATAGGGAAAAAAGGCAAGATACCCTGACTGGGATGGACTGTTAAATTCCTGTGTTGGCCTTTTGCAGGTCTGATGACTCTTTTTGTACATCGCTCAGCCCTCTTTGCAATAGACAGACTTTTATTTAGCTAGTCACAAGGTTTACTTGAGGTGAAGCACCTTGTTCAGAGATGGTGCTTTGCAGCTTACATTGTTGTAACATGTAATTTCACAGAGTAGTCTATGTTCCACTCTCCAGGCAGTTGAACATCATCTCTGCTTCTCACCCTAGGGAGTGACTAGTTCATTGGCCGTATCATGCAATCATATCACAAAAAACCTTGGGGACTGTCAATGTTTAATCTGCCCTTAATGAAGCCTGCCAGATCAGCTTACACTATTTGTCACTATTTTCTAGCCTGGCTGCCAGAGCCTTGGCAATGATTTGTGCTTCTAAAACAAGGAAAGAAATAGGCAGGCCTGCAGTTGTAAGCATTAAATAAAATTGAAATCCATGTGAAACCCAGGCAGAAATCCACCTTTGATCTGTTTCCTGTGTGTTCTAGGCTAGATGAAATCAGTTTAGTTTTAATCCCCATAATGACTATTCCTTGGCTGAACTCAGGCAAGATCCATGCAGGGACTGAGGCCAGATGTAGGGCCTGCCTACTCTCTGGGGTAGACTAGAGTTCAGGAACTGTCAATCTGGAAAAGTCACAATGGAGTGCAGGCTTGTGCACAGCACAAAGGCTCGTTAGTGGCCATGCACAGAGCCAGATTGTGTGTTTGTGTGCTGAACTCCCTGGCATTTCTGTTTTATGAGTCAGTATGCAGATCCCTGCCAGCTCAGGTGGCCCTGCACCCACATTTGTAGACATGGCCTTAGATACCTAATGGCCGCCTTAAATACTTCAGGCAGGAATGTCAGCCTTCAAAACCTGCTGCGTAACCCAGATGTCTGGAGATGCTAAGCAGCAGCAAGGGCTGAGTAGCTGGGCATCTCTGTCATACCTCGGCACAGAAGACACTGTGCCTGTCCTGTTTGAAACAGTTAGTCTGGCAGAGCTCAGAAAGCACCTGTTGAACCCCAGCAAAACAGTTCCTGCCATCGGGGGCACAGAAACCTGATTCTACGCCTAATGAACAGCCAATTACGGAGGCAGAGATTGGACTTTCAAGGTTAGTGCTTTAAACAACAGCCTGACTACAGGCTACGCAGTGGTTTTTGTTCCCTCCTGCATTCCCTTTGCTATTTGCTAATATCAAGACAGCAGCTTCAGGAGGATTCCAAAGTTACAATAACCTAAAAAGATACAATTAAATAAGGGAATGTTGGTTAAGCTTTTATCTGTCTGCTTGGAGATTTGAGCCCAAATCTGTCATCTCTTGAGTACTGTAATTGGCTCTCATCTCTTCCCCAGTCAGCTTTTTTAAGAAATGGAACTTAAGAGAATGAGTATGTATGAATCCCAGTTGGAGACAGGCATTTTCCTGCAGCCCAGATGAGGATACCAAGTTCATGGAGAGAATTTAAGATCACAGCATTCACAGTAGCTAAGTTAGAGAGCTCTGTGCTAATGTGCTGGCTTTTGTGGGTGTCATTCTTGTGGATTGCTTAAGCACAGAAATCTTGGCAGGAGGATCTGCAGACTGCAAGGCACCTTGTGGTTAGGAGCTGACACCCCTGCCTGTGCTTCTTCGTGAATCTGTCTCTTCCTTTATTTACTGCTAAGATTTCTTTTCATCACCCAAAGCATGTCAATTCAAGTAGATGGGAAGTAGGACTTTTTCACTATAATAGGACCATGAGAGAAAAGGGACTGCAGTATCACATCAATACAAATCTGATGAGCGGTCAGTGCCCTAGAAATGTAAGTCTTTGTAAAAGCCTGGCATGGAGTTAACTGAGGTGGTGTGGCAACAAGAGATTTCTTTTGGAATAAGTGACGTAATATTGTACAAAGGGTTTCTATTGACACTTCTATCTCTGACTAAAGTCATATGTAATATTGTGTTGCTAATATATTTTTTCATAGACCTGATGTAATGGCGTGGGAAAAGATGCGGAAAACATAATAAATACTGATGGAATGGGTGAAAGGCATTTTAAATAAGCACTGAAAGTCTGCCTTTCTCAGCTGTATGATAGACTGTAGGGCTGCTATCATGTTCCATGCGGTGTGCCAAACAATGTGCAGGTCATAACAGCTCAATTACATTTTTTTCTGAATCTATTCGCTGAGAGGCCATTATTGCAGATCTTGGGCTGTCAAGAGAAGCTTGGACTCCTAGAGTAAGCTAGCTCCCTGCTGGAAAGAAACTAACAGCAAGTTCACAGGTTACAGCTGCATCTTTGTGTGCCTGAGTCCTGCGATGAATGCTGATCTTTCTTTTGTTAGTCTAACTGCCTTCTCAGCAGTATCTCAGCCAGGTGCCTTACAGCATGATCAGAGTTTGAGGTAAGAAGTGCTGTATGTTAACTTACTGGAAGTACACTGGCACTAGTGAAATGTCCACTCCTGAGCTGTGTGCCCAAACACCCTGTCCTTTGCCTGAGGAAGCCATAAGTGTTCATGCGTTGGATACACCCAGACCATCTACGTAGTTAAAGGAGAGGGATCCAAGTTCATGCTGCTTCTGTACTGAGCTGGCTAGATGTTACTTAGCTCAGTCCAGAAGTCATGTAACCATGTTGGCTTTTGCTGTGCAATGCTTTTCTCTGTTGAGAGACTTGGCACAGCTATGAAAAGTAGTTGAGGCCTTCTCATTCTATGTCAGATGTTTGCTGCTTTTAAAAAAATAAGCTATTAGGTTCATTCCTTTACCTTGTTATAATATTAATTTCTCAATTTGTCCCTGTTGCTGTCTTTGTTCAATGTACTCTTTGAAGTTCAAGGTTTTACATAGCAAAATGTCAGAACTACATGAGTTCGTGTGACAGCTTAGCTCTTTATAATCTGCTTAAGGAATCTTTTTGTTTTATTGCTTTTGCTTTTGAACATATTGTCTTTCCTAGGGCTATTAAATATATGTTTCACTGGTCATTGTCTAATTATTCTTTAATTTTGTGTATAAGACTAATTCAGAAATGGATGTAGATTTTTTTTTTTTCCAATTTGTTTTTTAATTTTAAAAAGGAGAAGATTGATTATAATGCTTTGTGGTTGTATGTCCTGGGGATAGAATATGAGAGCCCTGGGGTTTAAAAGTCAAATGCCAGAGAGGACTGACTCCTGTGTAATGTTTGTCTAGGAATGTGATACTTGATAAATCATAAATTTTTCAGTCATGTAAATTTTAGACTGTATCCTGCTGATGCTGAACTTCCTTAAACCCAATTGAAGTTAACACCATGCATCAAATCTCCTTCGTTTTTCTGTGTAAAAGAAAGAGAATGTTTAATGCTCTCACATCTTCATACAACTCTTGAGTTTCATGGACAAAAAGGTGTGTTTTTGTGCACAGCCTCTGATAAAATACTGCTCTGTGTGATTTTCAGAGTAAAGCTCCTGTATAGGTCAGTTTGGGTATTCAGTGCAATTTATGGAGCAGTTTTCTTCTTTAATTTAAAAGTCCAGGGACTTTTGCCCACTACAGTGAAACCTCTTTGAGGGATTTTGTATTAGAGTGTGTCTGATTACTTGTGGCACCAGCAAGTTTTTTGTGTAGCCCTGGTCTTGAATATCTACTTGGAGAAGCCACATCCCAAACAACCCTTCACCTTCAGGCAGCATGAGTCTCTTTTGTAAAAATGTCTTCACTACACAAGAAAGAAAGATAAATGCTGTGGGCTTTGAAGCAATGCTTCATGCCTGCTTTGTCTCACCTGGAGAGCCCCTTTGCACTGCAGAATGTAGGAGGACCTTGCTTAAGTTTTGGGGATATGTTCTGTAGGCTGGGTGCTCTCTCTTTTTCATCTTCTGAATAGGAGAAGAAAAATCAGTCTCCTGTCTATATTAATGTAGTTCACTCTAATAACAGTTACTAGGTTGTCAGGTCAGGAGAGATACCAGTCCACTGAATCACAATACAGATATTTCAGAGGTTGGATTTTAGCAAAGCTTCCCCAACAGTATTGTTCAAACTGAAATCACCAATTTTGTGTGGAGTTGAACAGGTAGCTTTGCCTTCTTAACCATTTGACTTTTGATTTGTATTACCAGTATAAGGGTTATCTACAAGGGTGGCTGCAGATAGGGCAGGGAACAGAGACCTGTTTCACCGGGGTCACAAAACATCTGTGATGTGACTACTACTTCTTGTCATTCCCAACCAAGCAGGTCTTCAGCTGCTGACTTAGAAGGTTCTCCCTGCCCAGCCCCGTTGCTGGGGCCCTAACATCCCCCTGTCCCTGATGCAATCTGACAGACCTGCCCTGCCCTCCCCACCAGGGCTGTGTGCAGGTTTGTCTCTGAGCTGAGAGGAAAGTCATATAAACAGCAGTGTGCCTTCTCTGCTTCTGCTCTACTGCCTCACTGACTCACACAGCACCTTTCAAGCACTTCCTCGAGTTTTGATGTAGCATGATATCATAGTGTAGGGTAAGTGACTTTGAAGCTGATGTTTCAGTTTTGAATGGGGTAGATGTAGGCAGTATTTGGGCTTACATCATTAAATGAAGTCCTGGTTGCTGGAAGAATAAACATACAGAGAAAATTTCAACTCTGCAAGATGCAGTATTGATTGCTGCAGTGAGCCATGATGTCAAGTCTGTGCTTCCCTTCCTCCTTGCTTCCCACAAGTGCTAAATAATAGACCTTGTTTACTGGCATTTAGAAATTATTTTGTCTTTGTGACTGATGCAATGACATGCCCCCTACAGTCTCATTTAATTTGTAACACCATTTTGGATTTTTTTTAACCTACATTTCTAATGCAATTTTTAAATAACTATATTTCCTGCCCCCCAGACAAATCAGCTCTAATTTTATAATGAGAATTTCAGGGTTAGATATTTTTAAAAAGAATCTAGGCCATATACATTATGTAAGGTTACCATAGTAACAGTTTCTCCAAGGGGAAAACCAACTGTCCGTAGTTTCCACAGAAACCACTCCCCGCTGAGACAGGTGCCTCCAAGGGAAGTGAAGGGAATATAAATGAGAGCGAGAAAAAGACGCGCACAGATGTCATATGACCTCTGCGGCATCCCTGCACTGTTGCAGATTCAACTGAACGTTTCTGGGTTTATTTTCAGTTTGTTATTTTGACTGCACAACTGGCACCTTCTCTTGTCATGTAAAGTCTGGCCACCCTTCCCTTGCGTGGAACTGGTTTTATAGCTGGAGGTACGGCGATGCTCCACCTTGGCAATGAACTGAACACAGCAGATACTAAAGTCCAGTGCTCTAGGAACCACTGTGCGTGGGAGAATTTAAACGGTAAAAGAGAATTTCCCCCCTTTTTATTAACTTTTTTTTTGCCTGAAAGAAGTCAGCAAAGACAAACAGGTATGGAAATACTTTTTTCCAGAGAGGAACTGGAGAGGAGGGAAGCTCAACTAATTTGTCAGTTAATGTTTTTTTTCTTTTGGGGTACAAGCATACACTGCTAGGAAAAATGTTATTCTGAAAGGAAAAAAAATTAACTCAAGTCCTCCTAGGATTTCTTAACTGAGAGAAAAACAAAGGCAAAATGTCTTTAATATACTTTCATGTCACTGAGGCAGGTATGGATTAACATTTCTGAAATCCTTTTGCACTTTTCATTTTCACAAATAGTGTTGATTTGTTTTATTTTTTTTTTCAAGGGCATTAAACTCTGACATTCATTCAAGGCTTAGTGCAGCCATAACTAGAGATTAACGCACTGGCTACTTCATCTTCATCCTGTCATCTCTCTGCTGCTTTCTGGGAAAAGCAGGCTGACATGGTTATTAAATCTGGCAGCTGTGTTGTACGCACATGGGAAGCAAGTAGAGCACAGCATATAGAAAATGAGTAGCTTTCAGATAGCAGCCTTCATTTCACTGCTGCAAGACTTGAAAGGGAGCCTAAAAAGCTCTTGCTCTTCTTTGTAATCACCAGTCGCTGGATCAGTGCGCAAATATCACAAATACAGTTGCAAATGTAAGTATTCCTTGCCTGTGTGGTGCTTTCAGATTGCTAATTAAGGTTTCTACCTTGGTCTTGTGCTTGAAAAAGCAGAGAGATGAAAGCTGAAAACATCCTGACAGGGAAAGCTTCTCTGCAGTATTGTTCTGGCTTTCAGTGGAAGAGCTGCTGAGGAAAAGGGATGCATGAAAGCTTTCCAGAACAAATAGTTTGCAGTTGTGTTTGTTGATTTTGGGGATGTCTGTTTGCCATATTGTTTGTGAGGGGAGAAGTCCAGCAAATGCAAGAGGTACTTATAGAGAGATGTTTTTCTGCTTAGATTAGATAGTCTTAGATATACAGCAAGAAAGATACTTCAGCAGTAATATATAGTTTGTGAGCACATAGAAGAAAAATTTTCCATGGTATTTTTCACCTGGAATCTTTTCTTTAAAAATCCATAAATGCAGACCCGGACTTCTCATTAAGAAACTCGACAATACCTTATTATCAGAAGCGCAAATAGTCATCATAAGGGGCACCAGTAAGTCTGCATCTGACCTGATAAGAACAATGAACATAGCACGGTGAGCAATGCATGTTTTTCACCCATCTCACTCTGTCTGTACATGAAATGATCTTTATCTGCTACAGTGGCATCAAGACAGGATAGTAAGGTGGTTGGGAAGCAGTGGAGCTGAAGGTTTCTCAGTGTTGTGGTGATACTGTAAGGAAGAAAATTTACACTTGTCAGTGTATTTTTGGTCTCATAGCACTGAAGAAGCAGTACATTGTTTTTTATTCTCCTTTCTAATTCAAAGCTTCTGTATTGGCGTTGTCCTAGTGAGTTTATTGCTAGTGAATTCTTACTGTGCTGTGAATGAAATCTGCTTCCTGAAAACAGCCTGTGATCAGTACCAAGTATAAATGTCAGATAATTGCACAAGAAATGCAGACTGTAGCTAGTTTGTTTCTGTTGCTGTATCATGTTTCTTGCTTTATTCACAGGTTTTGTTATTTCTTGGGGACCATTGGTACTGTCAGCTTTTCATGAGTCACATTAAAATGTTATTTTCACTGTTAACAGGTGACTGCCATTAAGTGACTAGGGAGAGAATGTGTGTGTTGTTTGCTGCAATAGAGGACTAAACATATCCATGGTATAACTGCCTTGATAATGCTGCTATAACACAGGTAGTTGTTGACTCTGTTGTGTTTATAAGCTGCTTTTGAAATACTTCAGCCTCATCTTACAGATGTATACGTATAAATGCCAGTCTTCACTGTAGCAAGTAAAAGCTGATTTTCAAGCTTCCCTTTCCTTCCTCTTGTCTTCTTTTTCCCCTCATAGACATAAATTCATAGCTTCCCTGAAATTTAGCTGTGAAAATGGTCCTTTTTGATGACAGCTGTGGAGCTAAGCTTCCCAAGCCTGAGTGGCAGCCAGCCAGCTGCTGAGACAAGTGGTGACCTTTCAGGACAATGTCTCTCACAAAAATGTCAAAATATTAAAATGGCAGACATCAAATGTCATGTGCGTGGGAAGAGTAGTTGTCTGGCAGGCTTTCAGCTGAAGACAGTTAATCCACTGCTTGTTTGGATTATATATTGAAAGCCCCTGCCTAAGTCTCTAAAATAGAGAGAAATTATTCTGTGTCCTGAATAATTTCGGAAGTTTTTCTGGGAAGATTTGGGACATGGATGGAAAATTTCAGAGATGTTTTATTTAAAATCTGCTCAGGCATCTTCCTGACAGATATCCAGAAAAGCAGATTTTGGCCTTTAATTTTGCTCTTTACATCATATACCAGTTTTCCTCCCAAATCTCTTATCCAGAATGTAAATGGATCCTGATGAAGCTTAAGTGAAGTTCATTGATGTGCACAGGATGCTGAAATTCTGATAGCATGTGCACTGACTTTTTAGGCATATGCTCACTGAATACTAAACAATGCCCTGCAGTTCTTGGTGCTGCAGCCCTGAGCTGAGATCTCATTTGCTATCACATGCATCGATGCTTTCTAACTTTCTCTGAAAGCACTGAGGTGTGAGCATTCCCGTGCTTGCTGGTGTGTCAGATTCTCAGATACCTTTACCCCTGGTAACAGATCAGTGACACTGATAGGCTGCCTCACTGGTTTCAGCCCTGCTGCATAAATATTTCTGGGAGGTGTGAAACTGCCTGATGCTTTACCTTGGCCTGTAGGAAAGCCAGGCAGTGTGCATGGCTGATCAGGGAACAAACCTGTTCACCTTGTGGTTGACCTCTCTTGGAGAGTAGGAAGGGGTACAACACCAGTGACTGCACCAGACCAATCTTGTCCAGCTGGTTTGCAACTGGCCACAATTCAAGAGAATTCTCAATATTGTCTCTGCAAAGCACAGAGTGAACTGCCAACACGGATAACCCCTGCAAAGCTTTAAATATTTAGATTTAATAATGCCAAATCCATTGTTACTTACCAAGATGCCTTACCAAGATGCTGAAAAGGAAAACAGTCTTTTCTAGTATTTCTTACCTTTTTTCTTTTCCTTTCAAGATAGGAGTTCTGTGTCACTCCCAAGTTTTTTCTCTTACTACAAGCAAGCAGCTTTTTGTAATTTTATTTTAGTGTTCTTCACTTCTACTCATAGTGGAAGTGTTTCCCACCCTCTCAGCCCTTTAAAACAGGGAACACTGCATCCCATGATCCCCTTCTCTCTGCTGTAGTCATAGGAAAGGCTAAGTATCCGTGTTGGTCTTGTCTTTCCAGTTAGTATTCTATGATCACTCCTCCTTTCTCCTAATTCCCTACGAGAAGAATTCTGAGGCAAATGAACTAGGTAAGAAAAAATTCCCATAAAGATCTTACAGTAATTAATCCTTCCTTCTTCCCTTCCTTTCTCCTTTCCCTTGTCTTCAAATTTTTATCTGCTTTTCCACAAAAATTTCTGTTATTTGAGAATTACTAAGATGTAAAAATCTGTTTGGAAGAACAACATTAAGCTCATCCAGTTGAGGAATAAAAAGGTAACTGAGGCATCAATTAATGTAACTTAACACAGCTCAGATACCTAGGCTGAGTTTTGGATTTTGATTTTCAAATGGCAAACCACATGTAGGCCCAATCTATTTAATCATCTGATAATGTTAAAGAAAAAAATAAATAGGGATGCTTCTGTTTTCTGTGGGCTTTGCTTGAGGAAAAAAATCTGAGAAAAATAACTGTAGCAGTGATAATTTCTTTTAAATCAGATTATACAGGAGTTAGTTGCTTCCTAAGAACCATGCAGTGTCAGATTGATTCAGTGCAGTTCATTAAACATCCATCAGTATACCTCATATAAAATTCTGACTTGCCCCAATGGCATTATCATTTTATTCTGCATTTATATTATTATTACTCTTCACTATTTCTGTAGCACCTAGGAATACCTTTTTTTGGTCACTGTGCTAGATATTGTATAGAAACAGAAGGTAATCCTTGTCCCCAGACTGCTTACAAGCTCTATTACAAATAAATGAAAACCTTCTTTGCACACACTTACTACCTTTCTTGTTTGGCTCTTTATCTGAATTCAGAACACAGATGTCAGTACTGTGTTATCTGAATTGGTCTTCAGGATACCAGACTTTGCTTAGACATGGGCTTATAATTGCACATAATTAAAATTCGGGAATGACATACACTTACTGTGACCTTATTTTAAAGCTGTCTTACTGATTCACTTGAAGTATCTCCCTTAGGCTGTTAGTGTTTAGGAATAAAGTTAGTGAAGTATATTAATTGAAATTAACTCAACTGACCAAAACATGACTACAATTACAAAATAGTTCTGGACCACCAACGAAGATTTCCCTTAAAATGGTTAAGACACTATTGCCAATTACTAAGTTAATAACGTTCATGATAAACTTCATTAAGGTAGTAATATTCATTATTAAGTTTAATGAAGTATGTTTACTTTTGGTTATTTACAGAATCTAAACTTCAGTGTTGATTATTTACATGAAAGAGCAGCAGCATGCCACATGACCATCACACTAATTGACTCATGGACAATGTACTATGATTTGAGGTGGACAGTGGGGATCACAATATGGGTGAGATGAGAGTCTCACAGATGAGAGTCTTTTATCTGCATTTGCTATAAGACAAAATTTTCCCATCACTCTGCTCCTTATCCATCTTACAAGTAGATTTCAGGAGCAGTCACATCTGTTAACATCACCTTTTCTGCTATCTTTTGCTTGAATGATATGGTGTAAGGTACACAGTAGGTTTTATACTCATAAACTAGGACTAAACTGCCATCTGAAATCAGTCAGGACAACTCTCTAGTTCACAAAGCCCCATTATAACACACTATTCCATGCTGAAGGTATTTCATGTGTTCAGTTTGTACACTTGTCAGCTCATCTTCCACAAGGCAAGGCTGTAGTGTATGAATACAAGCTATAACTTAACTGGGCAAGGTAACCAACACATCTGAGCCAAATGGCATAGTTATTCTTTCTGGAAATGTATATTGCACAAACTGCTATGATTTCTAAGTGCCATTTTTATTTTGAGGTGATAAACCTAGTTGTATATGCAGGAATAAAAAATCTGAAGGATCCCAGAGGGCCAGATCACAGTTGAAAAGATATTGTACCTTGAATTTCCCAGGATTTTTAGATTTCACTTTGAAACTCTACTTTGTGATATCTCTTTTTGCATTGACACTGCAACTTGTATCACTTCAGTGACATATTAAAAACTAAATTTAAATTTATTCTGACAGTGTCACTGTTGTCCCTTCCATAAAGCAGTTGAAAGGATTTATGCAAATGCAAGCTAACAAACATGAAGGGCTGTTGTACTCCTCAACTGACACTTTTTTTCATACAGGGAATGATGAATAAAAGTCTGAAAGATTATTTGCAAGCATGCAATTAATCATAAATCCAGCTTGATCCGGAAGGATAAAAGAGTAGTTTATCAATCTGGTTAGCTAGTACTTTGAAAGGATTTTGCAGAACTCATTAGGTCAGGAATATTAAGATGGGTGCCTCTTTTCTTATGAGACAATAATGTGATTCCCAAGGGGATAAGCTAGAAGGTCAAAGACAAAACAGTTTATCCTCAGGAATGGTATGGATTACTCTTAAGAGCATTCTGAAGTCCTGTCCTATCATTCATTTATTTCAAAGCATTCCTAAAAGTAATGGCCTAATTTTAAAGAAAGTAAATCAGAAATAACCAAATCACTAAAGCTTGTTTGTCTTTTAGAAACATGGATTGTCTTAATTTAAAGGCTTCAGTACTTTTGAGTCTCCTTTACCGATTTAGGGGAGCAATCAAAAAAACGTTAAAGACCTTTTCTATTCTGTTCCCCTTCCACTCTTCAATTCAGTGGAAATTCACTCACGCAAGGGCCCTTTCTAAGAAATTACAGAGTTGCAGACTGATATGGAGCTTCCTCTGTTGAATTCCTTGTAATGAACCAGCTTCCGTTCTTCTTCGGAAATAGGTTCACTGAAATAAGTGGTTTTGGCAGAATGCAGAGAAGTAGATCCTGCTGGATGCCATAGCTAGGTTTTTGAAAGAGGAGGTTGACAACAACTCCCTTGACATTCTGAGCATTGCCCTACTGACACACCTGAAATCCATAGGTTGCCATAGCTTTGTTACAGTATGTGTGGCCCTCAGATTTTAAATTAGTCAGTAGTAAGTGCGGTGTAAAAGTAATGCAATGAGGCTGAAAATTGATTCAAGAATTAGGTAACTAACGCCCAACTTGTTGTAGTATGTTTGGAGTTCCCAGGACAATATGCTTACTAACCTTGGGCCAAGACATAGCCATCCTAAAAGTGAATGCAACTCATACTGCATATTCCCATAGCAAAATTTTACCCCCAAATGGGCTTCCAACCATCAGTGTCCCTCCTAGGTGGAATGGCCAAAGTACTCTTTTTCTCTATAAAATTAAGATTGTATGCTATAAAAGGAGAAATGGAGAATTTGTTCAGCTTTTGTTTTTAAGAACATATTGAGAGTTAACATAGGGAAGCTTGTAACATAGATGCCATTGTATAATGGTTATAATGAATAACATGCTATGACATCAAAGGTCTTGTAGGAATCAATAACTACTGATGACAAAATAAGTCATTATTTTCACTGTAATTATCAGGAGACAAGTGATGGTTTGCTTTGGTTCTGACCTTGATTGTTCATGCCCTGAAATAATAATTGCAGTTAATTCCTTCTTTTCCATAAATATTTATTGCTTGTTCAGCATCAGAGAGTATAGGTAGGGGAGGACCATGTAAAAGACTTCTGTTTCTTGGGAAGTATGAGTTTGTCCTTTTGGGGCAACAAAAGGCCTCACCATTGGTTTACACTAATGCTTTTTAAAAATGGTTCTGTCTTTAAAATGTTTTCTGAAAGGTTTTTCTTTGCTTTATACTTGGAAGATGTGAGGGCAGATAGACACATCTGATTTGCAAGTGCTATGGAGAGCAGAAGGAAGAAAGCTCTTTTTGATGCTCCTTGATCCTTAGCCAGCTAACCCTAGGAGAAATCAGAGCTGATGTTATGATTTATGGAGCTGGGAAAAAAAAGTTTAGATCCTTCAGCAGCAGAGACCCCACACTACTCTGGCCCTATCATCTGGAAAGCATTTTCCTGTAAATATTCTCCCCCTCTCTTTGTCACTGAGGAAAGCTGAGTGTTGTCAGAGCAACAAGTGGTACAACATCACAATGTCATCTGTGCTTCTGGTGAACTGTCTAAATAAAGGTGTTAATAGAGTGCCTTTATAAAGAGATCCCTTCAGCTGATGGCTTTAATCAGGTATGGGGATTAAAAGTAGGTATAGGGCTGCCTATCACACTGGCAGTGCAATTCTCTAGGTCAGTGGGCCGCTGTCTCTGCACAGGACTATTTGTCAGTGGCTCTGTGTACATACCATAGTCCATAGTAGTTTGTTTATCTACCGATTCAGAACAGATGCTCAAATCGCACAACTTCCATGAAGGAGGAATTGACAAAGAGTGCA
Source organism: Corvus kubaryi (assembly GCF_017639235.1). Classification (NCBI taxonomy): domain Eukaryota; kingdom Metazoa; phylum Chordata; class Aves; order Passeriformes; family Corvidae; genus Corvus; species Corvus kubaryi. Next base: position 6,803,143 of record NW_024582059.1, read on the forward strand.
GCTGGGGTGAGGATGGTACAAGAAACTCCATCTATCATTCTCCAAAAGGCACAATGAATGGCTTAATTGTTGCTGCTAACAATTGTTGGCCATTTTATTTGCTATAGCCAAAGTATGATCGCACTAAGAGCCAACTTGGAGAAATACAGTGACAGGGCAGTCTCTTTGTTCTGTTCACTTGGCATTATTCACTGAATAGATTTCACTGGCTCTATCTGGACCAAGACCTTCCACTATTCCTCACCTGCGAAGCATGCTTCTTGACCACAGGGAGGTCTTGAGCTGGCTAACATAGTTGTAATTAGGAAGGAACAACCCTGACAGTGAGGAAATAGTACAGTATGCAATAAAACCAGCATTATTTCATAGTGGGGAGATTTGTAAGACACTATGTCTTCTGAGAGAGCTGCCCATGAGAATACTTACCCTCATACCAGAGTTTCCTTCAGTGCCTTGTGAACTTAATCTGTTATCTTTCATTGAACTGGATTGGGTGTGTCTGGTTTAATATCTTCCTCTGCTGCAAGGCTTGTATTTAAGGGGTGCTACACAAATGCTAGGAAAGGACAGAAAGCAAGCTGCCTGTATCACAAAAAAATTCATCTCCCAAGTGAGTATGCATTGGGTCATAGTGAAGTTAATGTACATATTCATGTGATGTTAAAAAAGTCATTGTCTGGATTAAAGCCTTTCCCTATTGTTTAGTATTCAGGCTCCTTCTGAAAAGCTGAGGATTTTCATAGTTCTCAAATAAAGACACCTGATTTTTTGTCATGCAAGGCAATCTGATTTTTCTTAATCTTGTTCTCAGAAATTACTCAATTATTTTGGCAGTTTTTTTTAATGAGGCAAACATCTAGTATGAAAAATTTCATAATAACCACTAAAGGCTGTTAATCTATTAACAGCTGAAATAGGGTCACTTAATGGAGGAATATAAAATTACCATGCTTATAGATTATAGTATTAAAATGCACTAAAAATGCACAATTGACAACAAAATTCTGCTTTGGGCAAGTATCATGGCATTCAGTACCTCTGTGTAGCAAGGAGGTTCCTAAGTATGGCTGTAACAAGATTTCTTAGAAAAAAAACCCTGAATGGTAATTTTTTTCTGTTGAGGATGGTATAAAATACCTCTGTGGGTTCTTCCTCTTCCAAAAAGTGATATTGGAACTTGCTGTAGAGTCTGAAATTACTGTGGGTGAGGAAGGAAGTGAAAGGAAAAAAGACTGGACTATCTTCAGTTTCATTTTTTGAAATGCTACTGAGAAAGTTTAACTTCTTCCCTCATTCACAAGTTAAACAGATTTTTGAACCTGCAGAATATTTCCTTTTCAGAATGCATATGACCCGTTATTCTGTGTTGTGGACACTAATGTTCTTGAGTCCTCAAGAATATCAAGGGGTTCACATGTGTTTGGTTTTAGGCATCATCATATCTATGGATGCCAGTGGGATGGATTCAAGATAGATTCCTTTCCGGCTGACTTGTGATTTTTGCTGTCTTTCACCTGTCCTTAAAATGACCAAGAAATACAGCTTTAAAATAACTGCATTAATATGAGCAATTGCTGAATTTTGCAATTTTCCATTGCAATAATCATTACCTCCTTCTGTGAGGTCTCTCTCAGCTTGAGCTTGAGTCAGAAAGCAGCCAAGAGCAAACAACAATCCTTTCAGTGCAAGAAGCTTCCTTTAAACGTGCCACACTGCTGACCTTGACAAGCATGCAGAAAAGCACAAGTTGAATGCACACAAACTTTCAAGGCCTGCTGTTCATCCAGACCCTGGGTACTACACAGTATTACCTCACACAGATTTTGTTCCTTGCATGCAAATAGAGTCTCAGTGTGTGAGCTATAATTTAATCCATGCTGTAGTCTGGGTCAACACAAAGGCCCTGGTGGAGCATTGTGTTGCAGTCAGGCAGCTCTGGCTGTTTTAACAGAATCAGGGGATCCTTGCTCAAGGAATGAGGCAGAATAGTCAGTACTTTTAGAGCGATAAGACGAATGAAAAAAGCGCCACTTCTTCCAGCATTCATAAAACAATCTGTTAAATAGGAAAAAAAACCCCAGACATGGAACTGATTTCCCATTACTATAAAAATACCATAGTGATGCTGGATGCAGGTTATAGTGATTGTAATTTTGTTTCATGCTACATATCTTCAGGAAACCCTTACTAATTTAGATAGCATTGGCATTGCTTTTGCATATACATTTTTAGAATATACAGTATCTCCAAGTTTCTTTGCTGGCTAGGTAATATTTCAAAAGACTTTAAGTTCCTTCTCCCCAGTTAACATTTGCAAGAAACATATCTAGAAATATTTTGTTAAAAAAAATTTCATTGATTTTATACTCACACTGAAAAAATAATTAAATGTTATATCCTTTATACTTTCATACTAATTACAAGTATGTTCTTATATAGATTTCTCCTTGTAATTTATAGTTGCTATATAAACATAGTCTCATACAAATACTTTCTTATGGAGAATTTGTTTTAAATATGTGTAGAACTCCTAAGAAAAGATATATTTCTGAAGAATTTCAGCATTCCATGAATTCCCTTTCTTTTCAAATCAGTGAGCACATATTGAACAGAACTCTATCCTTTCAGTATGCATTAGTTTTGTAGGTTTGTTTGAATTTTGGAGACCATATAGAAATTTGTGGTAGGTACTATCACTCTGAAGTGAGCCATTTGTCTGTAGATTTCTTTGTTGTTGTTCTTATCTTTAATTAGAACCTTTGTACACTCAGTCTGCTGATGTTGTCTGTTATTCATTCTTACCCAGGTTCTTAATATGTGTGATTGACTGAAGAATTATTCTAAGATTATTTTGACCCCCAGTCCAGTTTTCTTAGGCTGCTGTAAAATGGCATGGTGTAATTAAATCCAGACATGGGGGTGGTTTGGTTCTCTTTACATGACAGGTTTAGCCATGTGCTACTTGATTCAAGGGGACTTTTATATTTTAATCAAGTTCAACTGCATGGCTGAGGTTTGTAGTATCTTTAATGTTAAGGTCTTCTTTCCCTCTCCTGCTGCTCAGAATACCTTTATAATAGAGCTTTGCTTGAGAGCTAGTATGTCCCTGTTTTTACATGGGATAGGTAATCACGAGGACCTTGACTTGAGAGCACCTGGAATTCATTAAAATTCCTCTTACTAGCCTGTTACATGAGGATACCGAAAACTTGGACTGTTGTGTTTGCTTGCAGACTTACACAGTACACACCACCATCTCTTTGGATTTCTTTATCAAAATGAATGATTCTGACCTTTGTTGTGCCTCTGCAGTTTCAAGCATTTAAATTATTTAGGTGTTTCTGCATGGTTGGTAATGGGCACACTTTGTCTAGGCTTGCTGGGTAGAAAGGGGATGTAAAAGTAAGTTGGGTATAGCATTTTTTTTTGGTATCCCACTCACTCCTATTCAGCAAGTAGGCATAAAATGCATCAGTAGTCTCATTCAAGGAGAGGTAAACTCCTGATCCACACTGGGAGAGGGGAGGGACAAGTCACATCTGCACCATTGGGCACAGACCATTCTGGCCATTATTCAGGGGGTGTGTATGTGTGAAGGGAGTTAATTCCTTTTAGTTCCTGGATAAATCCATGGCTGACCTCATTGATGTGACAGTGAAATCAGCGGGAGTTCTCATATGCTTGACAGAAAGGCATGTATTAAAGTGCTTTCTTTGAAACAAGGTCACTGCATTGCTAATCTGAGCATTTTTCCTGTGATGGGCAAATCCCTCTTGGTCTCTGAGCATCCTTTGCTCTTGTTGATGCAGAAATTTGGTTCTGTGCCAAGGAAACAAGTGGAATATTTACTGCTGAGTTCATGATGAATAGGTTTCTTATGGGAGCAGGAACTACAGCTATCTTGAAGGCAGTCTTCTAATTAATGCTGTCTGTTTGTTGTGTAACAGCAAGGTCTTCACAAAAGAGTTCTTTTGGCAACTTCCCTTGAGATCTTCTGTGTGAGCAAGAACATCTCAACCCACAGAGAAGTGCAAGAAACTGGAGAGGCAATTTCTTTTTCCTTGTGAGCAAGCCCACATTGTAAAGGACATACCTAATAAGGAACTTGTCAGTTCCAAAGATACTGCTGGAAATGTTTATACTGTTTTATAGGAAAGCATTCCTTGGAGACAAGTCTTCTTGTAATTTGAAATTAGGGTGGATGTGTGTGCTGCTGGGTCTGTAGCTCTTTTTTGGCTCTTTGTCTGCATACCTGACACTCTGTAGGTGTGCTCCAAAGCCAAAGTATTTGTCCTTCTGAAATATTTTTTTGGACTCTAAACCTAATCAGAGATAAGGAGTGTTTCAGCACTGTTTGCAAAACCCCTCTAGAAGTGCATAAATCACCCCATAATAACAGTGAAATTCAAATGTTGTGTCTAGATTAATTCACAGAATTTAACTGAGAAATGCCTGTAGTGTAGTAAGCAAGGCTTAAAGTAGCTTATAGCCAGCTTGGATATAGAAGCCAGTTACGGCAATATGGTGCCCAAGACAGGCTAATTGGCTTTGCTTCTTGACTGAGTTCTCTCCTACTTTAACAGCACATACATTGGATAGCTATTTTAGAGGTAGCTTTGATACTTTTGCTACCTTGCTGTCACAGTTCCATCTAGAAAAACCTTAAGGCTCAAAAATTTTGACTGCCAGACTTCCAGGTGAGATGGGAACTGCAGCCTTTAGTCTGCAAATAAGGTAGAGCACAACTGAGTGGGGAATGAAGGGCATGTGCAAAGAGTAGTTTGTACTTGAAAGGCTTCGTCTGAACTCCGTGGCAATTGAGGCCTGTAAACCATCTCTCACCAGAGCATGGGACACAAAGAAGCTAGGGAGAAAACTTGCATAGATGGACTTCAAACTTGTATGTTTACTCTGCTTTACAGTGCCAAAGTTAACCTTTACCCACAGTGCATGTATTTTTGGAGGTGCATCTCCTTTTATTAGTGTATTTGTGTTGTGCTTGGAATGAGTGACCTTCGAGATGGTAGGAAATTTTTTAAAAACCCCCTTATCTTGCCAAAGTAGTTATCCTGTTTATTTGCTTTCAAAGGATATATTTCTTAAGTCAATAGTGAAAATAATAACAGTTTTTATGTCTGAAATGTCTTCAGTGAGAGCTTCAAAGAACTGTAAATGTATCCACACAGAACTTCTGTGAAATAGGTAGGACATAATATTGCCACTTTACAAAGGGATATAAAAAATGAAATCACTAGTGCACATCTAACTAGAACACCAGTGATAGTCATGACAGCTGTTGATGTACATCAGCTGTATAACCCGTTTCTTTCTACACAGCTCCTAATGCTGTAATTGTATTTTTAGTTACAGTTACAATTTGATAATACTCTGCTGCTTTTACACTCCTGTGAAGCAGAGAAGCAGGTCTCTGTGTTCAGTGTGGTGTTATTTACACTATTAAGTTGCAGTGGGTATCTGTTTGATCTGATCCTTGATGTGGCATTACTGATGAGGCTGAAGGAATCATTCTCTCTTGAAGACAGGCAGATTCTGGATGGAAAGCTGGCACATTAGGGGGAGATCCCAGCAGTTGTTCAGCAGTGCAGGAAGGAGTAGCTGTAAGCCTGATCTTTCTGTGTAGAGACCCACGAAAAGAGATGCTGACAGCACTTGTTTCACTTAAGCCATTTAGAGCACAGGGATAGGTCCTATAGTCTGTGTGGCCTCCAGGGGTTAGACACATCCCCACAGTCTCTTCTGGCATTTGCTACACCTCAGGAGGCACCACCAAAGGGTTAAATAGTTCCACAGAGTGTCACTTGCTCTCTAATTAGGAAGTGGTCCAAGAGCTCAAAGTTCAAAATGCACATGCTCTGAGCTGGGACTAAGTCCAAGTTCCCACTGACTGCAGTCTCATATGTTAGTGTGGTGCATCTGCACACAATCTCTTCCCCTTCCCATTTCTGCCATTTGTTTTCTTTTTTAACAGAAAAATGAGACATTTCAGCTACACAGTTTCACTTCTTTTGTCGCTATCTGAAGTCTTCCATTGCTTGAGCTAGTGTGTTTTCTGGGAATAACTTGTAACCTCCTTTATAACTGAAAGCAGGCCAGTAAAACATGACAAAAATCTTCTCACTCCACTCCATTCTGCAGCATCTGTGGCTTCTTCTGGAGAACCAGGGCAGGTCTCCTCCCAGCAGCAACATAGATATGAACTGGTCAGGCTGAGCCTCAGGGAGCCTGAGGTTCCTTCTTGGCCCCAAAGGGAGATACAAAGAACAGGCAAAATAGCATCCAGCTTAGCTTGTTTTGAGAAGAAAGGGCAGAGTGAGGGTGGGCTGAGGCCACAAAATGGTAAAAAAACAGTTTTCGAAACAAACAATAAATAGTAGAAGCCAGATGCATGGGTGGTAATATAAAAGGGGCAGAGTCAAAATGTCACCCATGGAGCCCGCAAATGAGGGAGTGGGCAAAGTTCTGCTGAATCACAGAATCTAGAATATGCTGAGCTGGAAGGGACTCATCAGCTTTTGGGATCTTGTGTTTAAGAGTGGCATGGGTTTGGGGGTTATGGTTTTAAGTTTCACCCCAGAATAGATGGTAGCTTCTGGGGATGATGGCCATATTTTGCATACGAAAAAGAAGGTAGTGATTTTGGTCTCCACCTTTTTCCCTCTCCATCTTCAGCTACATATGTTTATTGTTTCCCTCCACTGGCTCTTGGGGTGCTTAACATGGCACAGATATGAGTCAGATCATTAACCTGTCTGAAAAACATATCCAGCAAGACACATTTGGTCTGTGAGCTTTCACACTGTTCCTGGAACACATGTGAGAGGAGCAGGCCTGTGCAGCTGGGAATGGTGATAAAGAGAAGGGGATGATGACCTTTTTGGTGAAAGTAGGTTATTAAATCAGCTTGGCCATCACACTTAACTGGTGCCTGGGTTGGTATTGTTGGCAATGCTGGTAACAATTTTCCTGCGTCATACAAGGCTTAAGGACAAAGAGGCAGCTTCATCCTTGGCATAAGGGTATGACTGGAGTCACAGGAGTTGTACCCAGGGTGACTTTGTCTAAAGTGTGCCTTTTCAACAAAGTCCACTAAATCAGCTCATTCTTGCTCTCTCTTTTGTTTCTTTATTTGTGGCTACACTGAATTAGCATCTTAAATAAATTTCCATGGGAATCAGAGATGCAATAGCTAGCTTGCTTTCTCTTGTGCATCTACAAACAGTCTTTTCATAGCAGTCTTTTCACAATCTTATGTACAGTGTTTGGGCACTTGATCCATATCCATCAAAGGCTTTTCATGCCTATCCTGTTCCATAAAAAATCTAACAGCGTAAGGTGCATAACTTGCAGTACATAGTTGATGGTAGAAGATTTGTAGCACATATATTTTATATAGACGGATGAAACATCCCTCTTTCTGGAGTGACTTTTTGCCTATTCACATTGTTTCTCCTACTCTCATTCTGATACATTGTTTCTATATTTTGTGACATGTAGATTGTAGAAAAGAAAGAAAAATAGATAATTTGATTTGATGAAGAAGGGCATTCTCCGCATAGAAGACAAGGTAAGAAAAGAGAGCTTTGTAGGAAGAGAGAAAGCTGAAAAGTCAGGCCTTGTGATGAAGAGAGCTGGGGGAGTCGATCAGTAAGAAAGGAGAAACTCTGAAAAGGCCTTGGAGCTCAGGACATAAAAGCATGGCATTCATGGAGGTGTAGGCAATGTGGCTGTGGTATGGAACAAAAGATTACCTCAGTTGCTGAATTTTTTGTGGAAAACAATGCAGGTGCATTGGGAATAAGATCCAGACTCAATAATCAAGATAATTAAAGTAATCAAATACTGTGATCACACTGTCGACCTAGACAGAGATTTACATGTTAAAAATACTAGAAGAGAGCTCTGGTAAAATAATGGTGTTGGTGTGGATAGCACAGGCTAAGTAAGAAATCTGGGCAAAAGTAGAGGCAGTGTATGTTATGTACTGTGTGGCAGCTAATGGAGCTGTGCAATTGCATCAGAATCTGCGATGTCATTGAAGAACGTGCCTAGTATGTCTCACTGTGAAGAAAAACTTGCAAACGTGACCCCAGCACGTTGTGATGCAGTGCTTTGTGCCAGAACTCTCGTGCAGCCTGTCAGCAGAAGCCGGGGAGCTGCGATATGCCCGCCCATCTGAACAAGGTGCTAACTCCAGCATCTGCCTCTGCAGGGAGTTCAGCTCCTTTATCAAAGGAGAGGGGGAGAGAAACGACTTGTGCTAAGACTACACAGAATGTAGTGTGATTGAACTGCTTTAATTTGACCCCAGAAAAGGATCTTAAAATTAGGAGCTGTCAGGGCATTTAATACGACATGCCTAAAGCACAGGGTGAAATATGTGACTGGAGAAAAGCAGAAAGCTGAAAAATACAAATGGATGCTCGTAAATCCCTGACATAAAGTGGTACAGGAGCCTGCACAAGCAAATAGTAAAAGCTGGATAGAATATAACAAGAAATAGGGTGCCTTTGGGAGTGCAAGAGAGGGAGGAGTAGATGCTGAGGGAAAAATTAATCAGAAAGATCAGAGTAAAAACAGTGAAAGCCAAAAAGATGGCATGGTTTTTAAGGAGGATTTTAGTTATTTCCAAAGCAAAAAAGCTCAAAGAGCCTGAGGCTTGAAGCACAACGCATGATATTTATGCAGGGAGTTATTATAAAATACTTGATGTGGCAGATTTTGGTGTCAGACAGGCCTCACAGCCAAACTAGAGGCACAAGAAAGTAGGACAGAGCTGGGATGAAATGGGATCAGCAGCTGTAAGCAGGGTATTCAATTAACTAGGAACAATTCAGTTCAAACAACAAAGGAGAGGAACTTGGGCAGACAGGTGGGATCATAAATGGCTGAGGCAAGCTCAGAAGAAGCTTATATTTCAGGGAATATTCACTCCATGCAATACCTCTTTTGTCTCTGTTTTAAGATCAGTAAACTGACAGAGAAGCATTTACTTCTGTGCTACATTACCTTTGCTTGAATGATGGGGGGACAGACAAGGAGGGCACAGTGTGGTGCTGAAGGAAAGGGAGACTTAACACCTCTACTTTTGACAGTAATAACTTGCTAGATCAAATTGGTTGTCTCACAGAACCTTACCCTAAGGTGCCTCTGTTGTGACACTGCTCTTTTGGGGAGATCAGGACCAAAAGAATAAGCAGTTAAGATGGAGGCAAAGAGAAGCAGTCATAGGAGGATCAGTGAAGGTTGAGAGGTCAGGTCAAGAAGGTCAGGGTAAGACATTTGTGACAGAGAAATGAGAAATGCCACTGTCAGCAAATAAAGCAGATAGAGCATGTTAGGAAGGATGAAAATAAGAAAAAGAATGGAGAGAATTAAAATTAGAGACTTTGCAAGTGAAACTTCTAGACAGTGAGTATGAACTAAATTTAATTTGGAGGTCTTTTGTTTGTTTGTATGTTTGATTGACCTAAAAGAATCAGTGCATTGGAGATACCTGCAGGCTCCCTAAAAGTGTTTGTATGAATACACAGCAAGTATGTGCTTTTCCTGAAGTGATCTATTGATTTTTGTTTTCCCTTCCACCTTAAGCATTTTAATGCCTAGCAGTAAACCGTCGAGCCCTAGCCCTTCCCAGTCAGTCCTTCTTGTTCCCCTGCTTAAGAATGAAACGCAATATCTTGAACACCCAGAATGCGAAGAAGGAGCTAATCATTGGCTCGCATTGTGGCTGGCAGGGCAGGCCCGCCTCTTTGGCTTGTGCTGACAAGCTGTTTATGTTTGTGCACGGCCACCCTTTAACTCAGCCGCCCGATGGGCCGTAATGGGACCAACTGTCTGAATGCTGCAGGGAACTAAATCTTCTCATCAGAGGCACAGTGAATTTCAGCCTCTGATACTCCCGCCTGGACTCTATGGAACACTAGTAAGTAGCCTTCTGTCTTGTTGTGGCTTTTCTCATAAGACTAAGGGCATGTTTTAGCAAGGCAGGTAGGTGCTGTCATTCAGAGAGGCAGCTATGAAAGCATTTTCCTCTGTCTGAAGTAAAAGAGCAGCTACTTTGTATGCAGTGTCATGACTACAAGAACCACACAATTTCAATCTCAAATGAGACCTTCCTGAGAGGCAAAAGGGAAGAAGTTAATAAGGACAAAACCCATTTAAACTTAGTAAGTTGTTGGGGTTTATATATGGGTTTTATTTGTTGGGGTTTTATATATATATATATATACACATACACTTCATTTAGTCTGCATCTAGTTCTTATTTTTAGCTGCATTTCCAGTATTTGATCATCCAGGCTCATTTCAAAAAGCAGCAATTTTTGCAAGGTCATGAATAGTGTGGTTTGGAAAAGTGTGAAATGGCTGGAAATGAGATAGTATAAAATAAGTGCTCCCCAAAAGGCTGATAGGTGCTGTCATATTTGAAGATACATGCCTAGCAGTAGAAAAAGAAAGTTGTGGTCAGAGATTTCAGTCCTCTTTGTTGACTGCTGTTGGGAACTGTTCAAAGCTCCACAGAGCAAAAGACTGCAGAGATGGAATGGTGTGACTTCTTGCATCTTTAGTATGCCCTTTCTGATTTTCAGAATTCGAAATCAAATATTGCCTGTTTGGGCAGTATTCTTCAACTTACCCCTGCACTGCATGTATTGATGGAATTTTTGGACTTCCTCTTTTACCATTTATACCAGCAAAGAAAGTCTTAATGTCCCTGTCAGAGCTGGCCACCATGCAGAATGTCAGAACTAGTCTGCTCCTGAAGTTTGGGCAAGTCCGTGTGTAGATCTCATGTGGTAACTGAGGCTCAGCCTGTGAGTTCAAGACACCTGAGGGGGAGAAAGGTGGCTGTCACTGTAAATAAGCATGTTCATTATTCCTCGATTTAAAATCACAGGAAAGTAAGTTTCAATCAGATATTTATTAGCCTTGATTCATGCCAAAAAGAAATTGAAAGCAAATCCAAAGCAGGGCCTGATGCCATGTTCCTTTCAGCTTGTTTAGCTTGCCCCCTGTGGATGTACCCAACAGGGGGATACCCTGGGGGTTGTGCCTTTGTCTCTGCTGTGCTGCTTGTGTTTTGGGGCTGTGCATAGCTTCTGCAGAAAGCCCTGAGGCAGTCTGGAAACTTTTGGCTCAACAGTCCTACTCACCTATAGGATCTTAATGACTGCATCATTCAGTGAGTCGTGGATTGTAGAGGGCCAGTCAAGCAATATTATGTTTAGAAAGCAGTGGCAAAGAGACAGCTAGACAGAAACTTTCTAATAAAACTGATCAAATTATAGGCAGCTGTTGTAGTTAATACATTTTAGGTGGGTCTTGATGCTGATGATTGTTAGCTCTGAATCTGAGCTTTCTCTACAGCAGTACAGTGCATGTGTGGTAGTGTATGAATTAAAGCTAATTACAGCAATAAGCTGCTTCTGTGCCAGGCTGTGAATACAAGCCAGAGTGTTTCAGTCAGTTGTGCTAAGCAGCAGATAGATACTAAGCCTTGATTAGTAAAGATGGAAATTAAATTGGTTTTTGTCTATAGATTAAGAAAGCAGTATCTCAGTACTTAAATGAAAGCCATGAGATACACCACGCACCTAGGAGCTGTTGCTGTGCCCTTGCAGTATATATTAGGAGTAATCAATATGCTTACCACATTGTCTGTCTCTTGACTAAAGAAAGAAATCCCTTGTGAATCACGAGCTCAGCACAACGTGGCTGGCTCTGAAGGGGCAGATTGTGTCTGTTTGATTTGCATCAGGGTAAACAGGCAGAAAATTAAAATTGATTTTTTTTTTCTCCTGGAGAGATAATTTTAAAGATGTATTTACAGGGCTTGCTAAAACAAGATGCTGAATCAACATCCTTCATAAAAGAACTGCTCTGAACTGAATAAGCTATAATTGCACTTTTTGATTCTGAGATGGTAGGCAGTTTGTGAAAACAAAGTTATTTACTAATACTCATTAACAAAGCTTTCAGATGGTCTGGAAAGCAGAGAAGCATATCATGCTCAATCTACAAAAGAGGGAGATAAAATCTGCAAGGAAGCTGGAAATAGAACTGCTTACTGCAATTCATTTTCTTCCTCTGGTTCTGTAGGTTCACTTGCCAGCACTTTCCTGTGGCTGAGTATTTAGTCTGCAGGCACATTTGTAATATAGCTATTATTCAGTTGTTCAGAACTTAATGAAAGGTATTAATTTGGGGTTGACTGAAACCCTGATCTCTTACCAATATTTCCCAAATATACTCATGGTTACCAGATTATTAGATCCACTATATTCCCCCTACATTGCCCTTGAGGATGTCAGACCAGCTCCCAGAATTAATCAATATCTTGGGAAAGAGGAACTCTCTGGATTACTGAGAATTTTGAGCTATTTGAGCTGCAATTCATGACACTGGGCATTTGAATTTTTACTGAAAGCAGAAGGCTTTAGGGGTACTTTTTGCCTCAGGGTTTATTATTAGCAGGTGCTCTGCTGATGTGTCCTATATGCTTGACACACATCAGTTAAGGTTATGATAAGGGAGAGCCTGTGAGTGAAATACTGCATGTGCTTCCCTCCCATCAGCTGTTTGAGTCTGACCAGGAAACTGAACCATCAGGTAGCAGGAAAAAGTCTGAGGGTCTGAAAGAAGCAGCGACAGCCTTCTGTAAGGTTTGGATAGATTTCCTTGTAAAATCACTCACTATCAGAACTCAGGTCTCCATAGGGATAAAGGCTGAGATTGCCTCCTCAGCCTCTTTGGGTAAGTTGTCCTCTCTCTTAAATCTGAACCCTTGGACTGATATCCTCAGTTTTCACCCATGGCTGTGAAAGCTTTTAAAATCTTTCATTGTGGCTTGTTTTTTTTGTTTTTTCCAGGTCCCTTTTCCTAGGTATTAGATGCTATGTAAGGGATGTTGTTGCCACTAAAGTGGAACATACTGGTTGGTTCTAAAAAAATGGAAAATGCTAAGCATGCAGCTTTTTCTGTTAAAAAGAGCAGCAGGGCTGTAGTACCCAGATCTCACTCATACATTAAAAGCAGAGGGTCTTCTTCTAATGTGTGCATTTTATTTTGGTGGTGCTACCTGGAGAAGGTACTGCTCTTAGGAAAGAAAAGGACTGCTAGGCAGGTTATGTGCAAAATTCACCCCAGGAGAATAATGAAAGTCTCTCAACCAGGTATTTGCCACAGGTCTCGTTCTGTAGGGTGGCCTGCCTGAAATATAATGGAAAACTTGGGTCAAGACAGAGAGAAAATGGATCACTTCCTACCTTCCTTGCCTGTGGCAGAGAGTGAATGGCAGTGACTAAGTTGTCTTCAGGTCTGTGCTGCCTTTAAATCATCAGTATCTACCAGTTTCCACAGGTTCCTTTGACTCCTCTCCCTCCTGTCTGATATATCTGGCTTCTGTGCTAGCTAGCTATGCTGAAAGAAACAACTTTCAGTGGCATTCCAGCACTCGTGCTGGCTGTGCTCTGCTCTTCTGCTGGGAAGATGTTTCCTTGGATTCCATTGGCAAGCCCTAAACTTTCTGCTTACGTACTGGAATTACTGGCTTACAGAACAGGCTCTCTGCATTGCTGCTATGCTTCGATGGTGTGTAAAAGGCACAGTTGTGCAAACTACCTTCTTTTAGGGTACATACAGGATTGGTATATTAATTGTAGCCTCCAGATGGCTCATTCCTCTCTCTAGCTCACCTCTCTTAGGCGAGAAAGCAAATTGTATCCTAGTATGTGCTCAAGTAGGCAGGAAATATTACAGATGCCACTGTTTCTTCATCCATGAAGAAGCTTTTAAATATTTCAGTTTCCTTCTTTTTGCCTGTGTAGTTGCCAAAGGTCTAAGAAAGCAGCAATTTTAGCTTGTAGCATAAAATGTCCCTAATTAAGAGGGTAGCTTGCTGTGTTCTTCTTCGTTGCTGCTGTCTAAAGAAATTATCACGGCTGTCATCAGCCATTTCCTCTTATCACTGCTGGTTCACAGCACGTGAAACTGAGAAGCATTGTATCCACTAAAATTCAAGGAGTGCGCTGCAGTCTCTCTCACGAAATGAAATCATACTGTGGCTTGTTTTCTTCTTGACATCTTTCTTCTTATGCAGCATCTTCAGTTGACACTTCACCTAATGCTCCCTAATGTAATCCCCTAATGTACTGTCAAAAGTTAACGTTTTTTATAGTAATATCCTGGCATGGAATTCTGCAGGTTTTACTCTGGCAAAACTCTTGCTGAAGGCAATAGGGAGGCTGGTTACTTGAGGACTGAAATGGGACTGTGAGAATTACAATCTTTTGTCATATGTGTGGTTTAATTTCTGCATCTGACTGGGATGCTTAACTTCAGTGTGATACTTTTGGTCTTCTTTTCAATTAGTTTTCAAATGAGTAAGAGCAAGTTGATAGGTATTTGATGAGGTTAATATCAACTCCAGCATTGCAGTGGCTGAACTTTCAGCATATTGCAGTTTTCAGACATTGCCTTCATGAGACCATCTGTCTAAAGAAATGCCTCCTTCTCTCTATTTTCCCTGTAATTTTCTCCCGATACCCACTCTTCTCTATCACTTTGAAATCTATGCTTAACACTCATATACACTTTGGGCTTCAGAGCTAGATCAAAACATTTCCTTGGAAATGGAAACTGGCTATGGAAAATATAACACTGTCACATCCCAACACACAGATGGGACAGTGTGAGCCAGGGCTAATGTGGCTCTGGCTGCAAAAGAGAGTATGAAAAAGTGGGAAGAGATGTTCATGTGGGTGGAGCAGGGACAGCATCTTTTATATGCATGCAGGTATGTAGATAAGGATATTTTCAGTAGAGAAACCCTTGTTCCCTACCTGCCCCAAAGCTCTGTACAGCTTCACGACTGTCAGCCTTTCACTCTGGCCTGTAGTGCCTCCTAGCCTCAGGCCCCTCATCCTAGTCCAAGTCTCCAGCTCATGCCTGTGTAGGGAGGGCATGTAGCTTCTCCCTGTCATCCGTGCCCCCTGCCTCACTCGCAAAGTTCACAGCCTCTTCATTGTTCTGCCACAACTCTTTTCCTATCCTAGAGCCACCTTTTTTCCCAGGCATCCCATGTCCCATCCTCCTGAACCTCTGTGTTCCATGCCATTTAAGATGCTTGTTCTCCCTGTCTCTCAGTCCTTAAGAGCTTCCCCATAGCTCTTTGATCCTTGCTGTAGTCTCCTCCCACTGTCTTCCTCACTACAGCCCAGTGTTTGCAGTCTGAGAGACAGGGGGCTCTTTGTTCTCTCCTGGAGTCTCAGGTTCTTCAGTGCAAAGGTCTCAACATACTTTCTTTTTCCTCCTTATTGTATTTGAAGGCAGGAAAGTAGGGCAGGTCCAGGGTAAACCAGGCACATACTAGTTTTATTTGTGTGCTGTAAAGGGGGATAGCTCCAGGCAAGGTCAGAGAAAGACTAAGCCAAGAAATATATAAGCATGGTACTTTTGTGGTTTTTTGGTTGGGGTTTTTTTTCCTTTTTTTTTTTTTTTTAAGAAAACATAGCCTGTTCTATTTTTCTTGGCAAACAAAGTGTCCAGTATTCAACAAATATCTTGTGAACCAGCTTCAGGCCCAGAGCTGCTTTTGAACTGTTTGCTGTGATTCTTCATGTGCTCATTTCTTTGTGTTACCAGTCACATGGTAACATTTCTGATTCTTGGATGAATGATGTTTTCAAACAAAAAGAGGGATTTGGACACATTACTTTTGGTTCAGAACTTTTCATGAATGCAGACATATGAAAATGTCTTACATCAGTGTTTCCTGGATACTTGCTTTTAAAAGGAAGCTTACATGAATGGAAGTTTGTGAAAAACAGTAATACCGAGACAGTACAATTTTACAGGAGCCAGGGCTGGTGGTTAATTTCTCAGAGTAGCAAACTATGATTCAGAGCAGCACAGAACAGAAGTGTGAGCCTAGCACAGACTGAGTGTATGCCCACATTTACGGGACATGGTTGCCACAAAAGTATGACTGAAGACCTTGAAGTAGGATTACAGTCAGGAGGAGTGTGGGGCTTACCTGCTGTTTCACAGTATATTTTTATAAGAAGCTTGAGCATTTGGCTGCAGTTGTCTTTCTTCCCCTGCTCCAGTCCATAATGTCTGCAGCACTCAGTGGACCCCTGTGAGCTAATTCACCTCTCTCAAGTTGCAGAAAATGGATGCATTTTTTCACAGGGCAGTTTTCTGTCAGGCAATGAACTGTACCTATTCCCTGGGAGTCCCACAAGTGCCTCAGTGCAAGGTAAGAAGTGTGGGTGTTCACTCAGAGGGGAACAGGGGCCTCTGAAAACAGTCTAATGTTTGTCTTTTGAAATTATGTTCTTCTAACATTTGACCTTCCCTGATGAAAACCACCGGGGCATATGCATTGCATAGTGTTTGTTGACTTGCTGCTTAATGAATATGAAGTATCCAGCCATTAACTCCTGTTCTGTGGACTTCATGGCGGGAAAAAGGAATTACCATTTCATCTCACTTAGAAGGGAAAAGGCTGCTTATGTCTCCATCACCAATGTGCTCAGAATGAGTTTATGTGCCCCAGGCAAGCCCAGATCGCTGGAGTCACAGATGTAAGTGAGACTTGATGGGAAAAGTGACTTAGTTATGCTTATTCTCCTTTTATTTCCTGGGGACAGCCAGGGGCTACTGCAGTAGTGAAAACAGAAGCAGCCATGGGGCTTCTCCAACAATGACATCGAGGTTATAATGCATTGCGTTTTTGTCTGAGCTACGTTTTTTCTTTCTGTGGAAGAGAAGTGATACATTATAAAGCAAAATACATACATTATGAAAAGAAAAATACCAAAAGCACCGAAAACAGCCCTCTTCTCACCTGAGAGTTGGAGCAGGCAGCAAAAGGTTATCACATGGTATCTCTTTGGAAGATCAGCTGACAATTATGTGCCTTTCTGGAGGGGGGACAGGCTTTTGCCAAACTCAAGCCACTGGGCACCAAGCTGAAGTGCTATGATAAAATACATAGTAAGTGAAGCCAGACCTACTGAGTACAAGCTTAGCATTTGAACCCAGACCCAAGGCAGCTGTTCCATGTGCTAGCTTTGAAATGCTGGAGATAAAATGATTCATAATATCACAGCTAATCTGTCTTTAAAAAATGAGTTATTGTCAGTGCCAAAATCGACATTTTATTTAATTGAGTGAACTGAAAGCTTCACCTTGAACTCCTCCAGGGGTAGTTTTGTCTCAGTTTATCAGACTTGTGGTTTTCAGTCTGTACAAAACCTGCCACCTTGTTTGCATCAGAAGATTCATCTAGAACTTGAGTTGTGACCAACTAGAAATCTGCATAAACATATTTAAAATCCTACACCAAGTGGTATAGTGTTAAAACCAAAGGTCGACATATACCTGTGATGAAACCCAGGCTTGTTAGTCTACCATCCTGAGCTTCTATCATTTAGGTAATTTCACAGATTCAAATTAAATGGAAGGTGCATTTCCCACCCCAGACATCTCACTTGTCACTTTCTCAGTATTTAAGCTGCAAAAAACTGGTTGAAAAACAGATTGCTTTCAACTATACCTTTGCAATGCAGTGCTCCCAATATAACCACACTAGACTGGATGGGAGCAGAGTTCAGACCAAGAGAGATACACATTCTACCACCCACTGTGCATCACAACCTGTCTGTCACTGACTGAGGAGGGACACTTTTCCCTTGCTTTAATGAACATGCAATGGCGTTTGAAAAAACCTTTCAAGTGTCTATATACAAAGATACATAACCAGCATAATCAGTATCTAAGTTGCATCCTACTCCACTCTTGTCCTACTCATATTGCTAACATAGTTGATGTTGGTGAGAAATCAATATGGAAAATAACAGGGTGGTTTTGTAGCTGGCATTTGAAAAATATCCTAAATGGAAGCTGCCATTTTTCTGAGAAGACAAATTGCTCCTAGCAGGTTGTTCTTCCTATCTGATCTATTCTTTGTTGTAGTCTTTCCTATATGAAGCTTTCTACAGTAAATTTTCTCACCATCGAAGTGATGAATATCTTCCACCGCCATTTCTCCAGAAAGCTAGGATCCCTGTGCTCAGGAATATGGTGCTTGACTGCCCCAAAATTCATGGAGACAGAGTGTGAGAGTGTGAGCATCAAATGATGCCTTAGAACCAGGCAACAGTGAGGGGACACACAGCTGTCTGGAGGCAGGAGCTGTGTATGGACTGTAGGTTGCTGGTACCTCATAGGGATGAGATAAAAGAGGAAATGAAAAATACAAAAAAAGAAAAAAAGGAGAAAAAGTTAGTGAATAAGAATGAATGATCCCCAGAGCCTGGAAAATGAAGGGTCATTTAAAATTGATCTTCTGTTTTTTAATTTTCTTGGGGTTTTCTTGCGGAATTGTTATTTGTGAAAGCCACCTTTGATGTAAATGGACTGTTTTTTTGAGAGAACAGATGTATTGAAGAGCACGTGAGAGATCAGTGTGAATTACTGCATTTTCTCCTTTGGGGGAAAAAACTTCAGTCAGCACAAGCATCACAAACTGAAAGTGGTTATTTCCACTTACTCTCCTCTTTATTACCATGTCTCACCAAAAGGAGCGTTCTTATTCCAAAGGTAACAGTCATTCAATTTGTCCTTGTACAGTGGGGAGAGGCCTACATACCCAGCAAACCAAGCAAGGACTACTCTGCTGTGGCCCATGAAATAATTTCTGTCCCCAAACCTGTAAGTTTGCTCTACCAGGATCAGGTTCTTTGGTATCATGGAAAGTATCACTAAAAACATGAGGTAGTCAGTTCACCCCCCTTGTTTACTAAGTGGGAGAGTAACTCAACTGTTACCAAACCCTGCTTATTGCTGTTTCAAAAAATAATATTATTTGCCTCAACTGACATCTGTGTATTTTGTGTGTTTTGCTGCTTACTACCTCGACAGGAGAACAGAAGAGAAGAGAGTAAAAATGCTAGAATGTAGGCAGAGTTGGCCAACTTTGGTAGCAGCTGAGCTGTAGGGCACATGAAATCTCTTCTCATAGGCCTCTTGTTTGTGTGGGGTGCTCTGGTGTCTAATAAAACAGCTGAGTTCATGTGTAGCCTTTTACACTGGATCACTGGATTGTATGTCACTCATCTGGACAGCTGCCTTTTTTTCACAAAAGCTGTAGGAATATAATACCTCTGGGATCTCTACCTGTTGTGACTGAAATTACTCAATGGGTTATTCAACTACTGGAAGGAATTGTGTCAGCACGGGCAAAAATAAACACAAAAAGTTAATTCATCATTTCCTCCATTGCTTCAACTGACTAGAAAGCCTTGTTTTTTGGGTTTGATGTTGGTTTTTGTTGTTGTTGTTTGCTTGTTTGTTTGTTGGGATTTTTCTAATCATTCAACTGCTTTTGGCTTTAACAGTCCAGTTGTGTCAGTCCTGATCCAGGTACAGGATGAGTTGACAATCAGCGCAATCCTGATTGTGCCAAGATGAAAAACTGAGCAAGTGACAAGGCTCAGGACTTTTAGGCAGAGTGGTTACAATGGTGTTTTTATTTTGTTAATGACTCACTGTAGTGATTCACCGATGCTTTAGTGAAAGATGCCTTGTTTAGAGACAAGTTCTGAGACTCTGTTCAAGCAGAGTCAGATTATTCCCAATAGAAAAGCTTGAAAAAGTCCTCTGCTAAAACTTAACAACTAAATAAAACTTGTTCTTTTAAAGAACATACATATAACAACAACTTTAATTTTAAGCAACGGCAAAACTTTTTTATCCACCATAAACTTGTTTTCTTGATTTTTTTATTGGGAAAAAGAATGTTCTTCAGTTCTGACACAAAAGCCATGAAACATCCCAAAATATAGGTGACTCCTTAAGCCTTTGGTACTTGAATTTAATCAGGGCACTAGACCTTTAAATAGATGCAAATAGGGGCTGAAAGTGTCTTCCAGGCTTTGAGCCATGGACTTTCATGGGGTGTGTATCAAAACTTTGTTTCTGATACTTTTGGTAAAATGTTCATTCTTGTAATGAGTTGCTTGAACCATCCCAGAAGTTCCCTATTAAGCAACTGTCTACTGGCTCTGAATGGACAAAAACCCAGCAAAACCTACGAACACATTAGATTTGCTTCCCACCTGGAAGCATTGAGAGGATGTAAGGGGATCAGCATTCACTTCCCTGTTTATAAAAACCAGGTTGTTCTAAATGACTTGCTAAACTGTTGAACGATTTCATACAATGCACTGGATTTTCCTGCCCCTTTTCAGAGAGGCTGTTTGTGCTGGGAGCGAGGGAGGGCTGCAAGGTCGGTTTGTTTCCACAGCGGGGAGTGTGGGGACCCGGCTGCCACTTTCTTGAGTGGTGGGTGGTGCTCTGGGCTGCTGGACGCTGCCTGGGGGAGCAGTCGGGCATCTGCAGACGGGAGACAATCCCGGCATGGGGCCAGCTGTTTATTTTCAAAGCCTTTGTACCTCAGGTTACTTGTAAGGCTGATGCTTGGGGAGTTCTGCTAAAACTGGACTGTGTATGTTCCCTGCTTTGCCTGTAATTTGCAGTTTATGAAGACCAGATGGATGACTCAGTGCTGTGCGAGTTAGGATAGGAATGGGATCTTCTGACATAAGAGCAGCTTTTACAGAAAACTCTGAGTTAAGAAGATTCAGGCTCAAGCTAGATTGCTTCTTCCCTCCCCCCCCTTTTGTCTATTTTTACTGCATCATTGGTATGTGTCCAAGGAAAGTCGGCCATATCATTTGGAAATACAACGGAATAAACTTTTGACTGTCCGAGCTCTTCAGGCTGAGAGACTCCAGAGTAAATGAACTGGGAGAGAGAGAATTAAAAGGAGGGATTTCTTTAGGTGAACTTTTTTGGTTGTCTGCTCTGCCAACAGCAGTGTAAAATAACGAAGAAACTGCAGCAGTCCTTTCCCACTGTCTTTCTGAATAATGTAAGTTACCCTTTCACACTCATCTCTAACTGTTCGTGTCCTTTTTCTGCTTTCGGATGTTTTGTGAGAGCAGTGGCTTTACAGCAAGTGAGCTCTTGCCAGGAGCTCTGCTGTGCGAATGAGTGAATTGCTTTGTCTTTCTTTTTCTTTTTTAAGTCAGGGTGGTAGCGGGGAAGCCGAGCAGTTTGACACCACCTTTCTTTGACAGTCGTGTTAGCTCGGCTTTAGATGGCTGTCGAAACCTTTAAATATTTTCAGTGTTTGTGCAGAAATTTGTTTGTAGTTGGCAAAAGACAATAAGAAATGTTTTGATTGAACTGTGCATGTCAGGCTTGCCGTAAAGCAGGCGTTTCAAAGGGGACTCTCTGATGCTATGTAAAGAGGACAGGATGTGACAAGGGAAAACAAATGTTTCCTGCTCTTTAATATTTAAAAGAAATAATTGTAACAGAGCCAAGGAGTTTGCCTAGGAAAGAAATAGTGATGTTTATTGAAAGCAAAATAATGACTCTGTAAATCTGAGAGGACAATGCCAAGGTCTAATTAGAAGAGACAGTTTACTTTTCAGAGTTGTTCATTTTTGGAAGCTGGAAGTTGGCATTAATGTTGCCATATTCTGTTGTGCTTTTGTGAAGAGTAACTTGAGCCGTTACCTGGTGCATAGCTCTCCATAGGTTATTGAGATGGGTTGATTACTCTCCTTTTGGTTCATTTTACTGTTTTCAAAATGCAGTCTAGGCAGACTTTCAGGCAGATTGATAGGTTTAAGTAAAACCAAGGGATTTTAATGATAGATAATATACCAGGTAATATACTAATAATAAAACAAGAAATAGACCAAGAAAACGACCCTTAACTCAAACATTCCACATTGTTGCTTGTGTGAAAACTGAAATTAAATTGACTAGCGATAGTAATGAGGGCTTCTAGAAAATGTGAATATTTTTAATAAACTTGGGAATATAAACTGTATGTCTTGAAAAGCATATTAAAAGGTTTGTTTTGTTCAAATCTGTATAAACTTACTTATTTTCAAGCTAGTCCCATAATTTTCTGGATAGTATCTAAAGCCTGGAGTGGTTATAGAGAGAAGGTACCAGAAAGCTACTGCACCTGGTCTTGGGACTGCATCATTCTGCTCGCAAACAAAGCCAGCAGGAAGAGGAGGTTATTCCCTGTTTCCAGAGAGTTTGGGGGAGGAATCAGTCTGTTAGCTGCTGACAAAATGAAATAAGGCTTCTGTACTTTGACCCTCATCCAAAACTGCTTACCATAAACCAGAGGTTTCCTCAAACTTCTCAGCAAAGCATTTGACAAACTTGAGTGGTGAATAAACTCCCATGTCTGATCTGGACCTGCACTGCCCACAGTTTGGTTATAAAGAACAGGTTTGGGTTTTCTTCATCCAGGGTTCATTTCAGTCCCTGAGATTGATCCTTTTTCATGAGAAATGGCTTTCATAGGCCTTTAATAATTACATCTTTGCTCAGGGAGAAGGCTACACAAAACTTTTCTTCAAGGAGCATTACTAACACATGCTGCTCAAGGGCCAGAAGAAAGCGTTAAGTGGGTTTTATGACAGAACCAATTCTAGATTTGATTATAGGGTTTCTGGGAAGAGGGAAGGATTAAAATCATGGAAACAATCATTTCAATCAACTGGGGAAAATCTTTTGATTTCTGTATGTAATGTCAAGGGAGACAGCGAATGTATCCTTCCAGACATTTAAGGCTTTTGGGGGGTGGTGGGAGTGTGTGTGTCTTAAAAGTTCATCTTTTTCATGGCATTGATTTTTCATGAAATCTTAGGTTTGAGGATATACATTTGAGACAAGCAGTGTCCATGGTCCATGCAAGTGCTGTCTGAATTCTGCTATGTCCAGCAGCATGCACAGCGTTTGGAACATTAGACCTTACCTGGACAAAGATGATAATTCTGCTGGGGGATTTCCCCAGCCCATGATACCATTCTTCCTAGTTTTAGCTTGAAGGTCAGGTTGTTTACTGGAAAATCCCAGATAATTGGTGCTTGAAGCCATCATGAAAACATGCTGGGCCTGTCTTTGCCTGATAATGGAATTTCATTAATTCATAACAAAACTAGAATTTGGACAGCTTGTGTAAACACAGCAATGCTCCTGATTCCTTTGAGGAAAACTAAGGAATTAAATTAACTGAAAAGGTACTGGGTGTTCTAATCCAAAGAACAAAGTGTTGTGCATTGCTATACTGAAGCTGAAATTTAATCATCTGCATAAAGTATTAAAGATACACAGTTTTGCAGAAACATGTAATACTGTGTCTAGACACATGAACTATTTTTATGAAAACAAAGGCACAATGTACAGTAGGTTAGGATAAATCCTTGAGCCACATGTAAAAGCCTTTGATTTGATCTGCTGGCAAGCATATTGTCTTATCAGAATTAAATGTGTCTGAGGGTACAAGTGTAGCTAGTTTGAACTATTTTTTTATACACAGCAGCAAGCATATATTACTCCAAATAATAAGTTCAGTTTATAAATAATGTTCCTTAATACAATTGCATTATATAAGGGAATAATACTTTAATTAGTTGTTTTCAGGATAATGCAGTATTCTGTATTATAAAATACCACTAATTCCAAAACCCTAAAAATTTTGTCCTGGAATTTTGCTCATCCATATTTTGCCTTTTTCAGTTATTGAAGAAATCCAGTTACTCTCAGATTGCAATCCACTGTTGCAAATGCTATACTCGGCTGACGCCTTCATCAAAATTATAATTATCAATAATTATGTGCTATTTCCAGAGACTGCAGGTTGTGGTTATGTTTTCTGTAATGTTTCCTGGTAAAAAATAAAAGGTGGGGAGAGCTAACCATGGGAAATGCATGGCATTAGCTGTTAAAAAAAACTAGACTAAAAAAAAAAAAATCAATATTTGTTGGAAGAAATCAATATTGGAAAGGAAATAATGACTATTTAGAGGTTTTTAAAATAGTGAACGGAAAAGAACAGGGCTTAGCAGTCACATAAATGGACTTCACCTATCTGTATCTCTATTTTTGACAAATTACTTTTCAAGACATGCTCCTTCTGTTAGAATTGGACTTGCTCTTCTATTTGTTATGAGACATGAATGGATTGGAGGCAGTCCCTTGGTGTGCTGTGAGGTTTGTATTAACATGTCTGTAAAGGGAAGAGCTGCTTGGTTGCAGACATTTAACAAATGAAATTTGGAGGAATTCCTGTTTTGTGCACAAGATGTCTTTTTCTCCCTCTTTGTTTTTGATCAACTGAAAGAAAGATCACCTTCCACTGAACAAAACTCAGGCTGACCTTTGGAGAAATGAAAACGGAATTTTATGTCAAACTTTCTGAATGGTTTTATTTCTATAAAGACCATGTTTTATTTCTGTGGTTTAAATAGATAAATATCTATTGTATAAATTGTAACATTAAAGGCATTTGCCTTTGTTTTCTACCACAGGCTGTCTAAACATTTTCTGTCCACGGTCTGTAGACATACCTTGGCATTGCATGTCGCTCCTTCTAATAATTGGGATGGCTGGTTATGTTTGGATTGGGCATTACTTATTTTGAAAGGTGATTTTAGCTGGAAGTCAGTAGTTTAGTTTGATCAGAATTAACAGTTTGTAACTGGAATACTATACAGAGAAATAAGTGACATAACATGTCACTAATGTCCCATGTGGGGACAGCCAAGAATCTAGTCAGCTGAGAAGTCTGCTGGCAACCAGGCAGCCTTCCTACTTGCTAGCTGGACTTTAGGGCAAAAGCTCAAAGGTAAATCCCATTCAAAAGGAAGAATCGAAATTGGAAATGCAAATAGAATATATTTCTTCAGGTGCTGAACAGGTAGATGTAGCAGGTAGATGTTAGCTGGCTCTCTACATCTGGCCGCTATCTAGTTGCAGTAGGGTTAAAAGAGGCACAGCTAAATTAAGAAGAGACTAATCATAGACATGTGAAAAATGTTAGCAGCATGTATTCTGGCACTTCTTACATTACATGGTGACCCTGCTAACACAAGAATCAAAAGAAACTCATGCTGAAATGGCTGTGATGATTTATTGTTAAATATTAAATCTAGGCGGTAATAAGAACGTGCCGTGCCACTGGAAGAATAGAGGTCACTTAAAAATTCACTGTTATCATGTGTTCCCCTGGAAGAACTCCAAACAGCTCTGCTTTTTATGGTCAGCACTTTTGCTCATGTGTAAAAGTATTATTCCGTCTCACTTTAAAACCATCTGAATATTATCAGGTTTGGATGCATTGTAGGAGTGGTTAATTAAGTGGATGGTGATCTTCAGTCATTATGCCAAGGTGGATGCTCTTTTTGAAAGAGACATAAAGATCGGAGTAGATGCAGTTACTTTTGATCAGATTTTAAATGCTTGAGATGAATATTCAGCAATTTGCTTGCTCCTAATCCAGTATGGATTTGTCTTGGTGTTATTAGTCTGCCTAAACATGTGTATGATCAGTTTATTTATGGGTGACTTTCTGTTCTTTTGTCATGGAAAGCTATTTGTTTTGTGCTTGCCATGAGCTTCTGTTCTTGATTTTTTTTCTTGTAGTTCTGGAAGCACAGAGTGACAATCCCCCTCCACCCCGCCCCTTTTTCTTTGTTTTAATGGGTTTTGAATGCTAGTTTTGAGGCTACTCTTTCAGTGAACTTGTAATGTGGAAATTTGTCATGCCTGGACTGATGGCTTTAAAAAAGCTTTCTGCAAGGATCTATACTGTGCCTGCCTCCTTCTACATCAAAGTTCAGCAGAGCCTGATTATTTGTGAGCTTGAAGGTGCACTATATCTACCAGTGTGTTTTGTGAAGTGCTCATGAGTTGATTTAGCAAGGAAAGAACAGTGTCCAGATTATTTTGAACTACATAACTCTGACTAGTATGAAAACATGAATGTGCAAAATGCTCCTGCACCTTTTGCAGAACAGAAGCCCTCCAAAGTAGTGATGGAATCTTGAGCAAATGTGCTTGAAACAATTGCTTACAGAAAAACAACAACAAATTGCACTCAAAGGATTGTGCTGAACTTGGAAATGCTCTTGAAAAGATCCCAACAATTATGGGGGTTTTGTGCCTCTTAATGCATTAATCTCTGTAGTGGTCCTTGGAGAGACAGTATGTGTCCCATATTTAGCCCCAGCCATATTTGGCCCATTATCTGTATTATTAGACAACTTGCATATACTGTGAGAAATGGGACTTCCAAAAGAGCAGGTGCCAGCAAGTTCAACGATGTCTTCAGGGCCCCTTGGTTCTTCTGAGAACAGCTGTAAATTGCAAATACTGTAAATCCCACTACTTACAAATTCCTCAGGAATGAAAATGCCCCCAGGAATAAAAATGCAGGACTGAGGAACAAGCCATTCACAGTGTACATAAACTCCTGAAGAGGAAAAGATGCCATGGTTTCTCTGCATTCACACAGTTATCTGGTTTGCTTTTGCTTCTGCTTTTTTTTTTTCCCCCAGTGAGGAAACAGTATTCATGAAATTCCCTTCTACAGCTTTCTCTCCTGTAATCCCTCTGTTGGTGGAAGTGTTAATGTAAACCTTAAGGGATTAACTCCCACAAGATAAGCTTCTGCAGGTGTTGGTTTGTTTTGCTTCTGTTTTTTTTTTATCTTGAAAGCAAATTTCATTTGATATCTAGAACTCAAGTAATTGCACTGTGCTGAAGTTAGGAAACCTAGGGCCAAAAAGTCAGGTAGAGCCACAGATTGCTTTCATATCATGAGTGGTTTTTTTTTGTCCTGAGTGTTACTCTGACACAGTACTACGATTTGGGTTAATATGTGGTCTTTCCAAAGTGCTTTTAAGTTTTAGTGGACTCTCTGCAAAGAACTGGTTCTTCTCTTATTACCTAATTCTTAGTCTGCTGTGTGTAGTTTTGGGAGCAACTGCTCTTTGTGCATCTCAGCTCAAAAAACATAAGAAAGAGATAAAATTAAGTGTTGCACCATGAAGATTTCATTCTATTTATCAAATATACTTTTTGTCTTGTGTCTAAAACAGCTGAAAATAAATTTTGGTTGAAAAACACAAACATGTTCTGAGATACTTAGTTCCTGACAAATAATTTTTCATTAATTTAAAAAGTAATCCTTTACATAAAATCTCTCCGTGGAGATAAGTGCAACTCTTTATTACACAGAAAAAAGAAGACATTAAGTGTTGGAGAACTGTTCTATAAGAATTGCACTACATGTTCTGTGTAGGCAGAGAACCCCCTCATCCCTTAGGTTCCTCATTCTAATTAGTTTTTTATTACTCCATCCTATAAAAATGAGTAAAAAGACAGACTAGATTAGAGCATGCAAAAATGTTTGTGTATATAAGGTGGATTTGGAAAAAAAATAAATGAGTTTCCTCTCATTTCCTCTGTTCGCACAGTTTAAAATTTTTGTTAGTCTTACCAGAAGCTGACATATTACACAGTCTTGAATACAATTAATTGTAAAAGCAGGAAAGTTTCTTCCCATATTTAGCTTTTGGGATGTGTTTTTATCTGTGCTCCTGAATGGTGACCTTTATCCTCTGAACAGCCATCATTGTTTCACCTCTGGGATGTGCTTGTGCAGAAGGCCTGCTCTGAAGATGTGCACCCTCAGGAGGGACCTCTGATGATGGAGGTGGGCAACTTTTAAATGAGAAGAACCAGGATAGTGATCAAGGCATGATTTCCCCAATCTCTATGACATTACTTAAAGCAGATATTAATAATCCAGAGTACCTATGCAGAGAAACCAGAAAAAGGAAACACCACTGGAAGTCTCTTTTTTTTCTTAAGGATAAAATAAATGTGAAAAGGTAAGAGAAGGGAGAAGAGAAATGCTAGGTTAGTAATGTATTCACTATGAAAGGGTTCTCTTCTTGGAGTGATGATTAGTCATTCACGGTTGTTGGGAGTCTTGTTTGTATGACCTGAAAGGGGTGTACCTGCTAAAAGTACTCTGTGGCCCTGAGTGACATTCCTCACAAGGCAGATGTCTGAGGGATTCTTTTCACCTGACATCCCTAAATGGCCCAGCTTTGCGAAGTGATAGAAGCAGCCACGTAGAGCCCTTAATATCCATTAACTATGCCAAAAGGGAGTGACAGCTCCTGTGATGTCTGCTTTGAGTAACTTGAAGGTTTGTCTGGGTCAAATCAAAAGTAAATCTAGCCTAGCCTTATAATTTAGATGGTTGCTGACAGTAGATGCCTGCAGAAGAGCATAAGAATGGATCAGACATGTTTGCACAGGAACTTGTGTGCTGTGAAGCAGGTGCCTATCACAGCAGGATTCTGGTACTTGAAAGAGATTTCCAGGTGCTATCACAATCCAAATGATAATGCGGTTGATTTAAGACAATACTGGTCTTATCTGTCCTGATGCCAGGTTTTTTTCCAACTTCTTTTTTTTGTTTAAACAGACAGTTGCATTCACATGGTTATTATAGTTTCCTATACTGTCCCCTAATTTGCTTTTCATGTACACAAAAATGTACTGGTTTTCCTGTAAAGTAAAATGGATGTCTTTTCATGTAGAAATGAATGTCCTGTATATCCCAGTTCAGCTTGGGAGAGTCTTAAAATTGTGGCATATGACTGGTTCTGCTTTATTCCTCTTTCATTAGTTGTTGCTTCCTAAGTTGTGATGCCAGTTGAAAAGACTGATATTTATGCAGGAGTGTATGTACAAGCTCTCCTGAGAATGTAATTTTTGTGGAAATCTGATCTACATCGGAGCTGAGCATTTGCTTATGAGCAGTCTGGCAATGCCCCATGATGGCCTTGGGCATCTGGCCTGAACCTGCAGTCTCAGAGAAAGCTTAGGAGAGTTGTTTTTGGAGATGAAGGATAAAGGCAGATAACTTCGTGTCATGTATAAAACCTTGTACCTCAGGGAGAAGGCTTGAGTAAAACCTGGGCTGAGCCAGAGTAGCTGCTTGGTAGGACTGTCTGGGGGTGCTGCCCACTCAGGGGTTTGCAGGCAGGTAACACATGTTACTGTGGCTGTGGTAAAACTCTGCTGTGGAAGCACATGCTGGGAATTGATGTATTTCTGCAGGCAAGGCACAAGGTGCAGGGAGCACTTAATCCGTGCTGTAGAATGTTTCAGCTATTTCCAATAACAACACTTCTTTAAATAGGAGTGTTGGCATGCAATCAGCAAATGAGTGTCCTTGCTGAGGACTGGAAGGACGTGTTTACTGGGTGAAGTTCAGCCATTGGGTGTTTCCAAGTTCTGAATTGCTGGAGCTGACTGCTGGGAAGTGAAATAGTGTCCCTGTGAGTGCAGAGGTGGAGGACACAGCGTCACAGCTAGCATGCTCGGGCTCAGAGCACTTTGAGCTCCCACTGAGAGCTGTAGATGGCTTTTTGCTATGGTTGGTTGGTCTGTTCAGCTCCTGTGCCCACAACCATTGTTCAAACCCACAGAGCTCCTTTTGCCAAGGTTGCCCTGACATTGTTTCTCACCACTGCTGGTGCTGCCAGACTACCTGCTGCACACAGCCATGTGTTTGCCTACTTGCTGTGGAAGTTCAGTGTTGCACTTTTGCCAACATAAAGAGCCTGCCTGGGTAAACTTTTGCCTGCCACTTAACGCTTGAGCAAAGTTTTCTCTGAACCCAAGGACAATATAAATGTGTAGACACATCGCTGCGTTTTTCAAAGATATTTTGGTTCAGAAGAAGACTTGGCAGATACAGACATTGCTGGGCTATGGACAAGAAAATGAGGTGGGTACTGTTCAACAGCTAAGGTACATATGGAGGTGCAGCAAGGAATATTTTGTTTTTTAAACAATATAAGTGTTGCAGAGGATGTGTGCCCGATTTCAGCCTGCTGACATGCTGGAGAGGGGCTCTTTTTTCCCCTCCTTAGTTCTTCTCCTAGTATGTGGTTTTGTGCTTAGAAGATGACAATTCCTTCCCTTTCTGCCTCCATTTTTGCTTTTTCAATACTTATATTCTATCTGCTGTTTCTTGCTGTGAGACACCTAAAGTGTTTTGGGGTTTTTTCCCTCCTTTCCCTCCTGGTTTGTGTTTCATATGTTGTATTTAATGGGAAGTGGGATTTTTGAAGGCTGTGAGAAAAACATTCTAAAGGGTTGGCACTCCCTAAGTTAATTTTGTGAAGAAGTTACGTGACTTGTAGTGATTGCTGAGTGTTGCCTTCTCCCTCGCTGATTTGAACTTCATGCTAGTTCACCAAAATCCTACTGAAGTAAATGGAAACAACAGAGGGACTTTATGGTGGTCATCAGAGAATGTGTGACTAAACTCCAGCACCTGATGTGTATTACCTCCCCTAAAGGGAGAGGTGCAGTGGACATGCAACATGGGGCAGATCCAGTCTCAGGAGGGAGTGGAGGGGATGATCTCTACAGTCTTCACCACACAGTTCAGTACCAAAAGCACTGAGCATTTTCTGCTTGCTTTTACTTGTCTTCCCCGTTGCTCAGCAACCGTGAAGAAAATGGCTAGAGCATTTTTCAACATACCTTATATCTAACAGTATGTAGAAAAGATCAGGGACCTCTTTCCAAATAGATTCCTGATTTGCTCTACTGCCTGTTTTCCTGCTCCTGGACGTGTTAACAGTAATTAGTATGGAGTCTTCATGGAGCACTTTTATTTCAAGTAGCATTTCACAGCAGATGTTTATGGAAGCAGCAGTGTTTTGATGTGCAGTTTTAATTATTTGTCAGTTCAGCTTGGTTTTATTTGAGCCTGTGTATACCTCTAAAGGCTGAACAGAGATCTGTCAGTGTTCACAAAATAGGTAGACCTAGAGAGTCAAAAATGTGCAATTGTAAGGGTGATAGTACCAGTAGGGTAGGGTTTTTTCAGTAGAGCTACTCTGACTCACTGCTTTGGATGGCAAGTGTACAATTTAAAATTCTTTTACTTATGACTGTACAACATCTAGCCCCTGAAATAATTACTTCAACATACCTCACTGCAGATTTTTTTTTAGGAGCTCACCTGAGAATATGATATTTTATTAAACATGGAAAGGGCCCTAAATTAGAGTTCTGATGCTGTAATTTAACCTGATACTTTTATCCTATTATTTCCCTTGGTGTGTCCTTTTCCATTAATTTCCTACCCCTTCTTTCTGAAATCTCGTTTTTGAGAATTTGGGGTATTTGGTTGAGGATTCATGGTTGCCCACTGAGGCATTGTCCTTGCATGTGCAGTAAATTCAGTGTGTTACAGCTGTTTTGTGATTTGTTGTGCAAGACCCTGACCCAGAATGAGGCCCTGAAAACCTCAGACAGACAAATAGCCTCTCAGTCGGTGATGATTGTGTGATCACACAAGCTCTAACCTGCCAGACTTGTCCCTTGGTGTGTGCAGGGCAGCCACCAGCAGGTCCCCTCTCCTTCCAAGGACAGGACAGCTGGGAGATGGGGTCTCTGGGGATAGAAGCAGGATTATTCACCTCCAAAGGGTGGTGGAGAAGGGGGTACTGCAGAGGCATAAGTTTTGGGGATGAGGAGAGAGAAGAAAAGTAGGTATTAGATGCCAGCCATAACCTTCCCTCTACAAACTGGAGTATAAAGCATTAGTATGGTGATGTCTTAAAAGGTCCACCCATGTTTCAGGTGCTCACCCTTTTGTAAGCTTTGATTACAGGCTGGGGAAAGGAGGAAGAAAAGAAGGAACAAATCATTAAACATGTAATGCTATTAAGCAAGGCTTGAATTTGTAGTAGTGGCTTCTATTCCTGTTATTCCTGTGCCTTTAGCAGTTGAAAACCTTTAAAAGAAACCTAATTCATGATATCTGCATCTGACAGTGGTACAGGAGGTGACCCCATTGCCATGCAAAAGGAATGATGGAATACAGAGCTTGTTTCTGGTGACTGCAGAGCCACCTCAATGGCAAATACCCAAATGGGGGAAGAGACAGAATAACACGAAGGGGAGAAAAGCAGTTTGTGTCTGGTGCTGCCTGACTTGCAACTTCAGTGGCAGAGAGAGGCAGGAAGTGCAGTCCTGCCAGAAAGGCTCACGCTGGCTGAGCGGGGAGGCCAGGCTGTCCCAGCCGTGCTGCAGTTGTGCTGCAAAAGCCGCAACCTTGGCAAGCTAAACCAGGCATAAGCAGAAGGTAGAAGGAAATAGAAGAAGGTGGCAAAGTCACAGGAGGATGGATGCTGGGCTGCTGGGAAAATTTCCAGCAACCCAGCATTACATCCCAGGCAAGTTGTTTGCCTCCCAGGCTATGACAAATCCCTTGTGTTGGGTCACAAGCCCTGGGAAAAAGCATCTGCTCTGCTGGATCATGAGATGAGGGAGTGACCATGGCTCACGGCTGTGGCTGGTGGGGAGGAACCAAGACCTAGCAGAGCTCCTTCTGGGGCAGACATGCCCTCTGGCTTTTGGCTACAGACATGCCCTGTGCCCTCCACAGCGGGAGGAAGCTGTTGCTCTTCTCAGCTAGTGTGAGCTACAGCCTGGGCTTCTGGAGGATGTGGAGTGAGGGCTGGAAGTTGCACTTGCTCTCTGGAAGCTGCTGGATCTGCGTGGGTGCACAGCCACAGTGGGGAAAGGTAAAGGCCAGTGGCTCATGAGGAAGACTAAGGCCCTTTGATTCCTGGTGTAGGCATGGCTCCACAATGACAAAGCTTGGCTGTTTCACCCCACTTGCTCTCCTGGCAACAGGGTCAAATTAGGGCTGTGTGGAGCTGGGTGATGGCTGTAACAGCCCATCCTCTCCTGTATTTGTGTTCCTAAACTAATCCTCATTTCCAGCATGTTGGCTTTGGGTAATTGATTTCTGGTCTCTCACACCTCTTCAGTCAGCCTTAATTGCCAGGACTGTATTTGCTGGTGATTTAGTTTGAACGAACCCAATAATTTTTTTCTGCTGACCTTAAAATCTCTTTTGTACAGCAGCGTGACTTAAGACTACTCCGTTCAGTCAGTTTATAGTACAGGCTTCAGTGCAGACCATTAATCTTAACTTGGAGTGTTTGGATGATTTATTTAATATTAGAGAAGATACCAATATCTACCTATGGCCTGTAAGTTAACTGTGAGTTTTTTTGGTACCTTACTATTTATGGCCTCCCTAAGAATATGAATTTAGGTTGTGTTTGGAACAGGGAAAAGAATAAGTTATTCAAAGCCCAGGACGTTTACAGGGAATGACAACAGAAGCTACATCACTCTTCCATGGCACTATGAAGATGGCATGTACTATGTATTTTCTTCTCCAGAACTTTCTTCACTGGTCAGCAGTAACACAGATAAGTCAACAGCAACAATGAAATGCAGCAATTTTCTGAGGAAAAGTAGCCTATTATTTTTTACTTAAAAACAGAAAAACAACAAACAAAGTGCAGCATATAATGACCATCCCCACTTCCAGCTCCGAGCACAAAAGACATACACATACAATAAACCTGTTCAGAGTCTGGTTGTAACTGCTGTGGGGGTAAAGTGCAAGATCGTTCCTGGAGCTAAGAATCCATTTCCTCTTCACTAAGGAGAAGAAACCCACATATCAACATGTAACAAGTAAAATCTCAGGGGGAATGCTATGGCTTTTGTCTCATTTTCCTTGCCACAGTAGCACGCTTTTGTTTTGTTGAAGAAGCAGGATAATTTGTGGAGTATCAGCTCATTGTCAGCAGGCAACTTCTCAGAGTTCATGATAAGGGAACAGCACTTTGAAGCAATGTCTCATTTGGAGGTGTATATCCCTGTGAGAGTGGCTGCAGCTGTGGCTCCAGCAGTCTCCTCTGGCCATGAGGTATGTTATGGGATCAGTTCTGTTTTGAGGGGTATGCAGTCCTTACTACTGACCATAAATGGAAATAGTAATTTGAGTGATACTGGTCATTCTGTTTTAGTGTATGTAAATGTGGCCTTTGAAATGAGCAAGGGAAAGCAAGCAACTATATGATGTCTGCATGCTTCTGTCCGACAGTCTTCCACTTCAGTTCTAGGGGTGCCACTCCTGAATTTTCTCACTCAATTTTTGTTTTAAGTGTCTTTGTTCCAGTGGCAGAAACAAAAGGCCTTGGATTGGATCTTCTTGTTGTGGGAGTGAAATCTGTTGCTTGTTCTTTGCAATAGGGATTTCCCACACAGTGTAAAAAGAAAACTAAAAAAATCCCCGAACCAAACATAAAAAACTCACCTCTCCAAAAACATGCCTGAAATCTCTGGCCTTTTTAAAAACTTTGAATCCTGCTGTACAAATGCCTTCTGCTTCTGAATGTTAGAGCTAAAATGAAACACCTTGTGCTCTCTCTTTGATTGAGTTCAGCACATGTTAAGGGAATCAGAGGGACAGTATTTTGGCACAGGCACCCCAAACCCTAATACATGCACACACGCTGCCTGATGTTTCATTTCAGGTTATAAACTGGATTACAACATGCCTTCACCCTGTGGGCACTGTCCAGGG
This sequence comes from Corvus kubaryi, assembly GCF_017639235.1. Lineage (NCBI taxonomy): Eukaryota > Metazoa > Chordata > Aves > Passeriformes > Corvidae > Corvus > Corvus kubaryi. The sequence goes on from NW_024582059.1 coordinate 6,837,538, forward strand.
AAACCAGGCTGGATCTGCCTGATGCATAAAATGATCTGGCTAAATGATCACCAAGTGGAAAGTAAAGGATGTATGCAGAATTTGTATTTTTAACAGGAATTTAGATTACATTTCAATCACACTAGATGATTAATAATACTATTTAGCTCATCAATTCAAGAATGGAATAAGTATTATATTCTGGAAACTGTGCTTAAAGAGCTTAGGACAACATTTTAAACTTCTAAAATAACTTTATCTGTCCTAATTAAGTCAGGGTAGCAAAGAGAGTATTTAAACCCCACGCGTTTTCTTCTTGATGCAAATGGAGCTTTGTGTTCTTTTATTTGTGGGAAGCTTTGTTAGCCTCAGTTAGCTGAAATACTTGCATACGATTTCGTTTATTCAAAAGAAAAGATACACTGTATTTAGAGATGCAAATACTACCTTGGTCTGCAAAACCCACCAGCTGTTATACTGGAAGACAAAGCTAATTCTATGTTGCTTTACTTCAGTGGTGTCTGTGTATTCACAAGCATCTTTTTAACAACCTTCTCTGCATAGCTGAAAAATAGCAGGCACCAAATTTCTTTTTGATTTCTTTGGTAACAGCCTAGTAAAATCAGAGTTGATCTATGAATTTTAAAATTTTTAAGCAAGTAAATAGATTAGCTATGATAATACACCTTTGCATTAATGTTTATAGAAAAGCTGAACAGTCTGCTAGCCTTGATTCTCAAATTCCTTGAATATGAGTTTACTAATTGCTGCCTTGAATATTTGACTTGAGATGGAGTTGGGTCAAATATACAGCTCTGTGGTACAAGAAGCTGCTGCTGGTTTGTGTGTCACTAGCACAGTTTCCTGGAGAGGCTCTTTGCTTCTGCTTTAAACATCTGGAGAGAGACAAAGAGTGTTTGTGGGGTCTTTTGTTGCTTCTGAAAGTTGGAGTAGGGAAGAATTACGTTCCAAGAAATACCCTGAATCCTGGAAAAATCGGAGTGGAATCATTAAGTGTTAAACTTTATCTTCTTTATAAACGAAAGTGCTTTCATTTTATCTCTGGCAACTGTCCTGGTAATGGATGTTACGTAATATTTACTCTCTCCTTCGGAGTTAAATCCTTTTTCCGTTTTGTGAGTAATATTTGCATATGTATTTCTTAGCTGCATTGACATGCCAGATGCACAGTGGTAGCTGTCTCCGCCTGCTAATCCTGTAATAACATTCTGGTGACCAAATTCAATGGCTCTGCGCGGAGCCTCGGAACAGCTGATTGCTGAGTAGGGAAGAAAAAAAAGTAACCCAGCGAATCTGGTTGCAGCTCTCTGCTGCATCCCCATCCCACAATCCCTTGCACCATTTGCTGCAGTCTTTCTACACAGGCTGAGTGAGAAAAAGATGTGCTAAATAAAGATTGATTGGTTTGAATCCTGAAGGGGTCTCCCACTTGTAAATGACCCAGGGAGGAAAAAAAATTCATGACGACTTCACTGGGCCTCCTCTTATTCTTCCATTTTTCTTTCCACCTGTCCTCTTCATGGAATGGAGCGTCATTCCTTAGAGCACAAAATCTCTTGTGCATCTAAAAATGACTGTACTGTGATAGGGATTCCTTAACAGTTTTATGCGTGAGGATTGAAATATTAACAGACGATGGTTTGTTCGTTTGGATTACTGCGGAACTGCAGCTCCGTCCCTGCAAGGATTTTATCCTCAGCACTGCACTGATTAAGCTATTTTTCTACAAAGATGGGTAGGTCTGAAATGCTCAAGTTTGCTCAGTGTTATTCCTGGTGGCTGCTGCTGGGTTGCTCCTGTTTTGGCCCTCGATCGTTCATTACATTTCTGCATGCTGTAAGAATGAAGAGGGTTGCTGTGTTTTAAGCAAGGCACTAAGCTGATTGCAAGAGTGGGAGAGAAAGGAATGCAAATTTAGCTTATCAAGCCTTTTACACAAGTGGACTGTGTGGCGGTTCTGATAATTAATTTGCTCAGTGTGTTCTTATCGGCTGATCTGGGGGCTGCTGCTAGAAATGGCTTGAATCTGTTCTTTATTCCTACAGACTGTGGACAGGTGATCTATCTGTTTTAAGGACTTTTAAGCCTCAACTCCCCCAGTCCTTGAAGCAACATTATTGAGGGCTCCCCACCCTTTCTTACGGCTCTGGAGGCCTAACTGTTCCTTTGGAAACGTTGCTATTGGAAACCTATTCATTCATAGTGCATGAATAGACCCTCTAGGTTGTGAATACTATTGATAAGAAGAGGATGAACAAGCAGCAAGCAATTTGTTCTCCTCAGGCTGTACTTTCAGGCTAGTTGCAGCTCTAGGTGGGTTGATTTCAGAGACAGCAGTGTATCAGTAACACAGAATTCTGCTCTTTTAGGAATAAAATCCTGTGAACAGTTACTTGATTCCCCAGTGTATTTTCTCGGCCGGGAAACTAATAGAGAATTTTCAAGAATTCCAAAGCTCATTTGAGGATACCTGTAGAAAAGGTGCATTTTTCTATTACATGTCTCTGTTTACCTGAAACAACTCTTCTGGAACTGTCATTTGCTATACCTAATGTGATTTTTTCTTTACCCCCTTTTCCAGTGCTATAGGAAGTTCCTTTCATATGGGTGGGGCCGCACCCTGTCTTCGTTCCTGAAGGCATGCATGCATGGAGGGGCAAAGCTTTCCACTAGCTTAGAGAGCCATTGTTTTCTCCTTTCTTTGCTGTCTAGTATATTTTAAATAAAAATCGATGGTCGTATCTCCAAGCAGAAGGAAAAGGAGTTATGCTTTTTCTGGGGTGGCTGGGAAGATAGCGATCTTTGAGCCTCAGAAAAGTGACAAAGGGTGTACATTTCAGAACCCTTTACTGCACTTGGTTTAGCAAACCCGAACTTGGTTTTGAGTGTGTGTGTTATAGATAAATGGGTGGGGTGCAATGTAATAATTGTTTGGTGCAATGTTTCCTAGTCCTTTGGCTTTGCATTAAATTACGAAGTGTAACTATATGGAGAAGTGATAGCCTTGTTTTCGAAGCTCATGCTTCAGCTGCTCTTTTTTGATTGAGAGACATAATGAACCTCTGAAAAGCGCTCTGGCAGTTTTTGAGCTCAGAAGATGCTACTAAAAAAGAGAACATTTTTCTTGTAAAAGTAGTGTTACTTTGCGAAATTTCCCACTGCTAATACATTTAAAACTTACGTTGCTGCAAGCATAGCAGTAAATCAGAAAAAATACTGTCTGGTGAAATTCAAAAACATTGTCTAAAATCCCCAGATTTTCTTCAAATAGTCTTTGATTGTACAGTTGCTTTCATTAAGTAAATGGGAAAATCATCCTTCTCATAGCTACATCATATTCATCAAAATTACATCAAAGGTGGAGTTGCCTTAGAGAGGCTGCAGAATCCTGCAAATCCCATACTCAAAAGATTCTTTAAAAGGGACCATTTGTGTAAGAAGTTGTTGTACCAGGTAGTGGCCAAAGCTTGAAATGTACAGGTGATTTTCTGTTTCCAGGTGCATGTTTTAAATCTGATTTATGTGAGCACAGGGCATAAATGACAGTCATGGGCTGCTGCATTTCAGACAAAACATAGAATATTAAAAGCACTTATTTCTGAATCATTGATGGTTTCTTTCATTGACAAAGCTTAAAGCGTGAGCATTTGAAAAACAAAGCGATTGGCGTGAGATTTGTGTATGAAATGCTAAGAATTACTTCATTTTGCAATGACATCAGGGGAATGTGAAAAACTAAGATGAAAACCAGATTAAATCAATATTATTTTTTTCAGGCAGCAGCAGATTTTCTTGTGTAAGCACTATTTGCTGGTGTAGCTCTACTTGATAAGGGAAAGATGAAATACAAAAAATACCTGGTTGCTAGAGAACTTTCTTCTGTTAAATGACAGGCAGCATTCACTAGTGACCTATTCTTTCATATCTTAAGTACAGCTTTTTCCAGTAGTTTGTGTTCAGTCTATAACAAAAAAATTATACTGTTCGTGTGTCCAATTTGGAAACTCTGCTTTTGATAAGAAATCCTCCTGCTTCTGATTATCTTCCCTGTTTTGTTTGGGTCCCTGCCCCTAACGTCTGGGGAGGGAGAGTGGGAGGCAAACACAGCTGTGTAAGTGGTGAAATTAATTTTCCTTTTGAAACATGTCACCGATGTTCTGTGTGTTATGCTGTCAAATGTATGAATACATTAATAGGTATTTGATTGCCTGGTCTTTCTACTCTATTTTGTAAAAGCCAAATGTTTTGGTTCCACTTCTTGTAAAGCCACCTTTAACTCAAGCTTTTTAAAAGTAACATGGTTTGCTAATTGATCTCCTAGGGTTTATTTTGTGTGATTTATGGCATTTAAATAGGAAAAAAAATTTTGCTTATGTAATACTCACATTTTATCTTACTGTGGGGAAAGAAATTTTTAAAAAAATTTAAAAGATGAGAAAGACATGCAAATATTATCAATCCTGAAATCATGCATTTTTGGGTCATGAACAAACATGATATTTTATGAGTATTAGAGCAATTTTTATCATTGCAGTTTCCCCTTCCTTGGGAAAAAAGGAAATAAAAGGGCCTGCCATAAGTGTTTTCCATCAAATTAAATGTCAGTTACTGCTGTTGGATGAATTTGAACTGTGAATAACTTTATGCTGCTGTATTTGCTAACACAGAGGCGATGCCCCAGGAGCCTGTTATCAGGGATGTCAGCACAGCTGACTTATGATCCATAATCACTGTCATTATCCTAGAAATAGCCCCTTGCTCGGTGCAGTAAGTAAAAAATACTGGTATGGCTAAATACACAGCTCAGGAAGAGCAGCATGGGTTCAACTCTTGACAGATTAGTGTGCCATTCATCCAAGCACAGGAAGAAGACCTAATGTAACACTAACAGTAAAATGCTATACAGGTCACACAAATCATTGTAGAATTGAGTGACTTTTGAATGAGCATGATCAGCAGAGGGCTTGTTGTTTCTGTCTTGGAAAGCTTGAACTGCCCTCAAGCTAGATCTCAAATTGTCTGAAATGGGTGACTGAAAAGGGGTAGAAATTGTTTAGGAAGAAGTTAGACCCCTCAGGAGTGTACCTGCAGAGAAGAAGCCCAGCTAGGCTTGCAGCTCACAGAGAAGAGGAGCCCCTGTTCCGCTGTGGATGCGGGAGGTCTGGCAGAACTCGGTGCTGCGACAGAGTCGCGCCTGCGCCTCCCGGCACTTCAGCCTGCTAGAAATCCTGATGGAGAGGAGCTCTTGCTGGGCCACCCTGCCAGGGACTCTGCTTGCCAGGTTTTCCTGAACTATTTTAGCAGGCAGTTTACTTTTTTCTGTGGTTGCTTTCTTCCTTTTCCTCCTGCCTTCTCTTTTCATGTATTAATTCTGTTGGTTATGATCTGTATCTCCAGCTCAAAAGAACCTACGTTTTTCTCTCCCTGTGCCTTGTTGCAGGACAGGAGGTGTTCCAAGCCTGCTGCCATCCCTTTAACCTGCAATTTTAATTCTAACAGTTAGTAGACTTTTTTCTTAGCCTTTTATTTCATGCTTTATATGCCAGGTTGTGAAGAATTCTCAGTCCTAGAAACATGATTCTTACTACTAGTTCTGCCTAGAATGACATTTTTCTTGCATTTATTATTTGGATGCGCTTCATGTATCCTTCACCCTACTGTTGCTCATTCTCAGTGGCTACCAGTTGCCTCTTCTTTGCTCTGTTTCTTTTATCAGGAGGATTTTCATTTTGCCTACCTCATCCCCATTGGTGATGCAGAATTTGAGCATTCCCTTTCCAGGGGCTGGCTGGTTCTGGAGCTTCCTTCTTGGGGGCTTCCTGGAGTCAAAATCTACCATATTTTTGGCAATACCAGCACTGACAAGGGAAAAAAAATTGTTAGGTGAACCATTTTCAAACTCTGTCTGTGATGCAGCCATTTGACTGGCTGGTGCAGTTCCAGTTAGAGCATTTTGCCAGCGGTACTGTGGATGTAAGAAATCCGATGTTTGTTAGCACTGGCTGAACCTACTGGCGCAGGAACGTTTTTATCATGGGATTTCTTTAAAACCAGACAGCCCCTTAACTCTTTCAGTCCAGAGGCAGCATGCCTTTCCCAAATGCTCAGACAGAGGTGTTGTAGATGTTGCTGACTGTTTCCCTGGCTCTCATCAGTGATAAACCATGTTTGAAGTTCAATTCTTTCTTGTTTTGGTTTGGAAATATGAGTTCCTGCATAAGGATAAAACATGAGTGGATTAGTCAGTGATTTTGTTATTTCATGGAGTTTATAAGCTGTTTTTCTTCTTTTCTTCTTTTCCACTCCATTCCAGCAGTGTGCAGGGTAGAAGGGAACAGGACCCATATGTCAGTGGTCTAGGATGGCCAGTGAAGGCTCCAACATCCCAAGTCCTGTGGTCCGTCAGATTGACAAGCAGTTTCTGATCTGCAGCATATGCCTGGACCGTTACAAGAACCCCAAAGTACTTCCCTGCCTGCACACTTTCTGTGAGAGGTAAGTGCTTTCCTCCTGCTGGTAGCTCAGTGTTTGTGTCGTGCAGCAAGAACAGGACAAGGCATCCTTTAGTGGACAGGGACTTTTCCCTTTACTTGTGAATGTCATGTTAAGGCATGATAAACTCTGGGAAGGCTGGAGAGGCAGGGATGTAGAAAAACACATTTGTGGCAGGCAGGAAGAAGAGACAGCAGTGGCGTATTTGGAATACCTTCCCTTTATGCAAGAGTAAACAAAAAGCAAATCCAATTAAGCTAATGAATACAGTTAATACAGTGCGAAAGGTGATGATAGCCAGAATTTGGACCTCAAATTAATGGTCTCAAATTTATTCTGATTATCATATAATTAGAAACAATAAAAAAAATTTCTTTGTTGATTTACTAAGCCAATAAGTAATTATCTCAGCCTTTAATGTCCAAGGGTTAGACATGATATATACATTATTAATAACCTGTGATTAAGTGTCTTCATTATTCTGCAGTTTGGTTGACTGAAGTGGGAAAACTCTCTGGAAAGAGATGTGATAAACTAGCAACCTGCCTTTTACTGTATTTAGCTGAGTGAACTGAATATGCTTAATAATACTTCAATGTTGCATTATCCATCAAATTGTGGAGAAAATACAGCATCTGCAGAAAAGTTGAAAGATGAAGAATTAGTGGTTAGAGTTCTTCATCTGTTGATGGGATGCAACTCTGGATTGTATGTTGAATGGCAGGAGAATTTTTGTAAATGGTATGTGGTGTAAACACTAATTTAGGAGATTTCTACCTCTTAGCAAGAATTGTGGTCTCTAACTTTGCACAGGGTGAAAGAAAAATTGTGGATCTCTGACTGTGTCAGGTGAACCGGTCTTGTGTAGAATAGGAAATCCCAGCATTAAAAAAGGCAGCACTGAAACTCTTACTGAAGTCAGTGAGACAAGATTTTCACCATCATGTGTTAAGTTTCCTGACTTGTGTTCATGTGTAAAACCTAAGGTCAGCTTCTGGTTTACACTGTAATCTTCTTAGGCTGATCTGGTTATGGAGAGAGGCTGGAAGAACTCTTCCAGTGTAGTGCTGATGTGCAAAGCCTAAGCTCTCCTTTCACGGAGCCCTTACTGGGGGGTTAGGAGGAGGGCTGCCTGGGGAAGATGAAGAGTGGTGCAGCCAAAGCCCTTGGAAAAGGATAAGAGCTGTGGAGCTGTGTGAGGTCACACTTTCTCAGTTGGCATCTCATGAGGAATCTGGAGTAGCACTGCTTCCCTTAAGAACTGCATTCTGCAAAGCTTCTGCTTACAGGACCATCCTGAATATAGTATATTGCATGCAACCATATGTTGCATGCCCAGCAGGTGTTAACTTCATTTTCAAGGCCAAAAGTGGCATTAAGTCTCACCTAAGCCAGCCTGCTGGATATTGTGCATATTGTTGGTTGCTGAACTTTTGTGTCAGATTTATAATCTGTGAAATGTATTTTTTCTGAAAAACCCCAACACTGTCCTCCCAGTCAAACACAAACAAAAATTTCCTCCAAAACTCCTTTTAACACAAACTGTGATAAGCTAGCAGGTAGTTCCCTATGTCGTAAAGAAAGCTCTGTTGATTTTGGGTAGCTGCCAAATAACTTTCCTAATTGAAATAAATGAAAAAAATTTCCTTTGGTTTCATTGGGACCGTGTTTTACCTCTCAAACACTAAACCCACAAATACAAGTTATTAAAGGAGATTCTGTTGGAAAGACAAGGGTCAACCACTGGTTAGTCAGTTAAAGGCACAGGCTCAAATGTTGATGCAACTTCATGTCTGTCAGACTTTGTCTGATAGTTTATAATTTTTACTGTCCTGTGAGCAGGATGCAGTAGGTGTCTGGAAGTATGATCAACTGCACGAATATCTCAGAAAAGGGCATATAACTCTTTTAATGATGTCTGCTTTTTTTCATGTGGCAGAGTAAAAGAAGCTTTAAAAGAAAAAGAATAGTCCCCATAACTTCTTTTGCATCAGAAGCCTGTTTGATGTACTTTTCCTTTAATAAGTAGGGGTAGCACTATTTCAAACTATCTTCTCTTTAACTGATGAAAGGGGTTTTTTTCCTTCTTTGATGGTACTTTTCCTTTCTTTCTCCTTCTACCTTCCTTCCCCATAGGTGTTTACAGAATTACATTCCAGCCCATAGCTTAACCCTTTCTTGCCCCGTGTGCCGCCAGACCTCCATTCTGCCAGAGAAAGGGGTTTCTGCACTCCAGAACAACTTCTTTATTACCAACCTCATGGATGTCCTGCAGCGAACGCCGGACAACAGCATTGAGGAGTCCTCCATCCTGGAGACTGTCACTGCTGTTGCTGCAGGCAAACCGCTCTCCTGCCCCAATCATGATGGAAATGTAAGTGAGACAGCCTCCTGTGCTATGTACAGGTATTGACATGTGCTGACTTGTCTGGATTTCATGGATACTTTTTACTAAAGAGATAGCAGGGGAAGTGGAATCACACTATTTCTTTGATTTTATAGTATATCAGCAAAAGACAAGTAATTCTTCAAATTGACTCAAATGTTCTTAGTGGAGCATCATGAAGTAGTCAGCATATTATTTCATCTTACCAGTAATCTGGGATGATACTGTCTTTTGGCACATTTGGTCAAAATTATTATCCTGCAAGTACTGAACCTTGTGCCCTTACTGCTTTGGGTTGGGTTTCCCTAGCCCTCGTGCTTGTAGCATCAACTGGTGCTGTGGGTACTTGGGTGTTTGTTTAGGCAATATGTGACAAGGACCTTATGAGTTTAACTAACCTGCACACTGGGGCAGTACCAAAAGTGAACATATTAACATATTTAACATAAAATGTGAACATATTAACATAGAGCCAGATAAAAGTGAGTCCTATCTGAGGATGCTTTGGGTCAGCACAGGCTAGAAATGGAGAGCTTCTGTTTATCTGCAGTGTTTTGTGGGTCTCTCATCTCAGTCTTTGGAGGCTGCTTTGTTTTTTCCCTCCACCTACTCTTTTTACCTCGTGTGTCCCCACATACATCCTCAAATCATATCAGTGTATTCATTGGCAAGTACCCCCAACTGAGAAAATATTCACAGATTACTGCAAGAACACCTCTAACTCTGCTTACTTCACAATTTTCTGTGTTAACCTGTGTAACTTCATGGTAGGCATATGAGCTCCTGACTCACAGCCAAGCTTACGCAAACATGTAAGTGGATCACGTTGCAAAACTCAGTGATGTTATGTTGTAAACTGAATGTTGTGCTTCTGTGCAAGCCAAGAAGTATGTGTCAGTAGTTTAAGACAACTTTCTGGGAACTGTTTTATTTGATACTCAGTGTAGGTACATTGGTTGTAGAGGAGTAATTCAGCTGATAGGTAATGATTACTGTAACAGAGGAATATCTCTGTTGGAATTAGGTGGACTTGCAGAACTGATGCTGTACACTCTGATTAATGAATAACTGGTGTAACTTTTTTTAATGGGTACTGTACCTATGTGTGTGTACTGGTTACTGATTAATGCATTCCTGGGTTTTGTTTGCATTTTATTTGCTTTCTTTAAAATGAACCGTTGTTTTTTTCTGACATAGCCATTCTGTTAGGAGCCATTTGATTGTGAAATGCAGAAAAAAGGCAAAATTAAGGTGTTACTTGTTTTGTATTTTAAATTATCAGGTGATTATTCTTTGGGTATGTTTAAAAAAAACCTGGCTTGTCTACAATCAAAAATATGCTACCTTACACCTCTCTGAGAACTCCTTTATAGGGAAAGGTGCAGTTGTAAGTCCTCTAGCTTACTTGGCTTGCCTTGAAACATAGCGTGTCTTTTAGGATGCTGAATAGTGCGTGATGGGAACATCCTCTCGCTTCAGTAAGTATCTGGGAGGGTTGGGGATAGCCTGAGGATGACTCCAATTTAAAGCTTTGTGAAGCTAAGAAATTAAAAGCTAAGTGCACGTATTAGTCCTTGTGATGGGAGGAGCTGAGGGAATTTGGGAAGAGCTGAAGATTTGGGAAGAGCTTCTTGAGGCTGGCCAGGTGGGTCTGGCTGGAAGGGTGCACAGGGCAAGGTGCTGGCCACCTTAGGCCTCACTGAGGAAATGGGCTTATGCTGGCTTCATAGGTTCAGAACAGAAGAGCACTGTGGGGCAAGTAGGTTAGATGTTACGAAATATCTAAAAAATCTTCACCCAGAACGTCTTCCCTGGAACGTGGGGAAGCGGTCACAGCACCAAGCCTGCCAGAGTTCAAGAAGCATTTCGGCAAATGCTTTCAAGCACATGGTGTGACTCTTGGGGTGGTCCTGGGCAGGGCCAGGAGTTGGACTTTGATGATCTTTGTAGGTCCCTTCCAGCTCAGGGTATTCTATGATTTCAAGTGCCTGGCTACTAGTAGCTTTACTGGGGGCTTCAGGAAGTGAAAAAGGATTGAGCTGGCAGCTGGAGGAGAATGCCTTTGCAAAACCAGCAGTCATTCTGCACTAAATCCACCCTCCATTAATTTTTACATGTTGCTTGGGGTAGGGTCAGACCCATTGTACTTTTAGTATTTGCATCAAATATTTATTTTAAATATTACCAGTTTTTCTTCGTATTAGCTTGGAAATAAGTTTCTGTTTAAACAAGTTTCTTCAGTCATTTCAGCCATCCTGGATTTAAACCTCTCTGATTAAAATGAGATAGAAACTGATGCAGAGATATTTTCTCATTTGCTTGCCTGTCAGCTTGAAACTTAGCCTTCCTCAGGCCATGTAGATTAGATACTTTCCCTTCCCAGTTGGTCCACTATTCCCATCACTCATATTTTCCATTTGTGTATATGTTTACTTTATTCCTTCTGTGCACATCCTCCCATCCTCTGTTATGGCATCTTTGTTCTGTCTGTTCTTACGAAAAGTGAAACTCAGCTTGTGGTATCTTAATACAGAATATGGTTACCTGTGCCTGAACTATAAAAAAATGCTTTCTTATTTTGACACAACACGGAGCACAAATGTATGTTCTTGTTAAATCAGGGTAATAGGGCACATATGGAACTTTTGAACATACTAGAAGATTCTTATCTTCTACCTACACATTAAAATAAGATTGGCTTTATTCTCAGCTGCTAAACACGTGCAGCTCTTGCTGTATATAAAAGCATTCTGGATTGGAAACATTCATCTACAATAATTTAGGGGCAGATACAGCAGCCAGAGCAGGGAAGGCTATGAAATTCTAACTCCATTGTATGTAATGAGTGGTGTAGCCTCTTTGCAGTCACCCATTGACCGTGTTTTTACAATGTAGAAGGTGGGGCAATGTATTTTCTGCCTCTAGATGTAACAAGAGAGGATACACAGTATTAAATTAAACACTTTTAACAAGAGAGAATGCCTTCTCTCTGACTAGCTTTTTCTCAAAAGATCGTAGCATAGCTTGGCAACTTGACAGGCATAAGATCTTGCTTACAAAAACATTTCCTGAACTTGTGGAGGTGTTGCTTACTGCCTGAATGCTTCTCTTGGAAAAATAAAAAATCATCTATCCTTGATATTCTGATGAAGTGACTTCATATCTTACTTACCTTTTAAACACTTCTTTTTTTCTCCTCACCTCTGTACTTCTCACCATGTCACTTACTCGTGTATCCCATTAAAGTGTAATCTATGGGTAAGGCAAAAGCTGTGACTCAGGAGGAAAAAACTCCACGTTCTAAATTTTATCAGGTATTTCAGAGGTACCCTCAGGTAATTCAAACTTGCATTCTTCTGAAAGCCAAATCATACAAAGCTAAGGTACACACTAGCCCTGGGACAGAAGAATTAAGCATGCGTGTGTGACATGAGGAAGGTGGGTGGCAAAGAGCTGACTTATCCTTTTTCTGTAGACTGCTCTTTCAATTCAAACAAATAGAAAGCAGAGGATGAGCAATGTGATTTTAGAGAAGCGGGGCTTGGGATTGGTGAGAACTTTTTCCTCAAGACCTGAACTTTGAAGGGCTGGAATTAGTGTGTCTTGGCATTGTGAAATCTAGTTCAGAAGTACTTGCATCCTTGATTATGCAATTTTAAAGGTTTCTGTAAATCCAGTTGAATTACAGTAGCGAAGATGCGCATGGGTCTGTAATTACATCGTAGTGCTGAAATATGCTGGTCTGGTTTAAGGTGGGAATTAGTGGATGGGATTTCAGAACCAGTGGGTTCTGAAATTCAAACTTCATTACAGCTGATGGGAATGTTCTCGTTGAATTTGGTGGAAATACAGCTGAAGCCAGAGCTGGATGCTATAGTATGTCCTGGCCAAGAGCTCTCTTGAATTTGGAAAGGAGCGGTTCAGGCAAATGTCATTTTCTGAGATGTTTTGTAAGGCAAACCTGTCATAGTGAAAAGTTTTCTGGGAGTGTACAAAATGTGATGCCCATGTTTGGCATGGAGGGGAGAGATGAAAAGCCAGTAATACATGTCTGTCTGTAGTTAGAAATTAGTCTTGTCTGATTAAGAGATGCTAGAAAAAAAATCTTAGGAAATCAGCCTATCTAGAGAGTTGAAGCCTGAATTGTATTAATATTAGGTTTTCCCTCTCCTTCATCTATGCACAGTACAATAATTGTAGTGGGAAATGAAAGCTGCTTCTCTCCAAACATTTGGAATTTGAGGCAAAGACAACTATTTGTATGCAGAGATAGATACACATTAGGTCTTTGTGATCTGTTTGCTATTATCATTTGAGCTTACGTGTTTCTCTGATGTTTGAATAAAGAGGAAGAAAGTTGTTTAGGCTGAACTTCATTATGCCAATGAGATGCTTCCTTTCTTATATATGTGGCTGCAAATATAAAGATATGTGTTATGGGGTGTTCAATAGAAAACAGAAATACTAAATTATTCTAATCACTGTATCCAAAGATAAAAATACTGAATAAATAAAGGGCTTGTTGAAATATCTTGAACCTGAGCATTAAATTATTAAGAGCAGAAAGATTAATTTTGGACACTCATTCAAAAGAAATGAATTTTTTTTTTTTTTTTGGGCCATATAAGAAGATTTCAGAGTTTCCTAATAGAATAGTCTTACTTTTGGCTGTTTCTGATTGCAGACTTTTGAAGCCTTTGAAAAGAACTTAAATCCTACACTTGGTTTAACTTATTTCCTCCATGCACTGTAAGAATGCATCACATCACAGTGCCTACCAAAGTAACTATCAGGCCTCGGAGGATCTACTACAATGAGACTGCTAAATTCACAGTGACTGGAGTAGTGTTCATGAGGGTTGACATTGTTTAGAAGGTCTACTTTTTTTTCCCCTTGCTGATCTACTTGATGTTACACAGGTTATTTGGAGCAACTTTTAAATTTTCTCCGAAGTGGCTTACATGAATGGCCAACAAATGACTAAACCCTCATGGCATGTGAATCCCATATCTTGTGAACTGAGATAAGAGGGAAGAATGGGAATAAGATGGAAAGGAGCTTATCAGAGGAAAATCCCTGTTAATGCTAATAGCCACGTGCAAATCATGGTTCTTTCTTTCCCCTCCTTAATTCTCAAGATGCCTTGGAGCAGCCAGCTCTTTTGCCCCGTGCTGTTACAAATCCCTCTGCTCACCTGAAAACAGCTGGTTCTACACAACCATCTCATCAACCAACAACTCTAGCACAGCCATCTTTGTGCAAGATATCTGAGTGCCAGAAGCATCAGCTGAATTATTCAAGATTCTGATGCTATGCTCTGAATGCAAAAGAGCTGCCAATGTCTTGCTTTGAAGCATATACTATGAATTCCCTTATATCCTTTTTTAATAAGCCTAAAATGCTTTGTGCCTAAGGACTTCCAAGCTGTAAAAAAAGGTCTCATGCCAAATTTGCACGTGTGCATTATTTTGACTAACATACGATTTACAGCACTTCTCTGTTTCTTTCCCTTCATGAATATATTCAGAATCTATTACATGTAAAGATCTATTTTTATCTCTAAAGAGCATCTTGCTGGGTACTTAACAGGTTGAAACAATCTCCTCCTCTTTCAAGTATAGATCAGCCCTCCTATTACAATCTCAGATATGAGGTTTTAATGGTTTTAAGGGATTAGTAATGGGATATGGAGATTTTTCCCTGCAGCACATTGGTTCATTTAGGGTGCTTTCCTCTAACAAATAAACATGCTGGTTGGTGATTTCCATTGAGTTTGTGTTCCAAGGGTGGCCTTGTTCTGAAAAGCAGCCTAAGTTTACACTTTCTTTAGCAGACACTATGGGACAACTAAGGATCAAGTTAGTGAGGGTAGTTGAATGCCTGGTTTTTTGAGTTGTTTCATGGAGTGCATGAGAGACACCAAAACTTACTATTACACAGTGTAAAGACAATGTTAAGACCAGCAGTGAAGTCCAGCATTGTATACAGGCTGCTGTTCTGACACTTTATGATAGAATAAGATGCTTTTAAAGGAGCATTTTGATGTAAAATGTGTAAGAATAACAGCCATCTTTTAGGCAGTAAATTATTGGTGCATAAGAAAACAGAAGCTTTGTCTCAGAGCTTGGCTAATAAATGAGTTCAAGACTCAGTAAGATATGCTTTGAGTTATGTTACTGCTGCCATGTTTGAGTGTAGAGTTGTGCACTTTTCCAGGTGATGGAGTTTTACTGCCAGTCCTGTGAGACAGCCATGTGCCGGGAGTGCACAGAGGGAGAACACGCAGAGCATCCCACCGTACCACTCAAGGATGTGGTGGAGCAACACAAGGCTTCCCTCCAAGTCCAATTGGATGCTGTCAACAAAAGGTATGGAGACTCTACTGACTATTTTCCATTTTCAGTTTTATCACTGGCTTCCTGTGCTAACTGGGGTAGATATTTTAATGTGCTGGTGCCATGGGTATTTACCTTGGAAACAGGGATAGTGCAGCTAGAATAAGGACAAAAAATCCATTGAGTGGGATGTACTGAGGGATTAGTGAAAAGAGATTCCTATATGTCTTTCACAAAACAGAGGTCATTCGAAATGCAGGTGTCCTCCAAAGAAGCGGCATAAAATGCTAAGGAAGAAGCTACTATCCAGTTGTTAATTTAATGATAGCTAAATAAATAATACT
Source organism: Corvus kubaryi (assembly GCF_017639235.1). NCBI lineage: Eukaryota > Metazoa > Chordata > Aves > Passeriformes > Corvidae > Corvus > Corvus kubaryi. The sequence continues at coordinate 6,853,095 of NW_024582059.1, forward strand.
GGGTGTTAAAAAGACTGGTACAAACACTATGGTGGCAACAAGGCTTAAAAAAAAAAGGAAAAGTGGGGTAGATCTAGTTATATCTTCTTGAGTAGATATACAGTATAAAGTACAGAGGATCCAAGGTCTCACTGTTGGTAATGCCTAAAGTCTAATGGATTTGCACAGGGGAAGACTGTGGCTTAGCCTTATTTTATCAGACCAGACCCACTGTGTGGTTATAAAAGGAATGAACTTACTTCTGGGAAATGACCAAATGTAAAGACAGCCTGCTGATGAGAGGGTTTAACCAAAAGATACCAGGGCAAGGGCCAATGTTTAATGACTTTTGAAACAGCAATCTTTGTAATTTAATTCCTCCCTCAGGCTTCCAGAGATTGACTCAGCACTTCATTTTATATCTGAAATCATACACCAGTTAACCAACCAAAAGGCTAGCATCGTAGATGATATTCATTCCACTTTTGATGAACTCCAGAAGACTTTAAATGTGCGAAAGAGCGTGCTGCTCATGGAGCTGGAAGTGAATTATGGCCTTAAACACAAAGTAAGATGCATGTTTTGTTTCAATGAAAAGCTGCTAATTTAATCAGCCAGTTTTTACAAATGGTGTGGGACGCCAGTTTGACAAATTGTGTCTGAGATCCAGAGAACTTTGTTTTCCTGAAATGAAGTGCTGCAGAGCCTCACTTGTGGGTGCCCAGCCTTATAAGATGAGCATGAAGATACAGGCCAAACAATTTTTCCTGAAGAACTGAGTAAGGCTGCCTGTTTTGCTTCAAGGCACTGTTTTCCTTTCCAGTGCTTTGATGTCATGATCTAACATATTTCATGTTAGACGTCACGTGTTGGAATACAAAAAGATTGGAGGGACATCTCACTTTCTTAGGGGATTGCAGAGAGTAATAGATTGCAAAGCTGTATTCACTCTTTTACTTCCTATGATGATTGAATCTGAGGGTCTTCCCCTTATACTGTAGATTAAGCTTCAGAGGAAGAAAACAGAAACATGTACTTTTACAAAGCAAAGCCTGTAGCCTGGTGGGTAGAAATTTTGTTGCGGATTATTAGGTCTGAATCAGGAAAATTAAAGAATTTAGACCTTATTTTCCTGGGCATCAGTTCTCTGCTTTATAAAGAAAGATTTCTTCCATGAAAGTAGCCTTTAAAAGGAAATAACACCAACAACTGGAGTTTCAAGAGTGCCATTACCAAGCAGCTTGAACATCTCCAGATGTCTGAAGTGGAGGAATGCTGCATTCCTGGATCTAGAATAGGCTTGAAAACATCATTAGAAAGGTATTGAACTGCTGAGCCTGTGGAAATGGAGGAATTCTAACATGTGCACAAGATACGTACTTTTAGGAACATAGGGAGCCCGAAACCATTGGGGCACGGAATTTAGTCATCTCCAGAGCTAAGGAGCAGCTTAGAGAAGTTTTAGCATCAATAATGTGGACTTAGATCCCAGGTTTATCTAAATGTATTCCTGATGTCACAATCTAATCAAGATGTCACACTTCCATAGCAAGCAAATACACTCTCTGTGTGTACAAAGTCTACACAAAATAGAATATGATGTTATTGTTGTTTAAAGAGATTTAAAATAATTTAATAACTACTTTGAGCATTAGAGAATAAAATTTTTATGAAGTTGCACATAAGCAGTAAAAGAGGCATCTACCCTGTTTGTATAAAAAAACCCCAGTTGAAACTGGATTTTAATTTGAATGCACAGTAGTCCTGCAAAATAAGTCAAACCCAAATCATCAATTTTTCTGATCATATGCTTTTAAAAAATGTAACAATAAAAAGGGTACACTTTACTAAAAAAAAGTTGGCAATTCAGTTTGTTGCCCAGTGGACTGAAAGAGTGTAAGATGTAAAATACTCTCTGTACATTTTAAATATTATGTATGTTAGGATTTAATATTTTCCATTTTTGTAATGAAAGAAAGATGTCTTAAGAAAGTATTGATTTTAAAACATAGCTGCAAATTGTCTTTCTTTTAGTTTGTGACCTGTTATCTGAAGCATATGGGGTTTTTTCATCCTGGGACCTTATTAGCTATGCTCTCTCTTTAACTACTTATGTCCTTGAGTAAAGACCAAGCAGATTAGAAATGCCTTGTATTGCATCCTGAAAAATTTCTGTATGTCTAGAAAAGCAGAAGACTTGAAATTTCAGTGTAGTCTTGAAACTTGTTCATTCTGTTTTGATTGCAATAGATTTTGTGTTGTTATCACTTTCCCATGTCAGTAACATGGGAGCCTGGATTTTCTCCAGTGGATGAAAAGCTTAAAGCTTTGAAAAATTCAGAAGAAAATGCCTTTAGAATCCAATGTCTTTACATAGTGTGTCTCAGCAAGGGAAGAGTATTTCATAGCAATAAATACATCCAGTCTCTAAGTTTACTTTACATCAACAGAAACGTTTCAAAAATATTTACTTTACAGTGATGGTCAACAAAAAAGCTTCTCTAATCCACAGTCATGTCTGTGCCCTGGTTCTTCTCTGTAGGAAAAACATACCAAGTGTATGACTGGGTACCTTCGTTTGGGGATTTTATCAGTGGAGAGTGTGGGGGGCAGCTGCAATGTTTCCTTGACTATCATGAATGTCTCTGCTAGGTTGCTAAAATTCAGGGATCCTTTTTCCAATTCACTGCAAAATTGGTTTAAAAAAAAAAAGTTAGCCCAGTTGCCAGCCCGCACTTAACAATTTTGAGGTCAAGGATTTTAAGGACTTTAGACTGAGGGCCAGAACTGACCCTATAATAGAAGCTCTTTCATAGTCTTAACTATGGAGTGGCTGCTTGCTGCCCACCAAAATTTCAGGCTACTCAGTCCAACTCTTCCCACTATCCACAGCCCATTCTGTATGTTTTGCTTTCCTGCCTGCTGAAAGTGAGGAATCAATTTACCTTCTTCTAGGGAGATTTTTCCTTTCTTCACTTATTTGGTTCAGGAATCCCCCTTTTCCTCAGAATGGATGTGCATCCAGGTCTTGAGGCCTTGTTGTCCATTTCCATAGAGGAGTAACCCACATATTCCCCTGGCTCTGAAGAAATAGTGTCAAGAAATTTCTTGCAGCCTCTCTTATTAATGGGCTTCATGACTCCAAAATATCTCTGCATCTGTGAACACAACTAATTTCCAGTAACTGTCTCATTAACCATGACTGCTGAGAGTTAAATGGAGCAGGGTTCAAGCTCCTACATTTGTTGCTGGGTTTTTGCTCAAAAAAAACCAAACCAAAACAAACAAAAAACCCCCCCGCAACAAGATAGGTGGGGCAGTAATTCAATCTACTGTGCCAGTGGATCTGTAAAGTCTTGAATACCCAAACCAGGTTGTTTTTTTGTGTTGCAGCATTATATTCCAAATACAGGTTAGTGATCAGTGTGGTACTTCTTCTAAAATGAAGGTTTAAATTAAACTCTAAAATAAGACATCATAAATTTGGTTCCTACAAAGACCTTTAGATGCTACATCTTCATAGGATAGGTCTTGTAACACAATGCTAATCTGGTGTTTGGTAATGCACACAGGTCCTCCAGACACAGCTGGATACCTTGCTAGAAGGACAGGAAAGCATTAAAAGCTGCAGCAACTTTACAGCCCAAGCCCTCAACCACGGCACCGAAACCGAAGTGCTGCTGGTGAAGAAGCAAATGAGTGACAAGCTGAACGAACTGGCCGAGCGGGACTTCCCGCTGCAGCCCCGTGAAAACGATCAGTTGGACTTTATCGTGGAAACAGAAGGCCTGAAGAAGTCCATTCACAACCTGGGGACTATTTTAACCACCAATGCTGTTGCCTCTGAAACAGTTGCCACCGGTGAGGGACTGAGGCAGACAGTGATCGGACAGCCCATGTCTGTTACCATCACAACCAAGGACAAAGATGGGGAGCTCTGTAAATCTGGGAATGCTTACCTCACTGCTGAACTGAGCACGCCTGATGGGAGTGTAGCAGATGGAGAAATACTTGACAACAAAAATGGCACTTACGAATTTTTGTATACTGTTCAGAAAGAAGGGGACTTCACTTTGTCACTGAGACTTTATGATCAACATATCAAGGGCAGCCCATTCAAACTTAAAGTGGTCAGGTCAGCAGATGTGTCCCCTACCACTGAAGGGGTTAAGAGGCGTGTTAAATCTCCTGGCAGTGGTCATGTGAAGCAGAAAGCTGTGAAGAGACCTGCAAGCATGTACAGCACTGGCAAAAGAAAAGAGAATCCCATTGAAGATGATTTGATCTTCAGAATAGGTAGGTGACTTGGCTGCCTGTTGACATACTTAAAAACAGTTCAGGGAAACTGAAAAAGTTTAGTTATTGTAAAGCTAAAGATGTAAGTAGAGCAACCTGGTAATACCATTCAGCCTCTTGACTTTTGTTTATATGTAAATTTTGGAAGTATACACTTCAAAAATAGTTTGCAGCAAATGTTTAATTGGGATTTTGGTTGAGAAATGGATACATTTGATTTGGGGTATTTAAAAAATTGTTAATATTCTTATTACAAAGCTTTTGGTATGGATTAAAGTAATTCAGCTTGTAATTTCGCTTCTGTATCCCTTGCTTCTAGTGAGCAGTTTCTGGCTTGACTACCAAACAGTGGTATGGTTCTGGTTTGGCCTTTGTTGGTAGTGGTGCTGTTTGTTAGATTTTTTTTTCCCCTTTTTTTTAAACTACTCTTTCCAACACACCATAAATTCTAGAAGTCTTAAATGTTTTCCCAGAAGTGCAGAGCCTTTTAGTTGTGTCATGATGCAACCATGACCATGGGCTTTATTTTTGAGTTCTACCTTCTCCCCTTCACCACTCAAAATAGGAAGATGCATTTCATTAGAGCAAGAGCTATGCATGTCTCAGAACTTTTGCTCCATGAAACCTCTTGGAGTGTCCATATTTGGGATATAATGATCACTATTTTATAGAAAAAACAGAGCTGAAAGTAATATTTCATGTTCAGTTTTCAGCCACTCATTTCACAGAATGACCCTCTATAGAGATGTTCCTCTGGGCTTCTGTGGGCTTATGTATGCATTGTCTGAAAGGTCACAATGCTCTAGGGTTTTACAATCTTCCAAATTATGCAGTAAAACTTCTGACATTTTCACAAGGATTGCGTTCATGGAGTTCATTTACTTCCAGTTTCAGCTCACTTTGAAAAGTTAAGGTTTGATTCATTTGTTGATGAGGTAATGTAAAGTTTATCATTGTTCTCCAGCACAACTGTGTATCTGTTTTGAACCCATTGTTGAATTCCTCCAATGGCCCTGACCAAATCTGAGTCTGTATTGTAAGCTGGGCAAGATAAATCTTCTATTTGGCTGCCAGAAGCTCACACAGCTGTGTTGGAGAATCACACTGTAATATTCCTCTGGGCATCCAAGTATATGGAGTGTGCTATTGTATGTATGCTGATGTATGGGCTTTTATGCACACAAGTAAATTGATCAGCTGCTAGCAGGGGATTGTTCTCCTGCTAGTATTAACAAGAGATAGCACAAATGCAACATTAGTTCATTTGTTCATGGGGATGTGTGTATTGTATCTTCTGCCAATTCTGTGTTATTTGTGGCTTTTAAAATGGCATGTGGTTCTCTTCAGACATTCCAAGGTCAAATTATTGACTATACGCTCACAGATTTCATTATTTACAAGAGCAGAGTATTTCTTGCATCCTTTTTCTCTCTCAATAATTTATATCCTCAACCTATTATTTTTTTTAAACAGGTGTAATCTCTAAGAGTGTGTCCATGCAATATCTGTGTAGCATGTCCTTAGTCTATACAAATGAAAACAAGAATGTTCTTATGAGATCTAGAAAATAATTGTTGCCCAATGATTTTTCTACCTCTACAACTGGTAGAAAGCACTAAAGTGAGAGGGAAGTCTTTCATTACCCTGCTTTTGTGCCCTAGACCCATGCCGAGCAGAGGTGAGGGGTGTTCGCAGTATTAGCCACTTCCACCTTCCCTGGTAAATCTCTTCCATGTCCTTCAAAGAAGGGTTAAGAGACATGGTTGTTATCAGCTGCTCTGTCTAGGACCCCATCTTATGTTCTAGCTCTGCCATGCTGCACTGTGTGCCTTGGTATTTTTTCTCTTCTGGCACTTTTTGTGACTGGGTTCTTTGACACCATTTAGCAGTAGTGGTTCTATTTCCCACTTTAACTGCTTTTTTCTCTTCGTTTATTTATATTTGGAATTGGCATCAGATACAGCCAGATGGAGAGTTGGCCCTCTGCTAGAAAGTTCAATTTTCCTTTTCCTCAGACTGTTAAGTTGTCTGTTAAGTCATGTAACTGAGCATCTAAGTTTAGCTGGTACATTAATATGTAAAATAAAACATTGCCTTTAACAGAACTTCTGTCAGCCTCCTTACTAGGTGTGAATGTCGTCTTCTGTTCTGTTATCAATGCTGAAAGCAAATAGGAGACTTACTGTGAATTTACTCCACATAAACCCTTACAAACAAGGCCTATGTAATAATAGCTTTAGTGCAGTTTAAAAAGCAGGCTTAGAGGGAGCAAAAGGATTCTTGATTGGGTGAATCACAAAAGAAATAAGGTTGGAAGGGACCACAGTGGGTCATCTGGTCCAGCCTCCCTGCTGTAGAAATAGGAATGCCTAGTAATGGGAAAAAATAATTTCCGTTTCCAGTTTATTGGCTCAAATCCCTCTGATGTTCGTCGTGAACTCTATGGGTTTGTGATGGCCAGTGTGGAATTTTGCCAGGCCTGCACTGCATTGCATTGCATTGCATTGCATTGCATTGCAGTCGTACCTGTATTGGACCGGGGGGAAGGAAGAACTCTTGATATCACATTGCTGGCAAAGTCCCCAGCACATTTCTGATGTGCTGATGACAGAGACCTGGCCTGGATTTGACTCTTTTTATTTGAGGTTTGGCTGCTGTGCGAGCAAAGAACTTTGTAGGTGCACCTACCCCTAGGTTTGTCCATGCCTGTCTGTGGTGACAGGGTCTCTGCTGCACAAGCAGGGCTTGGGGGTGGTCTTGGCCAAGCTTTTAGGGACAGATGCTGTGTAAAGCAAATTAACACAAACCAGTCCATCTTCACTACCAACAGTGTGTGGGCATATCTGCCAGAGTTCCTACTGAATTATTCATTCCTCTTTAAAGGTTACAAACAGTGTGCCTTCAACCAGCAGACTGACTAATTTTAAAACATAGAGTTACGTGGGAAGGATTAGAAAGACTGACATTTCTTTTACAGCAAGCACATAGGGTTAACAATCCAGTGCAGTTTTACTCCAGAGATTTCTGTGTTTCGGCTGCATCCATTATGAGAGGGGGCATCACAGCCTCATAATGTGTAAGATTTGACTAAATATCTTTTAGCACTCTGAGGAAAAAAGAAAGGAAGCTGGGAAACAAGAAAATTCCTTGATGCCTGTCTATGCAGTATGTATGTAGACCTTTCCACGCAGTTTAGTTTTACCTTCTGTTCCAGTACCACATAGGAAAGAGTCCAAGAAGAATTACTTGTAGTGCTGTAGGCAGGAAAGAAATGGTTCCTACACAACAGGTTATGGCCACTCACAACCTCTAAAGTCTTCCAATAATCTATAATATTTCTGCAGTTTGATTTTATCTCTCTGAATCTATTCCCTTCCTGCTGGAGGAACTGACACATTTTTTTCTTTGTATTTTAGGAATCTGGGGAATCTAAGTTAGCAAGCAGGGGGGTTATTATTCATATTAGTAAAACTTAGAAAGCAAAACCCACTCCTTCTCTTACTGTGAACATTAAAAATATACACTATACAAGTTTGTTCAGATTCCCAGGACTTGAAGAGCAAATTGTTACTACAGTTACATGGAGTAATTTTTAACATCTCCTGTGATTGTTAATGGGCTTTTAGATTATTTTTTCCCTTCTTTTTGGTGAGATTCAGTATGGCCTCTATTGTGCAAGAGTAAAAGATTGAAATTATGAAGCATTTTATGTGTGCTAGAATTGTCTTGAGAAGAAAATGGATACCTTCTTTGTTGAAAGCTAAATTAATTGGTTTGTGCAGGCTATGCTCAGTAATACCAGACAGAATTAGACAGAGCTAAAACAAATCTGATTATTATCTTTATACAAAAATGGTATAAAAGGAGATACTCCACAGGCCACAGATCTGCTTCCTAATAACTCTGTTCAGCCTTCCCCTTTTGAAATCTCTCCTGTTTTCTCCCAGTCCCCAGCAGCTTGCAGTAAAATATCTGTCTTTTCCTCCTTTGTGCCCTGCACTAGCTCAGAAGAGGAGGGAGATAAAGCTGGGCAACGAAGGGCACAAAAGATGCAGGCTTTCATCTCTTGACCAGGCTGCTTGGGAAACACTGGAATGAGGCTCCTACTGGTTCCAGCCCTGTGCAATTGAAATGTTGGTGCCTTCCTAGGCTAAGGAGAGATGGGTGATTGCCTGTGATGGAGAGAAGACAAAACATGAAATGCCTTGATACAGAGGGGTAGTATCTTGCAGTAAAAGACTTGCTGAAGACTCTCTCTTAGGCAGGTATGTTCATAAGGAAGGACTTTCTGCTTACGAAGAGAGCTATCATCCTTTGGTATTGCAGAGTCAGTTGCAAAAGCCTGCTTTTCCAGAGGCTGACAGGCTTTCCTCTCATCATCTGAAGTGCCTGCGCTTGGCTTCAGATCTTTGCTGGAGTAGTGAATTATTCAAAATGGAAAGTTCAAAGTTATCTGATTTCCTCTTGAACATACATTAGAAAATAAGCTTTGTTCTACAGAGGAATTCTGCAAAGGAATTTCTGCCATTGCAGAGCAGGCTGTATAAAGGCCTGTATGCAAATTAGGACCTAGGTGATAGGTTTAATAGCTGCAAAGCGCTAGGTGCAAGGACATTGCATGGAGCTGAATTTCATCTGCACACTGTGCTAATAAATTGCTATTTCTTAAACTTACTGTGAAACGTGACTGTGGCATTCCTGTGTAATTTCTTCAGTTTTTCCTTTGATGTATATTTACAAGGTTCCACTGAAGTAACTTTTTATATAGGTCTCTCTTATCTTTAAAAACAAAATTCCTTGACTTTCAAGAACATTTTTCTAAGGCTAAAGAGCATACATTCCATGAAGTTTGTGCTAGTTGGTTCCAGATGCTCTAGCTTATGCCTTCTCTTTTCTAACAAATGTTTTCCCTTTACTCTCAGTAGTAAAAGGAATGTTTCTCCCTTTTCATCCATTCTCTTTGGCTAAGAAGCAAAAAGGAAACTTGTCATTAGCATATGGTGGAAAAAAATTGCTGCATGCATCCCTCAGGCACTGCTTATTAAAAGAATAAACAGAAAGTATGGCTCAAGTATGGCTAATGTAATTGGTATGTAACTCACTATTCCTTGAATATGTACTTTTCCCTTGCAGTACAAAAACTGAGAAGCATTTGCCTTATTTAGAGGATGAAGCAGATGGAATTGAAGAAAATAAGTCTTGAAACAAAGGGACATTCTTGCAGCACTGAGTGCAGAGAAATTAAATGTTACTTGTTTGCCAGTGACAGGAAATATGCATCCCACAGCCATCACCACAGAAGAAAGAAGGGTTGTTACGAGCATGCACATCCCTGATGAAAGCTAAATACAAATTAGAGCTGATATGTATGTCTTACATTTGGCATCACAGTCAGAACAGTTTTAATCACTGAGCTCCAGGATATTTTGGACTAACTAAAATGAAATACAAGTTTTTCAGTTAAAACCATATATTGGAACCAGTTAATGTCTGATACACAGCCAGTGAATGCTTGTAAAAATATTTCACCGAGAAAAACAGCGCTGCATCCAAATCTTAGAAAGAACAGCTTATAGAGTTGGTGGTTGGTTGGTGGGGTTTTTTTGTTTTGTTTCAGAATTCCTTCATTTATTATGAATAATAATTGGAGTCCAAGATCATAACTGCAGTCTTTTTTAAAGACCCCTGAGCCTCCTTTACAAACAAATCAGGAATTTGGATCCTGTTCCTGTGTTCCAGGTGTAATTTGGACCAGCCACTTCAGAGCTGATCTTTTAAAGACATCAGTTTGCTCTGTGCTGCTCCTTGGAACGTCTCAGAACAAACATCTAAGTAATAAGCCACCTAAACTTAATGAGCTGTTGTGAAAAATTGACATTTTACAACTCCTTATTACCTTAAGCCACTGGGTAAAAGACTTACAGGTCTATGTAAATCACGAGTGCATTTATCCTGGGTTAAAATGAGACTACTGTGTGTGGACACTGCTTCTTTAGAACAACCCAAGGTGTCTGCAGAAGCATTCAGTCTCCAGGTGTTGGTCTTCATTGGACCACAAGTCCCAATGTTCAAAGCTAGTTCTTCATCTGAATTTCCCTGCTAAGGGAATTTTTGAAGCCTATGACTGAAAACTGTATATGAGGGAATAGGAAACTTCCTTGTCTTGAAATGGCCCCATCCAGAGTGATATGTTTTATCCCAGCTTTGTGATTTCACTGAGGAGTCTTAGCTAATGGTACTAAACCCATGTCATCCGTCCAAGTTCTTACCTAAGCCTCTGTCTGTATGTTCCCAGGTACTGCCCCTTTAACTGCCTTTTCAGTGGAATAAAAAGCTGCAGTTTAAAAAAAGTTCATCACTTATGTAAAAACCTTTTACTACTTCCCTCATACAAGAGGCAATTTGTGAACACTGATTTATGAAGGCCAAAGAGACAATTAATGTTGATGGAGGCTAGGGTGACACACATGCTGAAGAGTGAGAACAGTCCCTTGAACAATCCCTGCTTGTAGGTAGATTTGTGTATCTGTTACTGAGAGGGTTCTTTGAAGTTGTAGCAGTGAGAACAACTCTTCAAAATAAAAATCCTTTGATCAGAAATGTAATAATTGCATGTGTTGGCATTTGGGTCCTAACTGATTAGTCCTGTCTAACCTGATTTCTTATGTGCTTTGTGTTCAATTTTAGGCACCAAAGGAAGAAATAAAGGGGAATTTACAAATCTTCAAGGTGTAGCTGCATCTACAAATGGAAAAATATTAATAGCAGACAGTAACAACCAGTGTGTGCAGGTATGAGAGGATGAAGATATGCCACTTCCAGTGTTTTTCTCCTTGCCCCTACACCTCTGCCTGTTTTGTAGTCCCAGAAAGACACACTTTGTACAATTCAGGCAGAACAGAAAATACAAGGGAAGCTCAACTTATCACCCATTAACATTCCATCTTCTTGACCTGAAGCTGTGTTTTTCAGATCTGTACTATATCTAGTATATAATCAGAGTTTATTTCCATTCCTTATGATGTTTGGCAATGAATGAAAAAATAAGTTGTGCAATAATCTGGAAAAATGCCTTTTTGTAAATATAATTTTACATTGTAAATTTTATCACTCTCATGTTTTGCAATATAAATCTAGGGCAAGGTGCCACAAATATAATTTCTTAAGGAAGTACAAATAGAAAAATAAACATGTAGATGTCATTTTCAAGTGGCTTTTAGTCTATTTAATTGATTTCTCTTTCTGATATCATGATCCAATCTTTTCTGTGGTAGTACCCCGACACCCATAATTTCTTGGCTTCTGTAACCTGTGTGAAAATCAAGCTGTATTTTTTCTTTGCTTGCCATGTATCTTTTTTACCATTAACAATTTGTCATCACTCTCCAGGCTGCCCATGTGGTAGCAATGAACACGGCAGCAGCATGTGGCTTGTTCTTGTATGTGAGAACCAGCAAGCCACATGCCATGAGAACTCGTTTCCAGGCCTTTTCAAAGAGACAGAGTCAAGTATTCATCAGCACCCTCATGCTTCACAACTTGCAACCACTTCAGAGGAACTTCAGTGTCTAGTTACCTGGCTTGGGGACACAATCAGTGGACATGTTTCTATGTTTTCTACAGACTTAGTGTTTGACTGTGGCTGAGTCACTCAGTGCCTCAGTTTCCTCATTTCTAGTAAGGGAATAATACCATCCCCTCCCACCTGAGAGAGACATTGTGAAGCTTAATTCACTAATGTTTGTGAAGTACTTTGAGATCACTGAAGAAACAGTGCAATGTAAGTGTGGAAAATTTTTTTTTTTTTTTTTGAAATTCGGGTCCAGATGGAAGCTTCTTCTTAAATTAGACAAATCACTTTCAAATATGGACTGTGTAAACGTGGTTCATGTTTCCAGCTCTCTTCCTGTCTATAGTGTTCATTAGTGACTTGCTAAAATCTAAGCTTCAAGAAATAGGTGATGGTCATATGCGGACATAATTTTAAAAGTCATGTTTTCTCTTACAGATATTTTCCAATGATGGTCAGTTCAAAAGCCGTTTTGGCATACGAGGAAGGTCTCCTGGCCAGTTGCAGCGGCCAACAGGAGTGGCTGTGCATCCCAGTGGTGACATCATTATTGCAGACTATGATAACAAATGGGTTAGCATATTCTCATCAGATGGAAAATTTAAGGTATGAGTTACGATGTTAACTCTCCTAAGCTTTCTCTGTCCTACAAAGGAATGCAAAGTAACATTGTTTTTCGAGAAACTGCATAGTTTGGCTGTAACTTAGTCTAAATTCCATTGTTGTGCGCTGGGAACCCCTGACACAGCCACATCGTATAATTAATAGGAGGAGATCACAGCAGTAATGCTAATGTTATACCAAGCAGAGACAACATGTTCCATACTGGGTGCTTAGATGCCTTTCTGTAACTTATGGTCGAGCATAACAAGTACCAGCAAGGCTAGTTGGACTAGCTCAGCAACCTTCGCATCATTAGTACTCTGATTGTACAGAAGGGCGTGTGCAGGTATATGTATGCACACAGACAAACACAAAATCTTCCAAGGAGTACATGAAGCTCTTCAGTGACATATGGAGGAGAAAAAGAAGGTAGCAGACTGATGATGACTTTGTCTTTTGTTCCATACTTCTCAGCAAATGTAGTGTATAATTCATGTATGATCCTGTTGCTAATAAAAGCAAGGAAAGGTAACCCAGGGTGTTGTTCCAGTGCTACAGCATGGACAGGACTGTTTTAGGTGGTGTGTTGTGCACTGAAAAAACTGAAAGACAGTAATGATATTGTAGGTTTCAGAAATCAGAAATTCTAAGGAAAGCACACCTCATATTTTCATAGCAACTCTGATCCCTGTAATGAGAGTAAAATAAGACAGCTACTACACTACATTGATGATTTCCAACCTGCAGTATTTATTTTGCTTGGGTTCAGGTGCAGTTCCAGAGAGAATTGAAGGTTTCCACCATTTGATGCTGTTCTCTGAATGCATGTTACCACGTCTGGTGATGCACATTAGAGAGAGCCACCTCTGGCAGAGGTTAGCAGTACTCACTCATTGGGATAATGGACCTGCAGGGAAATTTCTGCCCTAGGTACTTAGTTCTGGAGTACTTAGTTCTAGATACTTAGTTCTGCATTGGAGAGAAATGACCTGTTTGGCTAATTTTCTGGTAGCGTAATGACCAAAAAGCTCAGGTTCTGAGCTGCTTATGTGTGCAGCAAGAAATCGCCTTCCTCTGAATAGTCTTTGCAAAGTGACAAATACAAATATGCAATTGTGCTTACGTAGTCCTCAGTGAGCTCCCTCTAAGAAACTGGTGTGTATGCTTTTAGAAGTATCCAGATCATGTATAGACTTCAAGCTAAAATAAAACGATGCTAAAATGTAATGCAAGTGTTAAAAAAATACAGATTACTTGCATTTGCGGAGAGAATGTGATTTTACTTGTCAAGTAATTTTGAAAATGTACAGTTACACAGGAAAACCTTGGTTTTGGCTGAAGTCCCTAAATGAAATGAAAACACCAAAACAAACCCAAAGAAATACGTGATTTAGTAAAGAATCCAAATACTCTGAGTATCCTAAGCATATTTTAAATAATTATTAACATCTTTGTGAACTGGCTTGATCAGGACACAGAGCATGGAGGGCTTGTTTTCCTTCCTCCTTAAGATAAGCTCTAAATCCAGCATTTTGGATGGAGCCAACTCTGGAGGAAAAAAACCCTGGAGAAGGCAGGACCCTATGTACAATATACTACCAGCAGAGAGACAGGTATTGAAAGAAATGAATTATTAATGTAGTTCCTCTGATGTGAAGCCTAGCTTTGTTTTCAGTCAATGTTTTTGTTGGATTGCAAAAGCTATGTAATGTTGGCAATGTTTGTATGGTTAATACAAATTAACGCATCAGACTTCATAGTTCTTGGGACTAGATGGATTAAATGAGAGATGAAACATCAGTGATATAAAATAATATTTTTAGATTCAATGCAATCAATGCATTATGAGAGGGAAAAGAAATGTTTGTAGAAGAATTTTTTTATACAGAGGGTAGGCATATATGTGCAGGGCAGGTGGCAGAGCATGTGTGTGGGGAGAGCAGGAGTGAGGCAGGGGGAGCACTGGGATGGAAACAGGGATGGGCATTGAGCACAGGGCCACACTGAGGAACTGTGATGGGAGTAGGGGGATCCTGTATTGGTGCAGCACTGGTTCAGGGGATCCTGTACTGCACAGTGCAGCTGGACAGCTGTGCTGGGGAGGAGGGGTGCAGGTGGGGTGAGCACAGGGCCTGGGGGAACTGTGGGGGGACACACACAGGGTTGGGAGGTCATGTCCACCGAGGGTGAGGCTGTGATATGGGGGGCAGTCAGTACCATGAAGGGATGGGGCTTGTATTGGGCATGAATGGTGCAGGACTAGGAGTTAGACTCGATGAGCCTTGTGAGTCCCTTCCAACTCAGGATTTTATTCTATGATGGGGTTAAATAAAATATATTGGAAGCACAAAACATAGATATAACAGATCTAGCCTGTGGGAATCTGGGCAAAACCTTGTAATTTCTTGTGTGTTGGAAGTGGTAATTCTTACAGGAGTCTTGTCAGATTAAATTGGGTAGTGTTTGCTAAGGTAACAGAGAGAGAGAGAAATGGATTATGGCATTTGCCTTCAAAGGACTGTGCCTGCAAGTCCTTGTGTAAGACCTCTGATGCAGGTGGCCTGCTAGTTGTTAACTCAGCAATATCAGGGGACTATTTTGAGCTTAAACTAACTATTTTTGATGTTGTCCCTTTCCTTCTGTATTTATTTACACTTACTCTCCCTTAGCAGAGTTTTAATAGTCATGTGAGCCATAAGGCAAATTTCCCTGGAGCCAGACCCAGGCATCTCCCTGATTACAGCACTGGATTGATTCCCCTTGGCAACCTCCACTGCCAGGCAGAAAAGTGTCACCTTCCTCAGTTGCTGGCAGCAAGAAAGACAGAGCTCTGTTTTCTCAAGGCTGTAAAACTTACATAATGCAGCGGCGGATAAACTCTAACCTAAGGTTGCACCAAAACACAAGCTTCTTCACATGAAAGGCTGTATTATCCTGGAAATGATAAAGACTCCGATTGGGTTTTAGGATTCAGGGATTCTGTTTCTGGCTGTGCTACAGATCTCACGGGTACCTAGTTATCTTCATTTCACTTCCCAGTGTTTTGTTTTTTTTTTTCATCTGTAAAGGGCATAGAATAGTGCTGGCTTCCTCTGTCAAGTACTCTGAAATTGCTTAAGAAAACCGTTGCAGCAGACACTGCACTAGGCTAAGGAGAGAGGGTGTGGTGAAGCAGCTGTACCAGCTCCTCACCAGTGTGGTGTTCAAACCTAGTGAAGGAACTGGACAATAGAGCCAAGAGAATGATTCCTGTTCCTCTGAGAAGAGAATTGTTTTCTTTCTAGTCTTGAAGAGTTATATATAAGATGATAACCTTGTTATCAACCAAACAAGGCTCTGCAAGTTAAGATCAAATTTAGGTAAGTGGGAAAAGATGAAAGGATACATTTCATATGTCAAACTTCTTTTTCTTTGTCTCACTAGAGGAATTAAGGAAAGAGCTGTGCAAAGCTGGTTGCATGTTCAGATGGGAATAGGTAGTGTAGTTAAATGGTCACAATTGAATTTTGACAGTCACATGAATGATAAATCCACTTATTGTGTGATATTGCAATGTGTGACAAAGCTGTATCTCCTTATTAGAGAAGTTCTCAAACAGAAAAAGATGGTATGTTGAAAGTTTGTAATTAATTGCTGACAATCTTGAATCTTTCAGACAGCAACAAGATTGGTAAAGTTAAACTTAAGCCCTAACACACTTAGTTCTACAGAGGAAAAGTCTTCATAAATTTTTATATAGGCTAGCTGAATTTTTTTTTTTTACCTCTAGGAATATCCCACAGTAGAATATTTTCCAGCCTGGTAGGGTGACTTTATAAACACATGTTTGAAAACCAGTCTAAATTCCTAAAAGCCTATAAAATAAGGGACATTATGTCCTTGACTGAATTCAATTAAACACATTATTTGTATTAAGGGTTTACATGATCCATTATACTGTATTCATTTCTAATGGAAAAAAAGCCTGAAAATACTTCCATTCATACACTTAACTGGAGTGACTGGGTTTCATAATGTTCTGTTCTAAATAATCAAACCTATAATTCTAAGAAACTTTCTGAAATAAAAATATACAAAGATTATGTTCAGCCAGATCCAGTAATGTGTCATCAGCATATTTTGATCTAAACTGGAAACAGATTTTTAGTAAAAAACATTGCAAACTTTAGCTGGGCATACTTTATTGCTGCTTGCAAATTATATTTTAAACCTGGCCCAAGAATAGTGATTTTTATTACTCTTCTCAGCACTGAGTGCCCATTAATGTAGTATGTGATTTATTCATTATATTTTTCCATATGTGTTTATATGGGCAGGAAGACACTGTACTCATGAGTCTGAGTCATTTTCCATAGGAATCCTGGAAAGATGGTAAGGAGGTGGTGCAGTGCTCAAGCAGACAACCACGCGGGCATCCCAAAGGAAAGAGGGGAATATGATTTAATCACCCCAAAGGAAATACATCCACAGATTTGCATCTAATTTATGGTTTGGCTGCTTTGTTGTTATGCAAACGGAATACATTTTGTAGCTCTGCTCATATCTTCCCCCTGGTGAATACAAAATAATTTTTAATAGTTTTTCCTGGGGATATTTTAGTATGATTCAATTAGGTAGATTTTGCCTAAATATTTTGCAATTTATAACAGTATATGCACACGAACATAAAACTGACACATGATCATTGTATGTGGCTAAGCATAATCTTGGACCTGCAAGATTTACTCCCTGGAATTTTCTTTACTGGAGACTGAAAAAGGTTGTGTAGTGGCTTGGTAGCAGCCATCCTCAGGGAACCCAGGTGGCTTTATTTTAGGATCGTTCCTATTTTTACCTGCAACCCCACCTATGAGAATGTACCATGGAATAGGAACATGGGACTTAATAAGGGTAGGAGAGCTCCTTCTGTTTGCTTTGAAAACATCAGGGACATGAGAGAAATGGGTTAGGCAATAAATTTTCTCCATGCCTTGTAATCTGTCCCACTGCTGCTCACTAATTGCAGGAGGGAGGGGAGAGGGGCAGAGAAGTCACCAGTAAATGTGGTAGTTGGGGACATGGTAAACATGACAGTGTTAGGTTAATGCTTGGACTCAATCTTAGAGGTCTTTTCCAACCTCAATGATTCTATGATTCACAGCATTGCTTTTTCTAGGCAGTGATCTGTCTCACTCTGCAAAGGCAATGAGGTGAAAGATGGCCTTGTTTTGTAAATAAGATGAATATCTTAGTATATATTTCATTTAAATTCCAGTGGAAACAGAAAAGTGTGTTCTTCAGCAAGATATGGACCTCAGTTTGTAGGATGTGTCTCTCACAAATTACTACAGGATCTGAAAGTTCTGGAATCCATAATTGCAACACAGCCTGTTTAGTGGATTGTCTGTCCAGCGCAGACTTCTGAAACCTGAATAAGTGCTTTCAAATCTGTCCATCAGTTTTATAAAATGGCTAAAAGCAGGATGCAAGTTGCTCCATTCCAATGCAAACAATTAGGTATTTACAACCTTTTTTAACTGAAAGGTAAAAACTCAACTGATTTTATGTAGATTAAAACAGTTTCTAGAATCTCTGCCTTAAAAAGAATTGAATGGGGAAAAATGTGGAATGGACTGGGAGGTGATCCTAGAGTCTTCTTGGGTATATGCCCAGGTAGCTCATGGATTCTTTAAAGGCTTGATCTCAATTTCTGCTTGCTCTGCTGCTTAGATCCTCTTTTTAAAACCCCCTCTTTTTAAACCTACTAAAGAATGTTTCTGACAGTTTTGGATTTGACAGCTCTCTAGCCTTTCCAAATAATTTACTGTTGTGAGATCCATCTCCTCTCCACTGAACGTTTTTCCGTTGAAATATTGTATACAATTGCCCTCCTGTTGCTGATTATGCTGGCAGATGGTTTTGGTAGTCACAAGGCCTATTTAAAATGATGGAAATAATTTCATTTACCTAAGACAGGAACAAGCTTTGATTTGTTTAGTGTTTCAAAGATTGCTTCATTTGCTGTTTGGCAACATGATCCTCTCTCCTTTGCATTTTTCAGCTGAGACTTCATGTGTCTAAGCAGCAAGTGAAGCAATGTCATGTGGAATCTGGTGAAAGATAGGTTAGCCTGAGCTTTAGCTCTGCTCAAAATCTGTCTGAGAGCACTCAGAAGGTGCTGGTGTCTTACTAACCCAAGAAAGGCAACAGAGTACATCATAGCCTACATCACACCCAGCCCTGGTGCTCCAAGAGCTCTGACTTCTTTGGTGCAGTGATAAAGGTTTTTCCCTGTCCATCAAGGTGGTGGTTGGACTCAGGAAAGGCATGCAATTGGAGACAAAAGTCCTTTCTGCTTGTCTGCCTATCCTGCTGGTACCCTAATGCTGGACATACAGACATTTCTGACAGGTGCTGCAGTTTATCAAGTCACACAAATCTGATGATTATATTTCTTGTGAGTTGTATATTCGTACTCAGTTGCTGAGGCGACAGACAGATTTTTCAGTCTAGAAAAGACATACAGAAAGCAGACTTTATTTTCAGCTGAAGAAAAAATTATAAAGTACACAGTAACAGCTGATAAAAACAATCACTTCCAACTTTTGATGAAAAAAATGCCTCTCCATTCTGCTGTGTGCCTGTAATACAATCTTCAAACTGTACTAACTCATTTCTATCATGCCAACATATTTTCCTGTTTTGTGTTTTCCCTTTTAGGCCAAAATTGGGTCTGGAAAGCTCATGGGCCCGAAAGGTGTTTCAGTGGATCGCAATGGACACATCATTGTAGTGGACAATAAAGCATGCTGTGTCTTCATCTTCCAGCCAAATGGGAAAATAGTCACCAGGTTCGGGAGTCGAGGAAATGGTGACAAGCAGTTTGCAGGTACACTTGATGGTAATATGTAAATCCCCTTTTCTTGCTTCTTCTGCTCACATTTGCATGATGTTTGAGCATGTTGAAGATGCTGTATCCAACTCCTTTATCCTCCGGGAGAGAGGTTCTGCTAGACATACAATACAGCTCCTATTCACTTCACCATTTGCTTGAGTGGTCAGGCAGACTGCAACATCTGTTCTGCAAGTGTAACTGTAACCAGATTGTTTCATCTACCTCCCTATGCCTGGAAGCATTTCAGATCAGTGACCCAAGAATGACTGATCTTAACTAGCATTTTATAAGTGCTTTGTAATTGCCACACTAAGCTGTTCATCATAATCAACTCAAAGGCTGTGCTTTGTGTTTCTAGTCATCAGATCCACGAAGCCCAATGCCCTAAGTGGTATCTCTTAGAAAATGAGTGTAATGGGGTAGTGATAAGATTGAGATCAGGAAGACAGAGTTATGGAACGGCCAATGTAAGTTTGGGGAAATTGCAGTTTATACTCAAACTGACTGCTTGCACATGGTGTCTTTCAAGCAGAACACGCAATTAAGTTAAAAAAACAGAACAACCTCACTGATATATTTTAAGTGAATAGCTGTTCTTTAAAAATTTGAAATGAAGATGCCAATTAAGGTATGCAGGTCATTTTACAGGTGTTGGGTCACACTTAGTATGTAGTTTCATTGGTCTGATGTTTTGACTGGTTCACAGTGAAAGAGAGGAATAGCATCAATGTGTTCTTATCCTGAGACCTCTTGCAATGTCTTATGGCATAATATATATAATTTATGAGAGCTTGGGTTCTAACACAACTAAATTTTCTGGGTATCTCAATTTCTTTTCATTTGAAAATTTGCAAGAACACCTCCTGAAAAAAGTAGGCAAATACTTCCTAACAGTGCTTTTGAGAAATGTATCACCTCTTCTTGCTGATAGGCTACAGAAAACAGGTAAATTATCAATACTTGAATGTTTTGAATGTAAAATTTTTCACCTTTTTTATAGTCTACTCTGATTTACTGTGAAAATTGAAACTGAGTTCTGTTCTGTTTAATAACTCAAAATAGCACCAAGTGTTTTAATTTGGATACTTGCCTGTTTTCAAGCTATCCTTTGTTTTTTACTCAAATTTGCACACATATTTCAATACACAATGTAAAGCAAAAAATGCCCTTTTTTCCTTGACAGTGGTCTTCTAGTAACTTTCTTATTTATCCTAAAATTTGTTAGCTCAAATGCTTGTAAGACGTGAGCACATAGGGCATAAAATATTTCAATTAAGAATTTACAGGGACATTTTTGATAACAATTTTCAGTATATACACAACTTTATGCTTAAGCTCTACATGTTTTGTCTTGTTAATAAGCCCATAAATCTCTGCATAGTCAAATGTATACAAAAGGAGGAGAAATGAACAATGCTTATTGGTAACAATAGCTGACAACTGCTTGAAAAAGAAATTATTTGTGTTTACAAAAAGCATGCTGAGCTTTTTAAAAAAACCATGAAGTAAAATTACTCTTAATTTGAAATTCATATTCCCACTTTGACGACTATTGCTCAGAAGCCAAACATAATATTCTGTCAGGCTGATTTTTTTTAATTTAACCATACTTTTTATTTTAATGATATTACTATTTTTTTCTTCTTCTGCATTGCAGGTCCTCATTTTGCAGCTGTAAACAGCAACAATGAAATTATCATTACAGATTTTCATAACCATTCTGTCAAGGTACTGTCAATGGCAACTTGGAAAGTTGCCATTTTAATTTTATTATGATACTTTCTTGGGGAAAACAAAATATTGTTAAAACCAAAGAGATCACACCCCATATGTATGAGCTCTGCTATAAGGACAGCACTTTCAGAGAACTTTGTGCATGCAGTGCATTGCTTAGTGAAGATACAGTCCATTGCCTTTGGTGTCACTATAATGGTCTCTAATTCAATTACTTAAACCTAAGTTGTACTTGAGATAAATAATTTCAACTTACTTACTTGTATTAGCCCTCTGCCAAACCTGTTATTGACCCTGTGTTCTGTCTTCTTTTAAAAGTTTGGCTTTTGAATTTCCCAGTAAAAGCTTTCCACATTTCTAGTTGAATAAAATTATAACAAAGTAAAGATACATGACAGTCTTTAAATTCCACACCTATAAGCTTTAAGATTGCTGGGTCTATTTTACAACCTGATTCTCTAAAACTTGTGTAACAACTGGTTTTCATTCCATACCTCCTGCACTGGGCTGGCCACTAGTCCTTACACCCGTGGGAAGTCCTGACTCACAGCCTGTTAATGCCATGGTATGATAGGAAGTTTATTTGTTTGTCCCAGTAATAAACTAAACCAAGGAAACATGCTGAGATGTGTTGGCAAATGTCTGTGAAGGAGATACAGGCCCAGAAATGCCTCACGTCTGCGTGTTTGTTCTCGGGCATTCCCTTTCATACACTTCCTTCGTGCTCTTGTGCCCTCCCTCTACAGGAAGCAGCAGCGGGAGGACACAGGCAGGATGCTGTTCTACCTGGGTTCTGAGGACACATCTGTCGGTCCCACACACCAACAAAGTCCCTGGCATTTCACCTACTGGCCTATTTTGACTGAACACAAAGATGAACTCTCAGTCTAGTTCTTCAGTGTTCTTGATTGAAAAAATAAATTTTATATATTCACCTGAAATAGGAAGTTGCTGCCTAAGCATAGACACCTTTGTGTCCTGAGCAGTGCTGAATCACCTAGGTTTGGAATAGCAACCTTGCTTGCATATCCTCTTGGAATTTGTAAGGAAGTAGCAGCTCGTGGTTTGGATTACAACACAGAAACCAAGAGTGCTGCAGGAGGCCGATGACTCCATAAATTACCTCTCCACAAGCAAGGTTTGCCTGGTAACGAGAGTGCCTGGAGAGGCTTAACAGTAAGGGGTAAACTGAAATGAAAAAAAAAAACAAGTGAAGAGATGTAAGAAGTGTGGCATCCTAGAGGATTTATAATTATTACATTTCTAATGAGAACAGGGTGTCCCATCTGTCTCTGGTGTGACTCAATGGGATACAAATGTTACTTGTTACAATTTGGTACTAACTGGAAAAGAGTCTTATTTTTGTAGTGTTCTCTAAATTAGTACATATAACTGTTGACACTCTGGAGAGTTTATAATCTGAGAGCAGAGAGTACATCTTCTTTTAAATAATAAATTAGTTTATAAATAACTAAATAAATTAATTTCACTCTTGTGAGTCCCAAAGCCACTTCCTGCCACCAGTGTCTTGAATTAAACAAGCTCACTCAGCAACATTTTTCTCCCACCCCCTTAACTTTAAAGGATGTTCCTTCCCTCAGGCATCTTCTATGGAAAATCCTGCACAATGTAGTCTTCTCTCTCATTTGGTCACTTTAGCCCAGGGAGAGAGCAATATATCTTTGCCTGTTTTTTTCATTAGTTGGCTTTTTTTTTCTTTTAATTTTCTTTAATCATCTGAGGCACTAACCTGGTGCTTCATTAAATTCCTTTCCCAAATGTTTTTTCTCTGTTCACTGGGGTGTTCAAGAACAGAATGGTTTCCTGACACCTTCTACCTTATCAGCACTTCAGTGTGTACTTGGCACTTACCAGGTCTTTGCATTTTCTTGTGCAAGCCACAGTCAGTCTCTAAGAACACTGTTGGACCTTGCGCTGTAGCTGGGCCTGGGCCCAAGGTAGACCAAAATATTTTAGGGATAGCTGTGGTACTGTGTAAATGGCACATTTTGTTTCTCTTTTGGTCCCATTGGTGCATCCAGGTCACTGGCAAAATAGTCATTGATCAGCTCCATCTCTGTGCTGTCTAACCCTGTTACCATCAGAGAGAATTCAGTTGCTGAACTGTCTATACAGAGAGCAGCATGCCACGATTCGCAGTGTGTGTTAGATTATGGCAGCAGAGAAGAGAGCGTCTGCTCCATTGTGTTTTAGTTCCACAGAAACAAAGAACCCAGTGCTGTATCTGCATTCAGCTCTTTTTAGCTCAAGATGCACAAGCTGCAGAAGGGTTCTGGTGCCCTTTGCCTCTGTATCTGAGATGAATCAGATCTTAAGTGAGAAGGGAAATGGTGTATGGTGTGATGGAGTGGAGGGAGAGATGGGCACCTTTTCTCCCATCTTCTCTGTGTGTGTGTGTGTGTGTGTGTTGGGAACTCTTCAATTCCTCCCTTAATTAGCAGGTGAACTGGTAGTACTAGATTACTGATATTTGATACCATGCCATATTCAGGTTTTTGTTTTAACCCATGCAGGTATTTAACCAGGAGGGAGAATTCATGCTGAAGTTTGGATCAAATGGAGAAGGAAATGGGCAATTTAATGCACCAACTGGAGTAGCTGTAGATTCTAATGGAAACATTATCGTAGCAGATTGGGGAAACAGCCGAATACAGGTAGAAATTTCTGTATTTCAAAGGGTGCTTGATTAACAAATGGGTTGGTAACTTTGGTAACTCTGGCCGTCAGACTGCCCAAGAAACACCATCAGCATTAGAAGTGATGAGGTTTCTCACACCATCCTTTAAATGCCTCATTGTTGGCCTGTCCACTTTCAGAACTGGTGGTGTCAGATCGTGGGATTTTCAGTGTGGCTGCTGGCAGCTCTGATGGTCACTGTGACCAAGGATTTTGGTGCCAAGTAGTTCCTCAAAAGTTATTTGATGACTTACGAGACTTGCAAACATTGATGAGATGATAGTCATTTATAATCACTGTAAGAGAAGATAAGAGACATAGTGGAAAATGTGAAAAACCAAATGGCCTGAGGTGAATGCAGCAGATTTTTATCATCTTTTTTAAGTGTTGAGAAATTACTCTGCTTTATGTTGTGAGAGTTGCCCTCTTTTTATCTTTTAAGTGTTCATCACAAGGTCTTGTTTGCCTAATACCTAATAAATAAGTATATGTATTATTTCCACTGAATATAAAATTGAGGGAGCTGCTTATGAGTTGTTCTCAGGAAGCACTGTCAACAGGATAAACAAATTCCTGAGTTTTCTCTGTGTGGCAACCTAAGAATCAGGCTAGCCAAAATAGTAATATTTGTTAGGAAAACAAGGTGTTGGTTGAGTGCCCGATTAAGTTTGATTTATTGTAGTTGACTATTTTTAGAACAAGGAACAGCCGAGGTTCTTATTTTTTATTATTGTTATTTCATTGTGTGCTAATTCTTGCCAAAGATCCTGGCACCTTTAATTAGTTCTTTTTAATAAGAAAATACATTTGTATATAAACTTGCATATGAGATAACAGAACGGATTTTGCCCTTGTTTATTCTAGTGTATGTCAACTGTTTCAGAAATTAGAAGTATAACTGAGAGCAGGCTTGTGTCCACTACTTTCCTTTTTTATTCATAACATTTATTCTGTGCTTTCTCACCCTCAAAGGTTTTCGATGGAAGCGGATCATTTTTATCCTACATTAACACCTCTGCTGACCCACTGTATGGTCCCCAAGGGCTGGCTCTTACTTCAGATGGCCACGTTGTAGTCGCAGACTCTGGAAATCACTGCTTCAAGGTCTATCGATACTTACAGTAGCAATGAGCTCTGGAGCTGGATAATCACCCACCCTTAAGAAAAGACTCGTTCTAGAGATCCAGTGCAGGATATCTCCTACTTTGCGTTCATTTTTAATAACAAAGGAGTCTCTTACAGACTTCTTGTGATAATTTCCAAACTTACCTTGTTTACATAGGACTTGCACCTCTTATGTTTCTCACTGAACTTTTTGTTGTAAGTGTTAATAAAAAAAATTCTCTGAGTTCATAAAGACAATGTGAAATTAAACACAAACTTCAGCCTATGGAACTGGAATTAACTAATTAGGCAAAAACCAGAAAAGTTTGGGAAAAGTTCCCAAAGCTTTTTGATGACTGCAAAGGATAGCTCCTGCTCAGAGCTTCCAAATTTAAAGAAGTATCATTCTTACGTGTTATTTAACCCAGAGGTGATCCTGGGAATCTTCTAGATCTCATTATCATGGTAGGTATTACACTTTTAACACTCTTCAGTCTTACTATGTATAACAAGTAGGTCCTTTTAGTATAAGGTTAAGTCTCACAAAATCCGTCTAGCTCTAACCGTCAGACCTAACACAGCTCAATGTTTAGCACTTTGAGAATCAATGCAAATTCCCTACTCATGTGGAATTAATGAAGGATTGTTTTGTGTGACCGTTTTTCACTCTTCCTCTTGCTCAATGTGCAGGAAGGACTTTGCAGAGACCTGACATTTCTAAAGCTCTGGAAAAACTTAATTGTAGCGATACGTTAGTGGGAGCGGAATTTCTGTATAACCACAGACCTTTTGACACCAAACTAGTTCATTAGGATCAGGGTTATTACAATGTCATCTCAATTAACCTCATGTGTGCCACTCTTTCGTACGTGTTCATTGCCATGTTTCCTCACGGCAATTCATTGTATTAACCGATAAAACAAAATGCAGCTTCAAACAGGACAGAAAGCCAGAGAAGTACCCCTGTGGAGGACCTACATTATACAACCAAAGGAACTGTGGTAAACTGAGGTTGTATAGGAAAGCCAAGGGTTACCAAAGCTATTTGTTTTTATGTGAGAAAAAATACAATACAAATAAAAATGAATTTGAACCTATTCCTGAAGTCCTTCATCAAAGGGAATTTTGTTAGAGGACAAAACAAGGACTGTGAGATTTGTTCCAATTTGTTTGTATGTATGTATGTATGATTGATTGACATAAAAACAGGAAAAAAAAGTAAATGTGGGTTATTTCAGCAAACTGGAACGTATGTATGATATTTGACAATGGCAGTACTCCGAAAAATGACCCTTCTTCCTCTGTCAGATCTCTCTACGGTGTTCTTTGTTAAAGTATTAATTTAACTGGAAATGCTTACAGGCATGGTTCTTATTTTAATGTTTGGTTTGTTGGGGGTTTTTAAGTATGAACTTGTCTTTTCTAAAGTAGCATTGGCTTTATTCTTATTTCTATATCCAATGGTCAAAGGTTGCATTGCTACTTTAGCCTGATATAGATAGAGTGGTGCTCCCTTTTAAGTGTTGTTTGAGGAGCTGGTGAGCTTGCTGCCAATGCCTACAATAGCCTGGGAAGTGCTGTCGTTCTTTTCTCATTTTTAGGGCCTTGAAACAAAAGGGCATTGGGTCAGAAACAAGGGAGTATTTGAAGCATGTTTGCGAAATGGAAAGAAATCTTTGATAAAATTTCTTGTTATAAGTATTTGTCTTATTTCTAAAAGGTGGTTGTTTCAATGAATTTGAGAAAAACTAATGGTTTTTTTGTAAAGTTGCATTTGACTGGTAAAAATGCAGACCCCAAGGTTCTTAAATGGGGGGTCTGTCTGGTTTTTAATTACTGTTTCCTAAAGATATTTCCTCTTCTTTCCTTTGTTTATTTTTTGCACATAGAGCCAATTTACAATTTCTCGTGCAAATATAAGTTTTCTTATTTCATTGGAATAAATATTTTGTGCATGAAGCTTAAGGTTGGACTGTAATGAAGCTAAGAAACTGGTGGTAACATTTATGAAATACTAAAACTCAAGTTTGTTATTACTAAGGGAACAAAATATCCTCTGCTTGAACTGAGTTTGTCCTAAAATTCTGAAGATGGTATCTCAGTCATTACCAATAAACTGTCCTATCAAAATTTAACAAAGTTGCAGATCAAATTTTCATTCTAAGTGTCCTTACAACACTTTTTGATATTGGGAGGCTCTTAAATGGCACATTTATCAATGAAGAAAAGGTGTGTAGCATTTGAACTGTATTTGTTAATAAAGAGAAGGGGTTGCACAGATTGAGGTAAAAACTTTTTAAAAATGTGCTATGGCTGTCAGTTATCATATTTAGTTCCAAATATGGATTTTTATAATAACAATTTTACTAAGCTTGCATGTTTACCCCTCAGAAAACATTGCCAAATCCACTGTTGTCAGGAACTTTGAGAAGTATGAAAATCAGATCCTAACTTATACATCAAAACAGATACTTAAGACTGTGCTATTTCATGCATACACTTTTCTTCAAAAGCTTTTCACTCCCTTTAGTCCAGCATTGTTTACCAGGATTTTAGATAACCCGTGTGAACCAAGTGCATCCTGATGAAATAGTGAATTCTGTACATAACCCCCTCACAACCCAGCTCAAAGCTGTTAGGGGTTTTGTGGATTTTTTCTTCAAAAAAACTGAGTAGACTTTTGGATTTGCAGACACTATCAGCAGAGCAGCACCTAAAAAATGTCACTAATTTGAAGTTCCTTCTGATAGCAAATGCTGTCAACTGCAATTTCAAATTTAGTGGCATAGGGTATTCCCTTCCAAGGTCTGACCTTATCTGCCTGGCACCGGGAAACTGAGAAACACATTGCTTTTACGGTGTGCTTCTGAAGCCAGCTTCACTAAAATGCTTGGCTTACAAACCTTACAAAGAGCAACCAAAGCAGAAATTCTGCACTTAAAAACTGGCAGGCTTTTTTCTCATCCAATTAAGGGAAGGTCAGAATTGCACTATGTGATTTGCTGACTTGTTAGCATTTATTAAAGGCTTTAGAGGCACACTGTTGCCAGATTTCAGGTATAACCAAATGTCCCCTTGACTTCTCTGGAATGCTAATTGACTAGCAGCACAGCATGAATGGTGAAAGTATGTGCTTCATTTAACTATGCTTCAACTCAAAAGTAATCTCAAAAGGTTATTAGATCTCGTGTCATATGGAGCATTTTAGGACAAACTAGCCAACTGTATTTTCATGGTTTTGTGAATAGAATAAAAAGATCTGTTCAGATAAATCCAATATAAACAACAGGAGAGTTTTACATAGGCTAAACCAGCACCAATGTATTGAAAAGGAAAATGGTTTAGGCAAGCATTTGCCTCATGAAGATGGAGAGTTACTTACTAGTAAATGCTCATCTGTTCTGTAAAAGCTAGAGGGCTTTTGATTTTATGTCAATATTTTTTATAACTAAGGATCTAGTGTTGCCATCATGAGAACTATAAGTGCCCAATATGTTATGTTTGTTTTAAAGAAATGACTTTCAGTTATGGGAGACAGCTCGTTATGAAATCATGATGTATAATCGAAATTTCCTCCAAGAATTGTGAGCAGTGATTATTTGACCTGTTTGTGGAAAGTGCACAAAAGGTATTTGTGTGACAGAGTGGGAAGGTTCCTAACAGGTCATTTTATTTCTGACGAATGTACAGCACTTCAGTTGATGTTTGTGAGCAACACAGCCTTAACCCTGACACTTTTCCTTTGGTTTATAACATGGGAATGTTCCCTAAGTTGCATAGTGTATGGCAGCAGCCCCTGATAGAAATCTCTATCAGTTGATATGATATGCTGCAGCTTTCCAGTTCTAGGAGTGTTTCCAGTTCTTTTTTTCATGTTTTTTTAAAAGTTTTTGTACATTCCATCTTTGTAAGTCAATATATGTTTTGTGTACATGTAAGCCTTGCACTCTCTTGGCACTCATAATGAAATATTTTTCTCACTTGTTTTTTTGTTGTTGATGATGATGTTTTTGTTTGGTTTTTTTAAATCCCTATGAGGCTAAATACAAACCTTTTCACCTTAAGGTCAAGGATGAAAGATGCACAACAAAGTGTTTGTGTGTGTGCGTGTGCGCGTGTGTGCGTGTGTAGTTTTAGCTTCCTGTGTGCCATGGTATTCATAATGCTTTAGCTGACAAAAAAAATTACTCTGTCTTGGAAATGTAGGAAAACCAGAGTCAAATGTGTACCTTTACCACGCACAAAAATTTCAAATAATAAAAATAAAGCTTGTTTCCTCTGTTATTTTCATGGCTGAGGATTTCTTTTTCATATGTCTCATACTCACTGTCCATAAAAGTAACCCCATAATGCAAGAAGACAGGTAATTTTTTCCAAATTTCTTCCCTGACACCGCAGGTCACAAGCCAAGGAAACTGATTTTTTCACGGGTGTTAAGCTTTTATATAGACACAGAGAAAAGAGGGGCTGGAGTAGTTCTTGGGACGAAGGTGCAGAGCTGGAGCTTCCTTGTTCCACCCTTCCTTCTTCAGTCCAGGATTCAAAATTAAGATTTTCATTGGTGGCAGTAAGATTAAGAGCTGTAAGCTTTTCTGCTTGCATCACAGAAGTACACTGTACCTTTTAGCTCAGGTGTGCTATAATCTTTCAAGGGTCTGTTG
The DNA here is from genome assembly GCF_017639235.1 of Corvus kubaryi. Classification (NCBI taxonomy): domain Eukaryota; kingdom Metazoa; phylum Chordata; class Aves; order Passeriformes; family Corvidae; genus Corvus; species Corvus kubaryi. The sequence goes on from NW_024582059.1 coordinate 6,882,613, forward strand.
CAGAAAACCAAACTAAATTATTGTGGAGTACAGAAAATTTGCCTTAGGAGTTCAGTCTGACTCTGTCCCTGTAAGAATAAATTTCCAGCTTGTATTAATTTTAGTTTTACATATTACCTATGTCTTGTGAACTCTCCAAACCTGAATCATTTGAGAACTCCGTGTGACTGGGAACTTGCTCACAAAGTAAGAATCTTCAGATGGATCATTTGTCTTGGACATGGCCTCAATGGAGTGGACCAGGGGGGTCAGTGAAACCCTCAGTGATGAGTGTTTGCTCAGTGGCAGGACAGTCAGAAGTGGGACAGCTGAAATACTGAGCTGCTGTCCTTTTATGTGGAACTATCCCCCAAACCCTGTAGAGGAATCTGTGTTTTACTCTTTCTTGCAAGTCATAGGGAGTGTCAGCAGCCATGTTTCCATGCCTCATTTTTCTCCTAATGACAAACTTAGTACAACATAATGGATCAGTTTTGTTTTTCTGTCAGTCTCCAGATGAATACACGTTCAGCAAACAGACTCTTGGTGCTGAATGTACTTGTCTATCTGCCCTGAAAAGGCTTTATTTGGCAGCCAGCTAAAAGAATATCACATCTTAAAGCCGAGCAGTGTTGGTTTGACATTCAGAGTTGCAGAGCACTTGTTCCTTCCCAGGAAAAAAAGATCACAAAGAAGAACAGAAGCAACAGCACAGGATATCCTGGATCCACCGGGCTTAGTAGGTAAGACTCTCGTTACATTCCCAATATTTTCTTATTGATAGGCTAGAAATGTTTTCTGTTCCCTGGATTATTAGAGCAGAGGCTCTTCACCACTGAGCAAAATCAGACAGACAGGCAGAACACTAATACTGGGGAGCACTGTCATTTACCAGAAAAAATCTGCAGTAAATAGCCAACTTCCTCTTTGACACTCTTGTGGTACTTAGTTAAATACCTAAATGAGGCAGCAGAATCTTTTAAAAGTTCTATGAATAAGACTACAGAACCCAGTCTCACCAATGAGAAACAATGTCAGGGAGAATAATGCCAAAGTAGCTAAAGGAGCAGGTACTTTGGGCAGCCACCACTAGCCCGGCTCTCTCTCTTTATAGTGGTACCCCCTTAACATGCCCTTGCATGTTCAAAAATGTTTCATTGTTCCTTAGGCTGAAGTTCCCTCATATCCAGCTGTGCTGCCCTGCAGTTAACTACCCCACAATTTTGCTGACAGTTCATGTGAAGCCTCCCTAATTTGGACCAGACTGAACTATCTCAGTGCAGTGGAACAGTCAATGTCATTTCTGTGGACAGATGTTCTCCCTACACAGGCCCCAGCTGTGCAGGAAATACCCAGCACTTGCTGCTCATTGCTATTTGCAGTTGGAGGCTGCTGCCCTCAGATCTGTTCTGAGCTAGGTATATGAATGCCTTGTTCCTTCAGTGAAATGCCTTGTGACCAAAATCCTAGGGCTTAAGCTACTCACCTCAAGGATAACCGTAATGCCCACTTCAGCAGCTCTGCCTAGCAAAGCTGCCGAAGCAGTAAATTTTGGGGGAGGGCCAGCTAGCATTTCTCACCAAGGGTTTCTCACTCAAGGGTTAAATGTTTGTAGGGAGAACATCTGCTTACAGTCCAAAAGCTCATTTGAGGATGAAATGAGGCAGCAAATGCTGCAGAGACTGGCCTGTATGGGATACTCATGGATCATACTGCTTCCTGATATGTGGCCACAGCCCATGACAGACTGCTTGGATCCCAGAGAAGTTGGTATCACCCCCCATGGTAAGCATCTCCTCAAACCCTCCTCATCCTCCATGCTTAAGCTTTACTGCTGTCAGTCATACAGGTGTTGTGGGAGGCAGGCACAGGACTGGAAAGGCTTGCTCTCTTCCAGAAATAAACTGATCTGCTATTCAACTTGAATTCTTCCCTCCTGAAAAAACAGCTCATGTAATTAAGACTGTGCTATGGCACATATGTATGAAAGGAACAAAATTAAAGCAGGACAATTTTCATTCTCCTACTGCCTAAGCTTCCTGCCATTGTTGCTTTATTGTCCTTTCAGAACAGAATTTCTAATTGTAATTCAACTACAGTCAATTGTAAGAGCAAAATGAAGGAGAGTACAAATTTCATTTCATCCAAGTATAATGTAACACTGACAAAGCACTGTATTTTCTCTAACTCAGGAACAGTGAAAAATTATTTCGACCCGTACTTAAAAATCTCAAACTCCTAGAATAGAAAATGTAGCCCAAGTTGTTAAAGCTTAAGAAAATCACAGGAAAATGAGAACAATATTCTAACAGAAAGACACAGTAATGAGTGTCTTCCACAGTATTCCCATCCATTGTCTTATTTTTATATTCATAGCGTATGACTAGCAGTTTTGTGAAATACCTGTTTCAGAATGTTTAGACATTCTGAAGCCCATTTAAAATGCCAGGCCTTTATGTATTTTAGGAGTCATTCATTCCACTTTATGCAGTAAGGAAAAACCACCCCTCAAATGACAAAGCAAAAGATAAACCGTGTGTTCCCCTTTTTTTGGGACCTCTTTCACCCCATGGTCTTTCAACTAATTAGTTTTCATCTGGTGCTGCAAAATGTGGGAGGTGTTAGGGAACCTCCTATTACAGAGTAAATTGGAGCCAGTGATGTTGCCGATGAGAGGAAAGCTCATGTCTTTACAAACAGTTTGATGGGTGAAGGTATGGGTGTTAACATCTTTGAAATGGGTCTTCACGTCTTCACTAACTTTGGGCACCAGGTTTGTTGCAGAGCCCAGACAGTTTGGCTCCTGAAACAGACAAATGGATCTGCATAAGCCCGAGTTTCTGAACTTTGGGGTAAAATAGTAGGTTCAAGGGGGGATATGTGGGAGGCAGTTCAGGAAGGCTGTACCTTCCTGGTACCTTAGCCAATGGGGAAAGGAAGAGGGCAACATGCGGCCGGGAGTTTGGGATAAAAGGAGGCTGCGCCCTCTAAAACCTCAATAGGGGAAACCCTGTGGGTGTGTGCCCCAGTGGAGTTTCTTCCTTCATTCGAATAAAGTTGCAGGACTGCTCTGTCTCCTCTTTGGACGTAAACCTCTGGCGTTTGTGGATTTTGCTGACACCGTGGAAGGGCTTCAGGGCTGCCATGGCACTCGGGGCAGCTGAGCCCGGCTGTCCCCAGGGGCCATGGGCAGAGAGAACCTGCTGAGCCGCCTGCCCCACCACTGCCCGAGAGCATGGCCTAATGTTTCAGAGGTGGATGGGCTGTCTGGCTTGCTGCCATCACATTCAACTGCTGAAACAAGGAATGCCTTCCAGCCGTGGTTCCAGGTGTGTGCTCCAGCCATGTGCTGGCTCTGTCTGGGGGTGACACCAGTCTTACCTGGGGTTTGCTGCCAGTCTACTTTCATGTGTAAGGGGTAGATGGGAGCACTGCTGCCTCACGTGTACTGAACATAAGACACGAGGTACGTGCCCCAAGCCCACTTCAGAGTCAGTGTCCCTCTGAAAACCCATCCTCCCTCTCTTCTTCCTGTACTGCAGGCAGCATGTTCAGCTCTGACACCCCCCCGTACCACTCACACGTGTCGCTTGGAGAAACCCTAGGGTGCAACGGGGACTTTGCAAATGTTGCAGCAACCATTTGCTTGGCAGCAGCAAAAATCCAGCAGAGCTCGGTTTTGCTTCAGTCTGTGAAGGAGCAGGAAGGGGCTCTCACCCTTGGACTGCAGAGGTGAGTGTGACAGGAGGAAAAGAACTGTCACAGGGAGCGTGGGGACATAGTCACTTTGAGGGCTGGCCAAAGGAGATGGAAGGCAGGGAGACAGAATATGAGCTCTCACAGCAGATGAGGGGGTGTACCAACAGATTTCATCCTGCGTTAGCAAGTTGCAAATGAGATGCACATGAGAGAATGAAAGAACAAAAGGCTTAGTATTAAAAATGTCTTTCCTAATTTGCATTTCATTTTCAGTAATATGCTAGTGTGCACAATGAGGAATGGGATCATGGGCTGCACAGAAAAGAACCTCAGGTTCCAGGGAAGGGGTCACCTTGCATAAGGCACGGAAAATCTTCCCAAGAACTGCCTAAACAATCTCAGCTTGCACGTTTTCATTTGCTTGAATTTAAACTCTAAATTTGAGTTTGATTTCATAGCAGATATGAACCCACTGCTGTTGCAAAGCAATTTCCCAGAACTGCTGCAGCTGAAGGAAAGTGATTTACAACACAAATAACAATTAAAACAAGCTGTCAGTAATTAAAAGTTGCTAGAACAGTCATCACAATGAACAACTGTTTCAAGCAACATCAGATGTGGCCAGGCCCTTCACTTCCACGGGCAGCGAAGGCTGTATTTCTCCACGTCCCGTGGCTCCTATGCCAGGCCAGCCGTACAACACACGTCGTGTAAGACCACAGTTCACGTGTTCTTTTGTCCCCTCAGTTTTATTCTACGACACCACCCGGCCGGTAAAAAAAAAAAACAACAACAAAACAAAACACCAACAACCACAAAAAAACCGCCACCACCACCAAAAAACTGAAAACAAATAAACAACAAGAAAAACCCCCACGCTCACGTTCGCGGTGGCCGAAACAGCCTCGTCTTGTGCAGCTGCCGCGGGCGCTGTGAGGGCTGTGAGGGCCGCGGGGCGGGCGGCAGGCGGCGCTGCGCACGCGGCCTCCCGCCGGCCTCTTCCCGCCCGGTGGCGCCGGAATCAAACCGCGCCGCCCGCCCGCGACATGGTAAGCGGGGCCGCCCGCCCTCTGCCTCCTCCCGGTTTCTTTCCTGGGCGGCCGCTGAGGCTGCGGGGCTGCGGAGGGAGCCGTGACCACGGCCGGCAGCAGCCACGGCTGCGGGCGGGTGATGGCGGGTGACGGCCGCCCGCGCCTCGCCGTCCCTCCGGCCCGGCGGCTCTAAGGGGAGCGGGGCTGCCGCTCCGGGGAGGCCCCACGGTGCCGGTTCTGGGGGCGTAGCGTCACCACGGTGTGGGCCGTGCTTTTCGTTTGTTGAAGAGCGATGTAAATGAGCCGGCACCTGGAGGAGTAGCCATAGCCCCGTGCTGTGGCTCGAGTCGGGCCCGGTGCCCGCTGCTTCCCCCCAAGACACGGGGGCCCAGGTGTGGTCGGGCTGAGCCTCTGGCTGCGGCTGTTGGGAGGTGGGAGCGGGCAGAGCGACTCGCAGGTGTGCCCGAGTGCGCTCACAGCACCGTATTCTCGCTGCCTGGGGTAGCGGGAGCGGCAGCGAAATGGATGCTCCTGGTGTGGTTAATATTTGTGGTGGGGACGCCTGCCAGTGAGGTAGGAGGGAGAAATTAATGTGAAAGTTAATAACCTTCATCGAGAGAGCTCTTGGCTTCCTTGTTTTGCTGCGCTTGCTGAAGTGGTGGTGTGAAACTTGGCGCCCGAGGGGCGTAGCTACAAGCACATGCTTCCAGAAACGCTTCCATTCCACTCGTGCGCCTACGGGTTTTGTTCCTGTTGCTGCTGAAGGTGTCAGCGCTCTTGGGGAAGGCAGGGAGGTGGAAGTTAAATCTGTCTGCTTTCTGTTCGTGCTCCTACTTGCATGTACGTGGCAGCTCCAGGTTCTAATCCTGCAATGTACTGACATCGCAGGAGACAGCAGTGCCAGCAGTGCTGACCTAGGGTATCGCTGGCTAAAAGAGGAGAGAGGGGGCCTAAAAAAATAGTAATGGTGCTTTCTGTTAAATATAGCATTGAATTGCTTCTGCTCCTGTCTCTGTGTTACTGTAGCTGCATAAGTTAGCTTTTACATTTGTTTTTTTAAATTACATCAATCTGGCCGTTTTGCTTTTGGTGTATGTTTTAAGTGTTGTGTGCTGCCCAGTTGTATTCCTTAAGAAGGAAGCAGGTGTTAAAAAGTAGAAATGGTGTTGACTCCTTTCTGTTACAGACTTGGAAACGTAACCATGTCTTTCTCAAAGCATCTTGTTATTAGACTACCCACTTCCATTGACTTAAGGGCAACAATATGCTTTTTTTTTTTAATGAGACCTTTTCCTGCCAACATCCTATTTTGCCCTTTCTATCCCCCTTTCCCTTTTTTGTATCTGCACACAGTGTGTGAGGCAGGGAGTGGGGCAAGGGGAAACTTTCCAGATTCACGTTGTGCCTGCTGCTTTTGGGTTGTTGAGGGCTATGCTAAATGCTATTAGTAAAACTCCAATTCTTTGTGAAATATTTTATATCCTAATTTCATAAGAGGCATATCAAAACAGCATCTTTGAAAGTGATCAGAGGAGACTATTTCTCAGTTTTGTACTGCTGGTAGCAGTTTGTGAATAGCCATTTCTGCCTTTTGCTTGTATTTCAACCCAAGTTATTGAATGCTTGGTCACACAACCAGAGAGAAAAGAAATAAAACCAGCACGGTTTTTAAAATGTGACCTTGACATTATAAAGTTGGTTAGGACCTCAAAATGCTCTTTATCTCCTTAAAAAAACCTGTATGGCCTACAACTCACACTGTTGTCTGTATATCACAAGAAGGAAGGCAATTCTTAAAACAAAAAGAAAATAGAAGGTACTCCTTATCTTTTTAAGGGTTATTAAACATTTGTGTGAGTTTTATATAAATGTAGATTTTGGGACTGGTATGTGTCAAGAAACATTGAGGCTGGAGCCAGGTTGGGTTATGTGAAAGGCTGGCTCTGAACTAAAAGGTAGGTCCCTTCATTTAATAGATGAGCTTGGTGTAGTGATTATTTGCAAAGAAAGAATTTATCTGAAAGTCTGGGCTTATTGGTAAGGTATTTTAGAGGATGGAAAATACAACTTATAGGGAAATAATTTGAATTCTGAGTAGATGTTAATTATTCAAATTGCTGAATGTCTTGGTTTGTTTTTTCTTTTTTTCCCCTGTTCTAGTCCAAGAAAAAAGGCCTGAGCTTTGAGGAGAAGAGAGCTCGCATGATGGAGATCTTTTTTGAAACAGTAAGTAACTTATAATTGTCCTGCATTTACGTTGGTGGGAAAACAGGTTCTAAAAGGAGCTTAACTGTAGCTGCAGCTGAACCCTATATCCTGGCATGCATTTCACTTATGCCCTGTGACATCAGGGTGTAAATTACAGAGGCAAAACTTCATTAATTTAACCTCTGATCAGGTGGCTCATCCCCAGGTAGAGCCAAGGAATGAAGATGCACAGGTGGTGTTAAATTCTTCGTGTGCTACCTATGCACATCTTCTCATTTTAAGTCTATTACCATAAGAGGGGACAGCAGGAAATTGGGAAGTATCTCACTGCATTTTATGGGAGGAGGAAGAAATCTGAACGTTAGAAAAATTGAGAGCAGAGCTGGAAAGGGTCACTGGGGAGAAGAAACCTGGAGATCCAAAAGCTCAGCTACAGTTGTATTGGTGGCATATATAATCCACCATGTTTTATCTTCTGGAAAAAATACTGTGACACTTGAGCAATGTGGTGCATCTGTGCTGACAGTCTAACCTGGGCTTTAAGGGCTTTGTAGTCTAACTTGAGATGAAATATAGTGACTACAGAGCACCAAAGGAAAGAACAGGGCTTGTTACAATAATAGTGTTTTTCTTATTATTTAGTTCTCAGAATGTTTGAATTCTGTTGAGGGATATGCAGGCTATTTCCCTAGCAAAACCAAAACATACAGTGCATTTCCTGCTTGATTCTGTTGGCATTGACTTAGTGTAAAAAACACCCAGACTTAGATGATGCTGTCATTTGGAACTAAAGTGTCTTTCATGTTCTGTACAGAAAGATGTCTTCCAGTTGAAGGATCTGGAGAAGATTGCTCCAAAAGAAAAAGGGATTAGTAAGTGTTTACAAAAGTTGTTTCTCTTGAGCAAGTAATCATTTTTGGGACAGGTCCTACAGTGTAAATTTTCCTGGCTACAAGTTTAGGTTTGCGAGTTTAGTAATGGAAAATGTAGCTGGAATGGGATACTGGTCAATGGCAGGTCTGTAGTGTTAAAAGTGACATGGGATGGGGGCTTTCTTACGCTCTGAGCTGCCTGACTTGCAGTGACTTTCAGTGTATGAAATCATTATGTGCACTCAGGTATTAAATATCCACCTGTAAAGTCACAAGTGTTTAAAATGCTAGTCCAAATATACATGGGCAGTGTGCTGTTCAGCTTTTCACCTCCAAAAATGGCTGGACAGCTATAAGTGGAAGGGGTTTGTCTTTTCAGTAAAAGCCTTCCTGATGAGATCCATTGGTTTAGAATTAGGTCCAAGAGGATTTCTGTATGCTCTTGGATTGTTCTGTAAGTTCCTAATTCTTCTTCCTATTATGCTCATTTACAAAAGGAGTGGGAAAGCATTATGTTTGTGTAGTTGCCACTGTCCTTGACTAGCATATCTTGGTGGCACTGCAAGAATAAATGAACTTGCTGAGAGAACTGCAGATGTGAATATCACAAAGCAGAGTTTTTCAGTTGTGTCAGCAGCTGACAGAGGCATTCATGGGCTTCTGAAGAAATGTGATGGTGTCTTGATTGGTTTGCCAGTCCATATGTTTAATTGTAATTTGCAGTAAATTTGAGTTTAGAGTTTCTAAAACCATTAACACCTTTGAATAGTCCAAATTTGTCCTGTCTCTGCATATGAAGGCATTTAGCCATACAACCCAAGCCCCAGTTACTCTGAAAAGAAAAAATTAACTAACATGTGGAAATGCTGCTGTCCTGGCATCCAGGCTATAGCTTCCAAAAGGTATGGGATCCCCTGTAGTCTTGAAGTTGAATTTCGGACTCCAAAATATATAAATGAGCTCAGAAGTCTTTATATCTGCAACACCTGAGGATAATGTAACTGCTTAGCTTTGTGGAACAGGTATCATTTTTTAAAATGGTGAATTATACCACAGATTTGCTAGGAAATGATCAGTTATGTTCAGAAATGTTGATCCTTGTGAGTGTAAGTGATGTTCTGTTTTGGAAGTGAGTATAATCAAAATCAGAATCTGTCATTCCTGAGTCTGTAGACAGATGGCTTTAGTGCCTCTGCTGCTATGGAATACTTTGTTAAGCATTACAAAGTGAAATGTAATTACACTCCCAATCAAGAAACTTAAACAAGTTAATCCAAGTTAGAATTAAGATTGCAAGACAACTTCTCAGGTACCTCCCATGGGTTTGTTATAGTATTGTAGTGTTATATGCATGTATTTTGTGCAATACTTATGAGCAGTGTTTTGCAAACATCTGGTAGCAGATGTGCAGAATAGCAGTGTTCAGGAGCAAACTGCTGGTTTCAAAGAGATTCATCCCTTCAAGTGAAGCTTTGGGCATGTTGTCCTTGTGAAATTTTCCAGCTAGTTGACTATTAGAGGAAAATATAGATGATTGTAGATGGTGGCTTGTGGTACTCATAGTTTAGGTGCTATGTGGTTCTAATTTTATATTTTTGCTTTTATTAGCCTCGATGTCAGTGAAAGAGATTCTGCAAAGCCTTGTTGATGATGGCATGGTGGACACTGATAGAATTGGAACTTCCAATTATTTCTGGGCTTTTCCAAGTAAAGCTCTTCATGCCAGGAAGCGTAAATTGGAGGAGTTAGAGTCTCAGGTAAATCTGTTTTATGAAAGCACTTGTTTATCTGAATGGGTTTGCTTTTTCTTACACCCCCTTGTCATTCTTGTTTATATCTCATGTGTACAAGTGTGCATGTCCACACACAGAGATATTACTATAGGAATTATCTGTCATTCATGGCTGGGCATTGTCATTATCTTACTGTTAAGTCAGGAAAACTGCGGAGGTTCTTGCTGGAGCTTGAGAAAACTCTTTGTCTACTTGCTGCTGAAAGCATGTTAGTCAGGAAGCAAAGCATCATTTAAGGACTCGAAATATTTAGGTAGCGTGTTCTTGCGTCTTTTATGTAATGTAGGCCATCATGTGGTAATAACCTAGAAGTGATGACACCTGAAATGCATAACTTGAGTAAATGGGACAATGGTTTCTACTTACGCCATTGTGCTTTCATCTGCTTTTATCGGTGGCTTAATTTGTGAGCACATACTGCAGTTTTAGCAGGAGAAAAGAGCAAATTGGTCATGAATCATAGAATCAAGGAATGGTTGGGGTTGGAAGGGACCTCCGGAGATGTAGACCAATTCCCTGCTAAAGCAGGTTCACCAGGAGCAGGTTGCACATTGATCACATCCTGGTGGATTTGGAGTATCTCCAGAGAAGGAGAGTCGATGACCTCCCTGGGCAGCCTGTTCCAATGCTCTGTCATCCTCAAAGGAAAAAAGTTTTTTTCTGATTTAGATAGAGCTTTGTGTTTGTGCCAGTTGCCCCTTGTCTTCTTGCTGGGCACCACTGTAGAGAGTCTGGCTGCATCCTCTGGACACCTGCCCTTAAGGTATTTGTATTGATGAGATCCCCTCTCTTCTGTAAAGTCATTTCTTTTTCAGGCTGCGCTGGCCCAGCTCCCTCAGCCTTTCCTCATAAGAGAGATGCTCCAGTTCCCTCCTCATCTCCATAGCCCTCTGCTGGACCCTTTCCAGTAGCTGCTTGTCTTTCTTGAACTGGGGAGCCCAGAACTGGGCAGAGCACTCCTGAGGAGGCCTCACCAGGGCAGAGGAGAGGGGGAGGAGAGGCTCTCCTGCAAAAGAGCAAGGCATCTTTTGTTGCAACGTTGCTGTTCTATTCATCTGGTTCTTTCCTGCTTTTTAGGAACTGTCTTTCTTTCTGCTTCTGATGGGAGTGGGAAAGCATCTATTCATCAGTTTATTTGCAATGGAAGTATATAATAAGATGATGAACAAATGAGCTTTATGAGATCGTGTGGTGTGATTGTACCACAGCACTGCCAACTCTTCCCATGATTATTTAGCATTATGTTTTTTCATCAAAGAATCATTTGAATTAATGCAGATTTACTGGTAGCATCTGAACGTTTTTACAGACATTATTTTCTTCAGGCGTAGCTGTGAATGAATCTCACACACTGCTGTCTTATGTACAGTGTTGTCAACTTCAGCTATTTCTTTATACAATTATATCAAGATAATTAAAAAGAAAAGTTTTTTTTCCACATCTTGAATTGAAAAAGGGGTTTGATTTAGCTGACTATGGTTGTACTATTTTCAGGCATGGACTTAATCCTGGCATCCTTGGACTTAAATTAATTTTTATACACTGATAGTAACGATGCACTGACTCTTACTCCAGTGAAGTTTCATTTGTCTGAAACAGATTAGTTTAACTCTGCACTGACTTGGAACTGAAATTCCTAGTAAAATTACTCAACTTATTAGTATATTTACGCAAGTTTTGGACCAGGCTACTTAGTCTGCCAGCACATAAATTGCCAGCTGAGCAATTGAACAAATATGTTCCAAAACTTCTGCTTTGTTCACCAAACTCTGGTGCCACTGTTTTGCTGAATGCAAATGATTTGCTCTTGGATCCTCTTTGTTGTTGCTCATACTCCGTATTGTAGCCAAGTAGCTGAATGAAGGAGTTGGTATTTGTTGTCCTTGCCCTTGGGCCCAGTCCCATCATGAATTTTAAACATAATTGGTCAAGCAGGTCTCTGGCATACCCTGACAAGTATCTCCTTGGAATGTCTTGCAGAATCTGCCTAATGTGCTTCATGGTAAGTATCCAGGAATTACCTACGAAAATACGCTGTACTGCTTTAAATGTACTTTTACTTATGCAAACATCTGTTATTGTGAAAGTGTGATGGGCAGGTAGTTACTGATTTGTAATGTTATTTTATGGTTTATTTCTATGTAGAAATATACTATTCTGATATGAACAATTCTGCAATATAAAACTGTTCCAGTGGAAAGAAATAATTTTGTTACCAGAACCTTTTTTGCAAGCCAAGCCCTGCTCCTGACATACGGACTTATTGGTGTAAGAGGTCTCTTTAGATGATGCTATGAGTCTTTAAAAGTACTTGTCTTCATTACCTTGCTTCTCTGATGAGACTGGAAATGTTTCAGCATTTCAGGAAAAAACATTTTCACTAGCTGAAAGTAACTTCTCTGTTGAGTGGAAAGGTGGCATTTTCAATGAAAAGCTCTCTGAATGTTTTTACAAGATGGGAACTGGTTCTGTCTGTGAGTTCAAATTAGCTCTTTTGGTGTTTGTATTCTTCTTGATGTGCACACATACAGATTTTCTTAAGGGCTTCTAAATCTAGTCACTGACTATCACAAAACTTCTTGTCAGAACATACAAAGCAGAGGAAAGAAGTCAGCTATTGTACCATTTCTGTTGCATGTTGCTTGTCTTTGATCATTCCCATATAGAGCTTGTGGCATGCTGAGAGATGTGTTTTCTCTCTGTGTCTTGTCCAGATTGATTGTTAACTACATGAGTTGGTCTCTTTGTTCAGCAGTTAAAAGCCAGAATCAGGCTGCCTTACTTAAAGCATGTTTAAAAATCCAGCAGTTCAGTTCATGCTACAATTAAGGCTTTTTGCCAGGAGGCATTATCTTTGTTTCCTGAGGGCATGGATAAATAGTCAAGGGATAGCAGCGATCCCAAGTGCTGAACTGTCATTTGAAAATAATGTGGAGGAGCAGAACAGGCTTCTTCATTATGCAAATTCCCCTATTAATTCACAGCACTGAGGCTTATGTTTGACGAGTTGGGCCTGCTACAGGAACTTTTGCCTGCATACATTGGTACTTCAGAATGTTACAGCCAGGTTGCTCATAGCATTCTGCATCTTACAGAACTTGTGATTGTGGGGGGCTGTTTTAGGAGCTGTTCTTGAAGCAATTTTTTTGTTTCCAATTTTTTAGTGATTATTAAGCCACACCCTGTCTTAGAGACCCAGAAGCAGAGAAGTTTGACTCAGGACTCATAATGAAGATCAAGCCAGTTTTGTCCGGATGTTTAAAGCTGCACTTCACAGGGGTTCTGTATACCCTAGAGTTTTTTCAGGAAGGATTTATTACATCATCAGCGTGCAGAGATATGGCAATTAAAAACAATGTTTCTCCTGACAGCTTCCCTGCCTGACCCCATCTTTTGCCTTGCTTTTGTGGAAGCAGGTGTTCGGAGAGGGGCACTAATCCCTGACTTAAATATATGGCAGATCTTGTGCTGATCTAATTAGGATCTTGGTGGTGCCCTCTAACCCAGATTTACTGCTTGGACCTCTTCCTGTTTTCCTGAAAAACAAAGACAGCAAATATCTTTAGTTTGTGTAGCATCTGCTGGAACAATTTCTTCCAATAGCTCCGAGTGAGAATTGCGAAGCAGGTCCCTTTGGATTTTGTATTGATTTGTTTTGCAGTGGCATGGTTGCTCCTAAGGGTTTATGCCTTCTGCCAGGTGCTTATTCTTTACCTCTTGGTTACGCTTATGCATCTGTGAAGAGGACCACTGAAAAAGCGAAATGTGTTGGAAGCTGCATTCTGGTTAGATGGGTTTATACACACATTTGGTTTGTTTGCATGTGGAAGTTGCATTTGGTTAGATTGGGTACGGGTATGAGATGATGAGACTAGAGTGAGGGTGTGGACTGAGAAATAATGTTTTAACAGTGTTTGTAAATTGAGAAATTTTTAATGTAACCTCACCTGTCAAGAGAACTTTGGAAGCTTTACTGATGAGGTAGTTAGGTCGTGGTTTGCTTCCTTCCCTAAGAAAAGCTGAAATGATGTGATTTTATTCTTTATCAATATTTTCCTGGCTGTTGGATTCAGAAGCTTTGAATTACCTATGATCAGTTATAGTTTGACAAAACAAGATGTTTATTCTTGGTGTAACAATTGTGAGTGAGGAAAAGAGAAGTCTTTCTGATGTAGCCTTAGTATAAGCAAATTCAGCTTAGATTTGGTTTCATTTTTTCATCTGTGTCTCGGGCAAACACTTGTGTCTGTGCTGAGAGGGACCTGAAATACTAAGCACTTCAAAGATGTTGCGGTTGTTAGTGTAACTATTGACAGTACTATGAGCACTGTCGTTCAGTAGCTTGGGAAAACAACCAGTTCGCTTCCTTTCCTCGGTGTGGTGGTGTCCGTTTCACTGCTCAGTTTAAAACCATTCATTTCACTGTGTTTTTATTTGTGTCATTTCTCATGGTGTTGTGTCTTGTGGATTAATCTTCTGTGCTCTGAGGCTTTGCAAGGGAAAGTGTAGCAGCCAAAAGTATTAGAGCTGCTGTTCCAACTGAGAGCAAAATGGTGTCACCTTGCACTGCAACAAAGATTGAAGAGAATCTTTTTAGAGCAGGATACAGGACGGACATTTTGTGCTGTTCCCCTGTGCTTGCTTCAGCATACTCATGACCAAGAGACTTGAGAGTTTCTGGCAATTTTTTTCTCCCACTAAGCATTGCATTGGGCCAGTGTTAGTTAAGATAGAAAGGATTAGTTGATGTTTCATTCCTTAAATCCCTGCCCTAGGGTTGGTAAGAGGAGGGATTTTCACTTCCTGTGACTCATATATTGAACCAAGGGGAGAATTTGAAGCGGGTACATCCTGCCTGTCATTTACAAGTGGGTACATCCTGGCTCACATTTGGTAGCTAGTTTAAAAAAAAAAGGAAAAAAAAAAACCCCTCCCCCACCTCCCTGCAGGAATGAACTTGTCAAAATTAAGTGAATTCATAGGTATTAAATTGTTTGTACTAATGAGCACTGAAATATGAAACATGAAAGAATTTATTTTAGTAAAAAGCAACTAAGGGAATGCTCTATTAGGAAAGGCTTATGTTAGGAATGCACGTTATTTGAAAATAGTTAGTGGGAAAACACATTCATATTGTGAGAAATCTGGCTTGAATCCTCCTGAAGATATTTGACAACATAATTAAAAGGAGAGACCCTTCTTTGTTTAGAATGCACACAAAAAACTTTTGAGTTTTAACCATCAGAAAGTTCTTTCAAGACACAGCTTGGTTTATATCTATCCTTTTAGGTATATTTTTCTTCCTTATATACTGTGACTGGAAAGTTGCTGAATAAAGTCTGCTTGAGACCACTGACTGAAGTTCAGGAAACTTCTGCTGTCCCCATTGTTTCAGTGTGAGCAGCCTCCTCCTTCATCTGATTGACTGACTCACTCAGTTGTCAGGGTATTTCCACATGGTTTGGAGGTTGATTCTGTTAGGTACAAATGCTCAGCAGTGGCTGGCAAAAAGCAGCCAATCCTGAACTGAGGTACAAATCTGTAGAGATGACAGATGAGCAGTGAGGGGTAGCAGGCTCCTGATGGTGCTTGGAGTTGGGTGATGTTGCTGAAGATACTGGACAAGTTGTGTGCCCTGGCTGGAGCTTTGCATCAGAAGGGAGAGTCGGTGGGACCTAGTTCTGTGGAGCAAGCTTTTGGCATTGCTTTGTTGAGGTGTCCTCAGCAGATGGTACACCATCAGCTCTTAGCAGAGCTCCATACATGCCTCAGGTGTGTATTGCAGTTTTCAGCCTCTGATGGTTCTAAATGCAGGTTCTCACTGTTTTGGGGTTTTTTGCCTCATAGCAGTGATGAAGTATTCCTAGAGGTACATGTGCAACACCTTTGGAATCCATGGCCTAATGCTTTTGATAGAACAGTTTATTTTTTGGGTGTAATATTTTCACATTATGATCCATTGAAAAGCTGTATTCAGTGTGTTTTTAAAAATTCTTAATCTATTTATCGAAAAAGAAGGACTTGCAGATATAAAATGTCTTAAGGTTTATCATGATTGTAAGGTTTGCTGTAATACCTTTAGAAAGCTTAGCAATATCTTTTTCATATATATTTTCTAAATTTCAGGGAGTAGATAGCATGGTTAAAGAATCGTCCTCCAAACCAGAGAAGTACATCAGAACGTTTGCAACTAATGCGTGTGACTTGTGTTAGGAATTACTTATTTAGACATTTTTCTCATTCTTTAATTTAGACACATGTATGCTTACAATTTAATTTTATTACGTTGCAGGAAATGTAATAAATTGTTCCTTTCTAGGAAAAATAAAATTGTGATTGCTGAAGCAGTCTTTCTTTTAATGCCAGTTATAAGGAAGGCCTTGAGCAACGTGGTGTAGTGGGACGTGTCCCTGCCCATGGCAGAGGGAGTTGGGATTGGATGGTTTTAAGATCCATTCCAACCCTTACCATTCTATGATTCTGTAATACGTAGGCAGGATCCCAATGTGTTGACTAAGCTGTTAGAGCAGTCTTCCCCTATGCATGCTGGGCCTCCTTTTTTCCCTCTTGTTTGAGGACATGTCATGTAGCTTTGTGCTTATTTAGTTATTCTTTGGATTGCCCTGACCATTTTGATAGTCTGCACCCCAGTGGGCTGGGTGATTACATTCTGTGCTGGCTCACTTTTTTTTTTTTCCTCTTGCCTAGTAATTACTCTCCCAACAGACACAATTAGTGATTCCTTCCTGTCTTCAGCCTTCTGGCTTTCACTGACCTGTACATTTTATTTGAGCTACAGGACTAGATGCATTAAAAATGGCCTCCTGCAAAGTTGGTATAGTATGACTAACTCACTTCAAACCATCTAGGGGGAGCTGTAGCAGTAAGGGCAAGAGGCTGAGAATTTGCATCATTTAAACCTTGTGAATATGTTGATTGTATCTATGCCTGTTTGTTTGTTGATCCTGTAAGGCTTATTTCCTCTTAGTCTCCTGGAAAATGCTAATGAAATTTTATTTGAATAGTCCACAGTTTTTGTTACCTCTGCATCTTGCACTTGGAAAATGGTGAGGTCTTAAAATGATTCTGCATTTAGTAAGTCCTAAAATGTCCAGCAGAGAAGATTCTTCTAATGCTGTAACTTATTAGAGCTTTCTGGAATTACGTTTCATGGCATGCTACAAAGCCCTGGAGAGTATGCTTAGTTACTGCTGGCATGGCAGACTTCTAAAATACAGTGCTCTGGAGGCTTCTGTTGGAATTAAGCAACTTCATAATTTGGTGTTCATTAGTTGAATTTCATGCTTTTCCTTTTCCTTGCTGTTAATATGTGACTAGCTTGATGGCAACTGTGAAGTGTAGGTTTTCCTTTCCTTCCTTCTTGATGAGCGTAAGGTAAAATTGTCATGATTTAAGAGCAATTTCTTTTTTCAAAATGGTCTCTGTAATAACTAAAGATTCTAATGTACATTAGAAGGAAGATTCCTACTATACTAAAAAGGATATATTGTTCCTGTCCCTCAGGAGTTTATATTATATATTCATTCTGATATAATGCAGGAAAACTACTAGGTTTTTCAAACACGGTTGTCTGTGACACTGACTTTTTTAGGTAATATCATCACACAGTGTACCTTTTTGAAGAGGTTTGCATTCTGGCTGCTGGCTCCATTCCTGGCATTGCAGTGAAATTGTTAATCTGAAATGAAAAGAAACTGGGAGCAAAAACAGGGCTCTCACTGCAGAAGCCCAGTCAGGTCTGGCACAGACACAGCCGTGCACCCAGTATCCCAAGAAACTTTAAAGACTTAAATGTTCTGTGCTGTCTGGAAGTTTGCCTGTACTGTAAGGCTGGGAGCTTCCAGGCTGGTGATAGGTCAGAGGCAATACTACTTTCAAAGTTGGATTTGATGGACACAGTGAGTTGTAATCCTATTTAATTTGAACTTTGACTTTCCCCTTAAAATATTGTATTTCAATTGATACAGCGTATTTTATTTTAGAAAATCAGCATGCATGCAGAAATAAACTACCAGCAAGCAATTATAGAAGTCTCACTCTATAGAATTTTCCTCTTCTGAAAGGAGTAAAATTTTAAAAAACCAACAAAACAAACAAAAAAATAGAGTATAAAACCAAAATGTGTTATTTTTATGCAGGGAGACTTGAGAGGAACAGGTCTTTCTTGTCGCAGCCAAGCAGCTCATTATTTTTGAACACATGGTAGTTCTGTCAAAGACTCTTCTTTGTATCGGGAATTGGAGATGACTTGGTTATCTGTCTAAGCATTACTTTAAAATGATGAAATTGGCATGAAGAGTGAGTATGTAAGACTGCTGTCAAAACTCTGAAATTTGATAGATGTATTTTACTGAGGTTTTTTATTTTACTGATAATATCTCAGTGTAGAATTTGGGCATTTCTAAAAGTCTGTGAAATAAAGTTTGATTTGGTTTTTAAAGTGTTTAAGCAGAACATGAGCTCAGGGAATATTGGATGATTATTGTGTTTTAGCTTGGGCCTGTCTCTACTTAGTCCCTGAAGGCATTGTAAGTGTATGGTCCAGCTGCTTAGGATAGCAATCTTTAAAGCTCTTTAGGGAAAAGTTAAAACTTTTCTTCATTTTCTCCCTTTCTTTCCAAGGGAAAATATCTTTCTATGTTCTTTCTGCCTTGAACAGACCTGTTAATTACCACCTTAGACTTGTAGGGTTATTAAATACACTAATATGCAGTAACAGGCATATCCTTCATGTCCAAGTATGAAAATTTTCTGTAGTTCTGTCAGTCATGTGAATGTCTTTTGAAGTTCTTTAAGCTTTCCTTATTAGATTGCTTGCATTTGTGAAACAGTGTTGAATGAGGTGCTTCAGCTGGTGTTTTGTTGGTTTGGGGTTTTTTTAGGTTGATTGGGGTGTACTTGATATTTGTATCTGAGTAGACAGCCATCTGTCCCTCAGGTCGTGCCAATTACGGCAACTCTGAAAGCAGCCACAGAAATTCAGTTCTTTCATTGAGCCTGCACAACTGTTTCTTTCACCTTTTGTCTTTTAAGGAGGTTGGCCTCGAGCAGTTATTTTTTGTTGCGTAACCACTACTTATCAAATGGTGTTGTAAATGAACGAAGCAAAAACAAAAGCTCTTGGCAAGGTATTTTCTCTAAATTAACTTAATTATTATGGCAAATCTAAAAAGATGGAAAATAATTGAATTAAAATACTTCTAATGTAGAGGGATTTGCTATATAGTAATATCTTTAAACTAATTACAGGTAACAACATCAGGTTTGTACATGGATGAGTGAAAGTTCCTGTGGAGGGGGGATTTCTCATTTTTCTTCTGAATACCCCACATGTTTTATTTTATTTGCCAAAAAAAAAAGGACTCATCTCATATTCTATATGCCCTGAGAACAGAACCATGCCTAATTTACTATGTGATGTTTCATCTCACTCTCATCTGTTAGCATGTTAAGCAAATCAGGATTATAGGTCTAAATTTAGTCTTGAAATGCAAAATGAATTGTTTGTGGGAGGGGCAAGTAAATCAGTATTACCCACATGAATTCTCTAGCAAAACATAGTAATATTGCTTATGAGTGAAGAGATCTAACTTCAGAATTACTAGTTTTGAGAGTCTTTGTAGTGCTTTGTCAAACAGTTGTATGGAGAGTCAGATATTTTTTCAGTTTAGTCCCCTGGAAAAAACCTTCACTTACTTAGCGTGAGTGTCTGATACTTCCTTTTAATCACTGACATGTTACAGTGCTAACCTAAAAAATTCCCACTTGGTACCTCTTTGGTACTTCTTCAAAAAGACAGAACTTGCACCTTGGTAGGATTAGTAGTATGGTGTTTTGGAGTGAGTGTTATTTGCTTAAGTAGTGTACCATCCTTTCATTTTGAATAGCAAATGCCATGTGTTATGGGGGGAAGGGAATGTACTCAGCTCTGTCTTGATGAGCATGATGAGCGAGTCAAGAGCTTGTGGGTCAGGATAAAAGGGAAGAGTAGAAAGAGTGACGCTATTGTGGGTATGTGCTACAGACTGCCTGATCAAGGGGAGGAAGTGGGTGAGGCCTTCTACAAGCAACTAGAAGCAAGTCTCAAAGTCACAGGCCCTGGTTCTTGTGGGGGAATTTTAAGTACCCTGACATCTGCTGGAGAAGCTGTACAGCAATGCGCAAGCAGGCCGGGAGGTTCCTGGAAAGCATTGACAGTAACTCCCTTTCACAGGTAGTAGAGGATCCCACAAGGAATGGTGTGTTGCTTGACCTCATACTAACCGACAAGGAAGTCGTGTTGAGGCAGCCTTGGCTGTACTGACCATGAGATTGTAGAGTTCAGTGTCGGGTGAAGAGGTAGCAGGACAGCAAGCAAGATGATGACCATGAACTTCAGCTGAGCTAACTTTAGCTTCTTTAGGGATATTCTTGGAAGAATCCCATTGGAGCCAGGCTCTGCAGGGAAGAGGGGTCCAGGAGAGTTGGTTGATGAGCAAGGCTCACTTCCTGCTGGCTCAAGAATAGTGAATGCATCCCAGTGAGGAGAAAGTCAGGCCAAGGGCACAAGAAACCTCCATGGATGAATAAAGAACTCCTGTCGTTACTCAAGTAAAAGCAAAAGGAGGAGACAGAAGCAAGGCCAGGCCACTTGGAGTGAGTATTGAGAGGTGGTCAGGAGAAATAGAAATGAGACTTGATAGACCAAGGCGCATCTAAAATTACATCTGGCCAAGGATGTCAAGGATGACAGAAAGAGGTATTTCAAATATGTAAATAACAGAAAGAAAACAGAGGATAATGTGGGCCCATTAGTAAATGAAGGGGGGACCCTGGTATCAGAGGATGCAGAGAAGGCAGAGCTACTGAATGCCTTCTTCGCATCAGTCTTCACTAATAAGACCAGCCTCAGGGGTCTCAGAGATCAGGGTAAATGAGTGTCAGGAGGAAGACCTTCCCTTGATCAAGGAATCTAGTTTATTCCCCATCTTCTCCCAAGTTTTTGAATTGACACTTTCAAAGATTGCATTAAAAATTAGGTAATCTTTTTATGGTTAAATTGTCAAATTTGTATCATGCATAAAGAGAAGAGAGTTGTTGGATTGAACATTTTCCCAGTATACCTATATTGCAGTATTTAAAAAAAAAAAAAGGTTCTTATGAATACAGAAATGTGGCAGGCCCTAACTATTCCAAGATTTTTTTCTACAGTCTGTTTTCTTTCCATTTTATGGTGTTCTCTTGCTGAAAAAATCTTGTTTATTCCTCAGTTCAGGAGTTAAAAATTCTTACTCTATCTTGCTTTGATCTCTACTCTTGTTCTTACCTATATTTCCTGAAGTATTGGAGTCTCCAAGTTGCTCCTTCTAAGTCCCACCAAACACAAATCCCTACTTCATATTGCTGAAATGACTTTGAGTGACTCAGGGTAAGATCTTGCATGCTGCTTTATCTTCCTTTCACAAATGTTAAAAGATAAAAATAATAGATCTTAATTGTATTTATGTAGTGAGTGTATGTTTGCTGTTTGTGCCTCACTAAGAGTTTATCACATTCCTGACTGAAGTCCCAGTGGTGGCTGCTTCTACTATAGTTCAATTGACTGGGTGGATTATATGGAGAAACGGCATTTCATGAGTGGTACGTGACATCCTGAGATCAGAGCAGAAGCCACAGTACTGCAGGTCACAGTGCTCTCCATGCTGCTGTGACTGTAGTTAGCTGGCTGCAAAGTTTGCTTGTGTGTATTTGGAAACCCTGGGAAGTATGGATATGTGACTTGAGTGGCTGAATGCTTGCTTAGTGTAGTACTTTAGAAAGCAGTTCTGCCCTTCAATGTGCTGCCCTTTGGGATTTTTCTTCCTCTTTAAGTTTTAGTCAACACTAATTGTTAAGTGGTTTCTTTCAGTATAATGTTCTTTGCCTTTCTTTCAACACAACAGGTCTGTTTTCAATATTTTCAGATTGTTCTTTGTTAATCTATATTTTTCCTCTCTATATATTATTAGTCTGTTTTTTGGCTTCAATTTTTCGTTATCTCTCTTTAAAATCTGGAGGAATGCTTTGAAGTACTTTCTCTCCATGCCTTCTGTCAATTCCACTTAAGTTTTTCAGTAGTGAGTTCGTTTTCACATAGAAAAGAAATACACCTATCTACTGCAAATGTTACCCTAAACCTCTTGAACTGCTTTTGTTTAAGCCAAAAGCAAACTAGCTTTGCCTTTTACTGAAATAAAGCACAGCGAGCTTCAAACCCACAGCAAATAACTTTGCAAGTTAGAAATAATTAAAAAATATGTGTCTTTAATTCTTCTGTAGTGCCACAGTGAGTGGTGCTCACAAGAGCAGTCATTTTTAATACCATTTTTGGTTGAGTGTTTGGCCAGAAGAAAACGAAATGGATGCTATTTCTCTTTCAGACCATAATGATAGTGGGCTAACAGCTGTGAGCACTCTTGGTGGTTAGCATGTGAGACCTTGGCTTGATTCTTGCCCAGTGAACATACTCAGGGGCTGGGTTTGCATGGCTTACACTAGGTTTGCAAATATTTTAATATGCTGGTGAGACAAGCTACATGTTTGTGGGATACTGGTGGTTAGAGTGGTTAAAAACGGAACCAGAAGGCATAGGACCAACAAAAAGTTTTGCCGGAGGAAAAAAACAACGTATTTTTTTTATTCTAGAATAAAAGTCTTATCAGGCAGGTTTTGACATGGAATGGAACTGAAACCTGCTGCTGCTGTTTGTTGGGGGTTAAGTGTTCCTCTTCCAGGTGTACATCAGTGGCTTGCTGAAGTGGATCCCTGGTATTAATGCAATCATACTAGGTTATAAATTATGCGTATACGTCTAATCTGTGTCCTTTGATACAAACCAGACCCCAAGTTCTGTGATGGAACTGATGGTTATCAGCACGTAGCACTTTGCACACCCAAACTGCTGCACAAATGTTTAGCTTAACGTTGTGAGACCTTTGCAGAGTAAGAAAAATCATCCCTTTGAGGGACTTTGGATTGAATTAATATCTAAGGGTAGTGGTCATTTAATTGATCAGACTGGTCTGTAAAATTAAAGAAATTGTTCCCCAACTCTCCTGTTTTATAGATGCTAGTTATTTTCTTCATTAAACTATCTTCTTGCAGGCTCCCACTGTGTTTTGAAAACATGAAATGCTCTCGTGGAGAACATTTTTAACTTACTAATTTTGAATTATTTAGTCTCCTCCTTCTTTCACCTAGATGATGTTTTTGCTGCTTTCTTGCATCTTGCTTAATCATGTGCTGATTCAGAGCAGTCAGATTGGAATGAAACTTTGTGGTGGAGTAGACTCTCTCTGTACTTCTTTTCCACACCTGGTCAGTTACACTTGTGGCAGAAGTGCACTTGGTCCTGTGTCAGCCCAGACATCCCTCTCCAGAAACATAGAGGGGAGACAGTATCATTTTCTCTGGATGGGTCTCACTGCTGTTGGCAGGAGTCAGATTTCTCTGAGAGTGGTTAATGTTCCTTGCGAAATTGTTTGCCAGTTCCCCTGAAAGATGTCCCCAAGGTTGCTCCAAGGATTGAAATACTCCATCTGCTACTGTGCTTCTTTGCAATCGGGCTTTTCTACAGCTGGTGTGTGGGAAAGTAAGTCACTGTCCAGATGTGACCCTCTGCTATCATACATACACAATGTTTGTAAATTCTGCTTTTTTTTTTTCTTTTTATGCCCTAGAACCTGTCATTGCCATTTACACTTACCTTTCAATTAAGTATTATATCATCTGTGTTCATCCTTTTTCCGACTCCTTTATCCTTGCTGACTGTCTTCCCTTCTTTCATTATAGTTATTTTCGGCTGTGTTCCCACCTCTCTATCCAAGCCTTTCTGCTTCCCCCATAGTCATGGATTCTTTGCACAGACCCTGGCCATCTGTTCCTCACCCTTTGAATCCTTGTCCTATGTTAGGATTTTTTCAATAGCTTGCTTCCTTCTGCTATTCCTTTCCTCATCTTTTATTTGTTGTCATGGGGATAGCCACTGTGACTTCTAAATAATACACAGAGCTGAGATGTCATTTTATTTTGTAAATTTTTTGGTTATGTGAATAATTAAAAAATCCGAAAACACCCAAGAAATTAAAATCTGTGAGTGAAGAAAGCAATGTCTTAAATAAGATTGTGTAAAAATCATCTTTGCTTTTAGGCAAAGGAGGGTCTTCTAACCTCATGGCATGGCAACCTTGCATGTTGTGTAGGACAGAATTGAAGAAATTGCTTTATCTCCCACAGTTTGTCGTTAGTGTCTCTTTCATTATTAAATGATGTGGAATATAGAGGACCAAGAAAATGATAAGATACCTTATTAGGTGCTTTTATGATTTGCATTGCCTGGAGGGCTCCTTTTGTACATCCATTTTAGAGAGAGCAGAAACATTCCTTAAGAACTTAATGAGTATGAAAAAAACAGAGAAAGTGACACCTTTTGTGACCTCTTGCAGAGAGCATTGGCTTCTTTGCACTTGCAGTATAAGGGTCTAGATAAGCTCCTTGCCTTCTCTACCTCCTCCGCCAGTTTTGTTCCAGAAAAATCCTTTGTCCAGAGATGCCAAATGACATGGTCTGGGGTTTGTCTTCCCTGGACTTTGTGAACTGCAAACTGTGTCTAAGTACTTAGCCTCTTCTGAACTGTATACCTCTGTTTAGTATGCCATCCTGTGGGGACTAACACACCTACTATTTTAAGTATTTTGTGGAAGGAGTACTCTTTGACTATCCGCCAAAATTAAGATGTTGGTGTACTTCAAGCCACATAGTGAAACCCATGCTGCCTCTGTGGTTACTCGCACTGAGAGCAGCAAGTAAACAGCTGGACATATTTTTCCTCAAATTATGTCTTACCATTAGTATAATTCCTGTATAAATCGAAGAAAACTAAAACGTTCTTTTAGAAAGGAGACTTTGTCTGTATGCATGCTCACACGTGCATGAACACAGAGTAATTATTTTAAAAAATCAAGCTATGAAAGGAACCACTAAACCCCGTGAGCTGCAGTTAGACTGTATCCTGATCTCTATGGACCACCAATATTTTCTTTTTACTGTTACAGCTGATCTCCAAAACTTGGCAGTAAGCACTGCCTGATGTCTATCATGCATTTATATTTAATACGTGTTTCTGAAAATATGGACCAAACGTTAGTTTAAATAGAAATTGAGAAGTGATTAGAGCTCCAGAACAGTTCAGTTCGTGTTGTATGAATGCGTTTATATCAGCTACACAATATAAACGATATGGTTAAATTATCAAGGTTGGGGATTGCAAGAAATATCTGGGAATGCTTTTGTACTCAGTGGGATCCTCAGTGAGAAAGGGAATGTAGAAGTGGAGGCTTCATGTGGGGGATTTTGGGGTAGGGCAGAGTAAAACCTGACCTGACAGCTGTTCTTTTCACAGTCAGTCTGATATACGGATTGGTGCTCAGAGCATTTTAAAACTAAAACAAAGGGTACTTAGAAAGTGTGCTGTTGTTTCTTTTTCTTTTTTCCTTTTTTCTTTTTTTTTCTTTTGTGTTGATTTCAAAGCAGTAAAAGGTTTTCAAACTATGTTTTATTAAAATTTTGTTTTCATTCTCTTTCATCTCATTTAATATTTCGAGGTGCTTTGTCTGATGCTGAACATGGTGTCCTTGAGGGTTGAGTCACACTCCTGCTCAGCTTAAGAGTTTCCAAAGTATCTCTGGAAAACTGCCAACTAAGCTGGAAAGGCCTGGTTCAAGATGGGTGGCAGGTTAATGGAGAGAGATCTCTCTTGGCAAATTATTTCTCCT
Organism: Corvus kubaryi; assembly: GCF_017639235.1. Lineage (NCBI taxonomy): Eukaryota > Metazoa > Chordata > Aves > Passeriformes > Corvidae > Corvus > Corvus kubaryi. The sequence continues at coordinate 6,908,007 of NW_024582059.1, forward strand.
GAAGTAACAGGAAAATGGAAGGAGTATTCACACCAGCCCCGTGAGATTCCTGTGCCTCAGGCCTGAAGGAAGGGAGCTCTGTGAGGTCTAGCAGTGCAAGGGCCACACAGTAAAAGAGGGCCACAGCTTTACATGCCTTTGAACAGAGGCTTCAGTTCATCAGCATGTAAAAGGGATTGGGGCAGTGCCAGTGGCATACCAGACTTTAGGAACACTGCTATCCGCAGCTGAGCAGGTGGACCTGCTACAGCTTTTGTCACTGCTTCCGTTGAATAGGGACAGCTGGAAAAGGACCAAAGGAAATCATCAAATCCAAAGCCTCCATGTTATGGAGTCCTTTGCATAGAGATGCCAGATTATGTTATGAAACAGGATTTTAGTCCCATGCTGAACATGCAGTATATAACAAGATTATGTGCCCCGGGAGTGAAAATTTCTTAGACTTGAAATTGCTTCCTATAATTCTTCTCTGGGGTTCAGAACCTCAGATTTATATTTGGGTACTTTTGTATTTATTTTGTGTATATTTTTATTATGTAAGTAATACATGTATTTTAAAAAGATATATCCACTTATTTAAAGACATTAATATGTATGCACATTTTATAGCTATGTTTAATATGTTACTGAAAAAGTTTGATTTTTGTTCTTTGTTTTCTTTATCAGTTTGCTGAAAGCAGTCAGAAAAAAGAGGCTTTACAAAAAAGCATTGAGAAATCAAAAATTGGACGTGAAGATACTGTAAGTTGCTTTGGGGGGAGGTAACCCTACAAGGAAATAGCGCTGCATGTATGTACTTCTTGTAAATACTAATGTAGTACTTCCAGGTATTTTCAGATTTCAATCTGTCTTAAAACTTGAACTACCCAGAGGTGTGTACCAAAGTTGCCCATAGTTGCTGAACTGCCAAATCTAGTAACTACAAACTTAAATGTTGCTTTGGGTTTTTTTCAACATATTTGTAATATAGATACCTAAATTACTGTTCTGAGCAGGTGTGTAAGCCCAGTGCTCTTTGCATGCTGAAGCTGTTAACACTGCAAAAAAATATCTAGGCTTCACCTTTATCATAACCAACATGCTAGTTAGAAATACTTCATATGGTATTCTAAGTTGCTGACTTGCACTGAGATGCTCAGTCTAAAGTGATTTAAACCTCCAATAAAACAGGGACAGCCAGAAGCTTTCAGGAGGAATTGAATTTTGCAGGAAAGTGCCAAATCTTTGAATCCCAACTGTTTTGTAGAAACACTGTAGGTTTTTCCTATGCATGTTTCATTTATCTAGTAAGGAATAGAGTGAACCTTTCCATCGAAGTCTGTTAAAGTTGCAGTTACACAAATTCAATTAAAATCTGCTTTTTGCCAGTATCTTTAATGGGGATTCTTTATTCATTCATTTGCAATGGACTGTAATCACAGGCAGGTTTCTCACATAGTTGTGCTTGTCGTGTTTCCAAACAAACTGTTTCAGCCTTGGGCTTCTCCAGCATGTGGCCTGCCCTACAGAAAGCTATTGGTCTGGAAATCCTGTTCTGGCTGATGTTTCCAGCATCTTGGTTGCTGATTATGTATCAGGAGGAAGTCCTAAAAAATCTAGATTGCAGTGTAGGTCTCCAACCATCTCACCTGCATACCTCAGCATCTGGAAACTTTTGATTTCCATTCTGCATTTTCAGAATATGCTGAATCCAAACTGATGGCAAAAGCACTGGGAATATGGAAGTTTGGGGGGGAAAAAAAATACCAACAGCCATAAACAAATCCCCAAATCCACAAACACCTCAGACTGCTGGGTTACCATGGAGATTGCCATTGGTAAAATCCTGATGGTTTACAAACTGTGTGGCTCTTCTAGGCTACCCTAGCTTGAGTTACTTGAATATCAGCCAGTTCCAGTGTTTGTGTGTAACTACAGACTGAATTAGAAGTATGTGCTGAGTTGGCTGTGGGAGAGCTTATGTTGAGTCAGTGTCTGCAGACTTTTATTGATCGATAGAATCTCTGAGGTCAATATTATGTACAATCCCAACAAAGACTACCATGTCATAAATATCTGAATTTATTTTTGAGACCATTGCTCTTAAATTGTGTGGAAAAAGAAAGAAGACAAATAAATTCAGAGGGTGTTTATACACAGCATCTCAATTTGTGGAAGGGTGGATGGTAGGTTTTTCTGTAATGCCATCTTTAATTACAAGACTAGCGCTCCTAAATGCTGCTTAACCTTTAAGCCCAATAATTAAGAGATCTCTTTGGAGTTCGTTAAACCATGTTGAGTTTATAGGTTGTAGAAGATTGTTTTTTAGTTGATCCATTTTTGGCCTTAATTTTTTTTCCTTCCAGTTTGTATTTGATATCATTTAGTGTCACTGAGAATTCTGTGTAATAAAATAAAATGCTCAAGTGGGTCATAGACAGAAAGCAGTAGTGAAAGCAGCTTTTAAATTTACATGTTTTTATTTTTTGAAAAACTTTGTGTGATAATTACTATTTTTAATGTTTGTATTTTTTTTTTTTGTGTCTCCCAACATCCTTTGAATCCTCAGGCAGAGCGTGCAGCTCTACTGGAAGAACTTGCTACTCTTCGGCAGAGAAAAGAGCAGCTAAAGGCAGAAATAGACAAATACAGGGAATGTGATCCAGACGTGGTTGAAGAGATGCGTAAGTTGTGTATTGTTTAAAGTGATCTTTTGCCTGAAAAGGCCTGCACTTTTTAGCTTAAAATCTGGTATTCAGAGGTTAGTCAAAGAATAGCTGCTTTGCTTTTTAAAGCTGAGCCACACAAAACAGGTACACTGACCATTTCTTTTCGTGTTCTGTTCTATTATATGTGAAGAGGTTTATTGATATTTACTCTGCCAGCTGTTAAGAAACGATCCTATAATTAAAGTACTCTGATGCTTTAGAATTAATGTCAGGATCATCCTTTCCAGAACCATATTAATTCTATAACTTGTGCTAAACCCTAGAATGTGTGTGGGAAGAGGAGTCTCTGGCTTCTGTTTACCTTCAGTTCCATACTGTTAAGACAGGTATCTTTCTACTTACTTCGTCTTGCCTATCTAAAACATTAGCATTTCATTAGATACACTTAATTGTCACTTACATGAAAGCATGTTATCACACTCTTGACTGACTGTACTGTCTCTGACATGCTGGCTTTCAGTGTGAGTTTCTAATTCTAATGGAACACAAGGAATGATGAGAAACTGTAATACAGAATTTAGCACTGAAATGTACTTAATATTCTGATCCTTAGCATGAAAAATGAAAAGCATGCATGAAATTTTATTGAATTTTCTCTACTGCAGCTTTCATGTTTTATTTATTAGGCTCTTACATTGCTACCCAAACACCACTGCATATTCAGTTTGCTGTAATGCCAAAATGCTGTTACAGAGTGACAAGAAACAGGCACAGAACTTTTTCTGAAAAGAGATGTGGCTAAATTTTTCTCTTTCTTTATTCTACTAACAAAGTCCACAGCTTTAGAACTGTTCTGAGAGAAAGCCAGGAACATAAACAGAGTTGGCAGCACTCACTATTTGGACAGATATTATTTATTTTAAAGGGCTGTGACATTTTTTTCAGCTGTTATCTTTCCCCAAGGATGTAATGGTATGCCACGGAATAAGCAAACTTGAGACCTGAGGTTAGTTACTGTGCTGTAAATCCCTCGCTGCCTGCTCTCCTGAGGAGAAGACACATTCCAGCTGATTCCAGCTGTAAAAATGAATGAGGTTAGGCAGATAGCAACAGCAGAGAGATGTGTAGTGTCAGGTATTTTAATGCTGAGGTACCCCTACAGTAAGCACAGAATGGTTTGAGAGCCTCTTTTGAAACAGTCACGATGAGCACGTTCCTAAGTATGGCATGAGGGAGTAAGTCACAGCTGGAATGCTAGGGCAAGCTGCATTAGCAAGCAACACAGAGACTAGTCTCCTGAAAAGAGAGAAAGAGAAGGAAATATAGTACTTGGTTACTTCAGTCATGCCCTTCTCTTTTGTCTGTATGCTGTGGGTTTGGGTTTTTTTATCCAAGTGTGTGGAAGCTCTGTGTGAATTTCTTGTGATGGGACATTTAAGGGACTTGGTGAGGTTAGCACTGTTGAACTATCTGTAGGATTCCCAGGAGAAGATGCAGTAGTGTTTCAAAATTAATTTGTCTTTGAACTTAATTTAAAAAGTTTCTGCTTCATTATATGTTTTGTCAGTCATTGTTGCACTGGCAGTGTGCATTGTTGCTGGCAATGTATGAGTGAATAAATAGTGATGTCAGTTTTGGGGAGTTAATGTCTTTGTCAAAACTGAATGGAAGTTGACAGGCTTTATGGAAAAGAGGGAATGGGGGGGGGGGGGGGGGAAGTGGGGCATTTATCTTGGTTCCAGAGGGCAGAAAAGTGCAAAGGCAAAACAAGATGCAGGAATTTATGGGTTTTAGTGTAAGAAGGCAATAAAGAATCTCAGGCAGTGAAATGCATTCAGCTAGACATAAAAGTTGCTGCTGCTGTTTCACAGGAAAAAAACCGTATAATGAAAGTTTCTCATTCACAGATTTTCGAACTGCACATGGGTGATACGATTTTCTACTTCTGTACAATTTAGATAACATAACCCTTGGAATTATTTTCAATTAAATCACCTGAGCAGATTTTTGACTACCTTATTTTAGAGTCAGAGATGGCTGTTATGTAATAACACTCTTTTTAAGAGTTGAATTGTTCAGTAAAATACATTTTGTAACAGGCAGTTGTCACTTTCTACCTTCGGGTTTTCCCTCTTCTTCCTTAATGACTTCAGCCTGTAAGGAAATCTTTCTGATGCTCAGTAAAAAAATTTCACCATGGTAATTTCTTATCCCATATCACAGAGAGCTGCTTTGGTTCTTGTGGTATTTTAGGTCTATATCAAATTGTCATCTGTTCTCAGTGGCCTTCAAATTTGGTGAATGCTTTGCTGTGTCTTCTTAGTTGCCCTCTCCCTCAGCGGAGTTTTGCAGAAACAAACCACTTGCACAGCAGTAAGCCTCATTAAAATGTGCACACGCACACACACACATATATATATCATTTTCAGGGTCAAAACAAATGTTTGAATGATTCATAGCAAATATCTGAAGACTCAGCTAAAAACTGAACATCTGTCTTTGCTTCCTGAATCTCGTGGTGGGAAAGTCAAGCTTGACCATGTAACTAAATATAATATAATGCATATTCACAAGGGAGCAAATGGGAAAACTAAAATAATAACTCTGATTTTTGCTGACTTCACTGTTTATTCTTTTAGTGTCACTAACAAATGTTTTGCTCTATGTCGTGGCTTAGTTTCCTTGGCTTTTGTATTAGAAGTACATTGCAGTATAAATTTTAATGCCTTCTCAAATTTACAGAATTTGAACACAGAATTTGAGTGTAACAAGTAACTAGAGTAAATAGCAGAAGCAGCAAGATTTAGGAACTGACCACTAGAGGAAGCTACGTAATAGTCTAGTCTTGTGGATATACTCAGATAATTCCATTTTACAGGTATGGTATTGTAAAAATATGTCTAGAACAGCAAAATATGTGGATTTTTTTCTAATGACCTTTGCAGTTCAGAAGCTGGTCTTTGCCACTTGGTAATGTTGTTTAAGACACCTTCTGTGAGTTAGGATTGAGTAATAAATTACTTTCTCAAAGGCAGTAAAACTGACCAGAATCATCTGAAGTAAAAAAACCCAAACAAATAAATTAGTGGGATTTTATACTTTCCTATTAAACTTGTGGTCTGCTTCAGATGGTGCAGGCCAGGATCATTGTTTCTCAGCTTTGAGGCATGTCTATGTAGGCTGGAATATATTCTCATGGGAGAGCAGCCATTGTAGAGAGATTTGTCTCTTATGTGACATAGCATGCGTGTATGCAAAGCTGGATGCATGTGATGATGCTAGACTCTCTAAACCTTGTGGTAGAGGACAAAGCCATGGTGAATGCAAGCTTACAATAGTTCATAATTTACGCAGATTTTCATGAAGTCTACAGAGAAAGCTCCACCTAACATCAAGATTAACCTGCTGCATAAGTTTAATTTTTTCTGCCCACCAGAGAGAGGTGTTAGGGAGCTAATAAAATTTTTCTCATAATTAATTTTATAGAAAAGTTTGCCTGGCAACATAAGTGTATAAATGATAGGGACTTTACTCTTGAGTTGCTGGTCAGCTTGTAATTGGAAACAGCTAAACATTTTCAGTGCTCACTGTAAAATAAACATTTCTAGAATTTCAAACTTCTTGTTTTTTCTCTGCAATAAAAGAATGTTGGTTTATGCTTTATTAAAACATTGTCAGGCCTTTGCTTTCTTTTTTTTTTCCACAATAGTCATGCTTTGTTACTGTGTGCCTTTGGATAGGGCAGCTCTCAGAAAGAGTTACATACTGACTGAAGTGACTTCTGTGTGGTATAATTGCTAATATTTATGGGGCCTGGGATCTTGCCTGTCAGCATTCCTTTTTTATTTAGCATGTTTTTAGAATGTCTGGTTACTGATAACTTTTATGTCTTAGGTTTTTACCTTTAAAACACTGATCTGAACATGTCTAGGCAAATTGTTTTCTCAGAAATTAGCAAACTTACCAGATACAACACATGTAGCAATTTTGGTGTCAACCTTTTTACTTTAGTTCTCTCTGTTTATTTTTATCCTGTAACAAGAGAGGCAAGTGGTTCAAGTGGACATGATTTCAAACCACAAATATCCACATAGTTATCCTTTTGACTCTCTGAATGTATGATCTCAGAGGCATCACTACCAGTCCAATTCAGGGTTGGATTATCTTCTAAAACTAATACTTACATGATTCTGTGAAAATCTTGGTAAAGCATCCAGACTTTACTGAATACCATGAAAATGTCGTGCTATATGTAATACGTACTTGAAAACATCTTTTTTCATTGTAGGTGCTTCAAAAATTTCTAATTCTGATGTCTCCAAACACTGAAAATTTCAGCTTGACATACTGTTTTGAGGAATTGTCAGGGTATACAGACAGTATGAGAAAATAGTTCTGGATTGTTCAGTTTTTTTCATTCATCTTAATATCCGAAGGGTGAATGCTGAAAAGTTAATGTTGATTTAGCTACTGGATTTTGTGGGGTGCATAGTTTGGGGATTTGTTTTTTGGGGGTGGTTTTTTTTGTTGATACACCCAGCTATTCTCTTATGTTCACATCAGTTTGAAAATATGTTACATATGCAGGTGTACTTCATGTTACAAAAACTTTAGTACCAAGTGTTAGATTCTTTGGGGGATTCTTAGTAATGCTGGAATAGTCCCTGTTCCCAGAAGGGAAACAGTGGTGAAGAAATGAAATGAAGATTGGACTATCCTGGCTAATGGAAAGACTTTAAAATGAGTTGCATCAGTTTTGCTTGAAATCTGTCAGAATGCCACTAATTTACAAAAGGATTTAATGGATTGTCTTTTATACTTTGTGGTAAAGATTGTTGTTCAGAAATCATATCAGAAAGGTGATTTAAACTAAAAAGTCTTGTCAGCAGTATCAGTTAATGAACTATTAAGTATCTGTTTTTAAAAATGTAATGTTTCACTTGGGAAAGTGAATGTCTACAAATCATTTTAATCCTGGTCTAGGTGCCACCAAGATCAATAGTGTACAGACGAAGCCTATAGAGACAATGTTTTTTTAATCACCTCTAGATGTGGTATGTTCAGTTTGCAATTAGGAGGATGTTTCCTACCTACTGACCATGAAATATGCACCTGGCATCTGAGAGACAAGCTGTGCTTTTTGCAGTTTGTGCAGCAATGCCCTTAACAAAGGTCTGCAGTTAGAAATTAGTCATTCTGCCGATGTTAGGCTTGTGTCTTCACTCACACTTATGTTAGTCTTAGTGGGTTAAACTAAGCTTTCTTTGGAGTGAACCAGACACTTGCTTAAAAGTACATAGAAAAATAATAGTTTTAAAAGCAAGGACTCCTTTTTTTTACTTAGTCTCATCTTACAGAGTATTGTATATTTATTACATTCATCTCCTGAGGATCTGGATGAGGATATGACAGGAAATAGACAATGGATGTTTGTGTATGTAACTTGCAGGCTATCTGCTACTAATCAAAGCAAAACTACACAGCTCTCACATGCACCCCTTTTTTTTCCTCCTTCATCATGGAGTACCAGAGTATATATAGATGTGCACCAGTAATGAAAGGACACATTTACTCTACTAATTCTCAACTAATTGCAGCATCAAACTAAGAATTTAGTTTTGCTTCCCCTGCACCCTGTACTGTTCTTGGAATGGCTTGTCATCCATTTGGAAGGTTGACAAATTAAATTACCTGTTCAAAAACTACATTAAAAGATAAATCAAACTTAAAAAAATGAACCATAACTTAGTTTCTAGGAAGAGTGAGGAATAATAAATGTACTTGTATGTAAACACCGTTACATATAGTAACGGTAAAATCTTATGTGTTAAGTAAAGTTGAGAAAAGGAACAGGGTACTTAATGAGTGGAGTTACAAATGTATACCTGGATCACTGATCCAAGCTCCTTTGGTAATCATAGGATGCGAGATGGAATCGCAAGTTCAAGCAGTGTATCTGCTCCTTTATCTTCAGCCCTTCCATTTTTTTTTAAACTTGAAAATCAAGGGAGGCTTGTTTGCATTTTGGTTATTTAAAAGGCTGGTCCTTTGACAGAGGAAACACTTGCTAAACAGAATCTGGCTGTGATTACCAGAGGCTGTAACGTGGTGGTTTAAGGACTTTCCCTGACAAAAGCAAGTTAAACAGTTCTCACCTTGGCCCTTCATTCCGGTGCTGAAGTTCACCAGTGATAAAAGCAAGTTGTCAAATCAAGTTAGGAACTCATGGTGGAGATGCCTGTGTCTTGTGATGGACTCTCCTGAGGTGTTTGAAATCTCTCTTTCCATCCAGCAGATCTGTCTAATGAAGTCTTTCACTGCCTTCTTCACAAGACTTTCATACATGTGGTCATTTGTCATGTACCTCACAGAATTGTCTGTTGTGTGATAGTTGCCCTGAAGAGCAACCAGGGATCTTCTGACCAACTGAGCAGGTGACAAGTTTTCATAAGGGCATTTTCATGAACTCTGCAATGAGTTGAACTCTTAGAAAATGGATGTGAAAAAACTGAATGAGGGAACAACAGGAGTAGGTAAATGGGTGAGCAGTGGGAAAGAAAGGAGAATATAACAGCTGTGAATAATGATGAGTGAAGGGCCACCAGGACAAACTGGGCAGCTTAAGAAGTGTTTGTACATACATACCCTAAGGCACAAAGCTTAAAGTGAAATGTGGGGATGTTGGCTGAAGCTGGAAAGCTTAAGTCCAGAAGGGTCATTTGGCTTTCAGCAAAAGGCCCTTACTCTCTGCATTTCAGAGAATTTCTCTGTGTTTGTGTTTGGTCTTTGGGTAAGAGGTTACTCTGCAATGAAAAACTGTCCTAAATATTTGGACGCATGCATACTTGTGTTTTTATACCTCAGTCACTTTCTAGCAAGACTGTTCTCAGGGAGTGTCAACTTAAGCCAACTTGCTTTAAAATGAAGCTGCATTTTAGCTAGTTAAGCAAAAAGCTGTGTTTTGTGGGTGGGGCTTGTCTTGGACGCACAGAAAGGAGGCAGCTGGAGGACCAAATCTTTAGATAACATATGTAACAAACACCTTACTTAAATAAATTTGCCAGTCAGACAAGGTACCTTTTCTTGAAATCAAATGAGAACACTCACAAGACATGGTTTTGTTCTTTTCCTCTATTTTGTTTCTTTTTTGTTTATATTGGAATGGCAGAAAAAATATGTAGAGTGAGGGGCTCATGGGTGAAATATGTGGGAATAGCTTTATTGTCTGAGCCAGTAAATCCTTATGGCAAAAGCTGTTGAGCTGTTTAGGAATGGTAGACACTTGATAAAATTTGTGATGTGGAAAATGGCTACTTAAGGCTACATTTATGATACTCCTTGATTTAAGGAATGAATTGGTAGCAATCCATTTGACAATGTTTTAAAGCCCTTGATGAAAGCATCAAATCGAACTAATCTATAGATCCATTTATATACGAAACAAAAAGGCTTTTGTGGAATGAGTATTTTGCTTCTGTCTCCCAGTGTTAGACCTGCTAGGGTAGTTGTGTATAGTAGCACTCATTCAGATCATTCTGATAAAGTTGTGGTGAAATTCAAAGGAATGTACTGGTCTATATCTTTTCATGACTTTCACATGCAAAATTAGGTCAGGAAAGGTATTGTGGATTTTAGTTCATTGTCTTTAGTGCTAACAGGCAGGACTGTCAAATTGAGGTCTTCCCTGGCCTTGTTTAAAAAATGAATTGCCAATCTCATATGTTAAGATATCTCCCATATTTTATGGGATGGTATGTTACCATCTTATGGGTTTATCTGGATTATGACTGTATATTCCTTATATAGATACCTTGTTCTGTGCTCTTTAACTGCAGTTTTTGCAAGGCAGGTTGTATGAGTGCAAGACTAATGTTGGCACATTTGACAGTATTTCCAATGGTTTTTCTTCTCTTCTCACTTTAACATGAGCTAGTTTCACTGAAAAGAGCAGGATATCAGAGAAAAATTCAGAACAGAAAACCAATTGGGAAACACCTAGAACAACACAGAGGGTTTCTCTCTGCCACTGTAAGAGACCTTTGTAGATTGGGGGAAGTTTGTCTTTGGTGTTTTGACTTGGTTTTGCATGATACTGTTTTAAGGAAAGTAAGGAAATACAATCCTGATGAAACAGCAGTAGTGTGAATCTCAAAGTACTTTATAGTTTGTGAGCAATTCAGTATCAGAAAGGGAGGTGGAACTGATCAAGCTCTGTAATATGGTCTGTCATGTATGTGTATCTGCTCAGTGGTTGTATTAATGAGCTGGACAGTGCAATAGAAGATGTTCTTTTGTTACATTCGCAGATGATGAAACTAGGAGAGACTGCACAGAAAAAGGACAAAATGGGATTTCAAAATGATCATGACAAATTGCAAAGATAGTCTAAAAAACACTGGATAACATTCAGTAGTAGCAAGTGCAAGGGTGTTACCTGTATTCAAGGATATTGTGCTACACAAATGATCTGAGGTAGCTGGTTAAGTGGGGACGATTTGAAAAAAGATGTCAGAGTTACAGTAGTTAACAAGATAAGAATTTTCGTTGTGCCAGGAAAAATCCCCATACTAAGATACAAAGCAGAAGTATAACCAACAATGAGATGTATGAAATAATCTTTTTGCTCAAGGCAGAAAGTGTGGCACTAAAGGCTTTAGCATGGCTTCATCTGTACGACACTGTGTCAGTGTTGGGATATCCTACCTGGATATACCCGATTTATTTCAGAGCATTCGTATATTGATCTAACTAAGTGTTCAGAGCAGAGCAAAAGGACATTGAGCAATCATATTCTAAGAGACAAAAAACTTTACAAGAATAGGGCTCAAAAGAAGATTGTTCCTGGTGGGTTTTGCATATCTGTATCTCTTCAAGGAAAGAAAAGGAACAGCCTGTTACTCAGGTTCGTGGAGAAGATGGCAAAAAGTAATAGCCTTAAATTGTAGGGCCAGAAAAAGTTAAGTGAAAAACTAATGATAGCAATAATCAAACATAGAATTAGACTGCCTGGGAAGGTTATAAAAGCTTAATACTGGAAACCTTAAAAACAGGCAACAAATGCCTCAGAAATGCCATAGGTAAAGTTGAACATGCCTTGAGTTGTGGTTACAGAGACCTTCTTGTGATGCCTTCCAGACTCTTCTCTGTGACATGTGAGGTGACTGCAGACTGCAATCCACAACTGGCCAAAACCCATGGTGTCCTGGGATGGGCCTCCTTCCGAAGTACAGTTCAGCAGCTCAGAAGTGTACAAGTTCCTATAACTGTGCTGAAGGTGTGGAGTATATTAGCGAATGAAGTGGGGAAAGAGGAGTTGTCCACTGCAAGAAGAACAGAGTGGTGTCAGGGAGCCCTGAATCAGCCCTGAATCAAGTTGACGTGCTTGTTTATATTTTGCAAGCACTTTGCTTCCCTGTGGTCTTTGGATGAAAATTGATGTATTTTAGTTATGCAGCTGAGATTTCAGTGTGAGTTTTCGGGTACAATACTTGAAAGGTAAATGGTCTTTTTCTGTAGGTACATGAATATAGTAAACTTAAGTGCAAGAACATGTCTTCCATAGAGGAATTTCTTGGTAGCAATTCTGACAAATTCTGTTGGACGTTTTTCAAGGAAACCCTGTGTACATACTGATGAAATTTGACAGTGTGACCTTTTCATATGGGACAGAGGGAGCTTTTTGCTGATGAGACTTGACACATTTTTCAAACACTTTGACAAAGATCACAGACCCTTTAAAAGCATATTCTCGGCAATGTGGATCAGCTTCTTAGTAGCTTTACTGTGCCTCACCAGGCAGACAAGTCTGGTACTGTGGCATCTGTTTGCTCAGGTTTATTTTCAAGCACATATACACAGGTATTGCAGCAGAAATGCTGATTTAATTAATTACTATATCAGTATTCTTGAGTATTTTTCTATCACAAGTAGCTTATATTGTGTTCTATGCTTTTCAAAATAGTTGTAGATCAGTAGGTAGCATTCGTAATTGTCAGTGTTTTTCTTGCAGTGCTGAAACTTTATTCAGAGTCTAAAATAAGTCAGTATAAAAAGTTCTGTTGAGTTTTTGATTTAAATGAGAACTCTTATTTACACATTGACTTAAATTTAGTCATGAATTCTGAAGCTTTGTGACCTGTTGATTAATATCATGAGGAAAAGTGTTGTGTGGGATATTGGAGTGTGGGGGAAGAGTGATGTGTTATTTTGGATTCAAAGGAGTTGACAGAATTCTGATGTGCTATCACTTTTCTACATGGCAGCTCTTTATTCTAAGAGGAAATGCCTCTTTGGGAAGCATGGGGGAGGATAAAGATTTCCAATAGTGTGGAGGTATCTGCCTAATACAAGGTTACAAAACATTCTTTTAAAGCTCTTCTTGCCACATTGCAATTCACCCTGTTGACAGTGTTGTAGATTACTTATTCTCAAGGATACTCAAATACGGACCTTAAGAAGCCACCTCATCACATCACTGCCATAAATAGTCTCCAATGGCAAGCCACAGGCTCTTGATCAGAGTCTGTGGAGTCAGTTTGTGAATGGATATGTGGGTAGGAGTTACTAGGCAATAACCTTTTGTACTTTCTGTGGATGACAGGTGTAGAATTTCTATGCTCACCTTCTACCCTGGCCTTTGGAGATGGGATCTTTATTTGCATTAGATATTTTCATTAGTGGGAAAAATTTTGGAAACTGCATCACGGGATATTGTAGTGATGCTGCGCCAGCAGAAGTAGGGAAGCAAATCTGTCACAGTGTGATGATGGCAAGGTAATGCTTCTGGAAAGTAAGGGCAACCTATGTGCAGGAGAATGGATAACTCTCTGCAGAAGGCAGTGGATAATCAGAGTCATGGGAGGTTCAAGTTCACATACAGTTCCTGTGGTAGTTGCCATTTTTCATCTTTGAATTCAGTCTAAGCAAATGCAGAATTATTATGGGAATTCAAATCCACCTAATGCACTTAATTTACCCTGACCAATTTCACAAGAGAGATTGGGAATCTTTGGGCTAATAATCCTCCCTCATCCCCGAGAACAGTTGCAGCTGTTCCCTGCATTTCATGCAGAGGAATTGCAATCCATGCTGTAAAATTACTCCCTCACCCACATGCTGAAGACTGCAGTTGTATTTTGCGTTAATCTGCTAACACCCCACAGGCTGATGGGTGACTGCCTCCTTGGTAAGGTGCTAATTCCCTCTGCAGTCATGTGCCTTTTAAGTGAGGAAGTCCATACAATTTCCTTGTGGCGCTAGTTGTGGTAGGTCAAAACTGGCACCGTAGTGTGTAAGCTTTATAACTACAATTATCTTTTGTTATTCTAGGGAAATAGAGGTTCCTGGAGCTAGAAGTCCTTAAAGTTGTCCAGAAAATGCCAGAGTAGGATCTAGGAGATCAAAAACAGCTACAGCTCTTTGTCCATGTCTATCAGCTCAGGTGGTTGTGAGCTGGATCTGGCTGCTGGTTTGTTGTTGGTTTGTTTCTTTTACTATAGCTATTGGAACTATTATATGTTGCCTTTACAGGTTGAATTTGAGTACTATTCCATGACTGTATCCTTAGTGTTCCCTTAATGATATGTGTGAGACTTAAAAAGGATTTTAGGAAGAACCCAAAGTAGGTTTGGAAAATGTTTGTGAGGAAATGGTGGTGGTTGGTGCTGTCACAATTGTTTTTCACCCTGTGGAAATATTTGAGACTTCTACAGCTCTTGGCCATTCAGTTTTGGAATGCAAATAGGACTTTTAATTCCAACCATCTCCACCTTCCAGTGAAAAAAGTGAGAGAATCTGGGGGAAGGAGGAAAGAAGAAAGGAAGGAGGAGGCTGTAGTTTTGCAATATGCTTAGAATGACTGTAGGTCTTCCTGAGTCAGATCAGAAACATAGAGGCCTTATGATGATTTGAGTCAATATATAATGCCTGTTGAGATTTGTTAGAAACACTCTTGTGCTGATGTTCTGTGCTGCTGGCCTTGACTCCTGACCAGGTGCTGTCTATTTGCTTTAGAAGCTTCTCAGTGCACCTCTGACAGCTGTCCATGTGCCTTTTTATCACCTCTGTCTCCTGGCCTGCTCCAAAATACCTGCAGGTCACTGGTAGAATGCCACTTACCTGCATTGAAAAGCATAATTCCAAGCCACCCTCACTTTCTTTTTAGACATTTACTGCAGCTGGACCTTCTTTTCCATACCTTTATTTTCTTCTGTGGGGATACAGGGGTTTGTCCCTGTGATAAGGACAATCACAGATGTTTGGGATAATGGTTCAGCTCCCAGAACCTGAGCTTTTTGAGTTCCCTGCAGCTCTCCAGAGATACCTAAGGCTGAGGGGAAAAAGAGACTTTCACGAGGACCGGTCAAAATAACTCTGCCCTGTATCCTTTCACTGTTAAGGGCATATTTCCAGCTGTGTTTTGCTGACATAACAGACCAGCACTTTACGTCTCGCTGCTTCTGGGCCTTGGATTGCTGTACACACAGTGGTTGCTTTTGTTCAGTTTTGGAGACAAAATTCAAGCTTCCATTTTCTTTCATATAAAATGCATGAAATTAGTCTGCAGAGGATACAGGTATGTGCTTCAGCTAAATAAATGACTTGTATCCTGCAGACATGGGACTGGGAAAGTCTGTTTGAGGCCTTGTTACACAAATAGGTGAAATAAATATGTAATGTCCAGAACAAATGGATTGTTTTGCTGCTTCCAGACAGCAATCCCATATATTGTCAGCCTATGTGTAGATGTATAGATACATACTGTAACTAGAGCCTAATGGCAATGAGAACATCTGGAAGCATCTGGAAGATGTTGCCTTCTGTATTGCTCACCTCTACTGCATATTTGGCCTTTCATTGTTTTGTGCAGATTCAGTACTGGATCACTATTTAGTAGCTGCCAAAAATCGAGTTCAGTTAGAGCAGCTCTGGTGAGCAGAAGAATCAGAAGGACTCCAGCCAAGTTTGGGACTCGGTGGTTGTGGTGGTTTTGGCAATTAGCCAACTGCCCTTAGTGCTATGTTTGAGTTTCTCCATTTCACAGTTTGCACAGTTGGTGTCCTGATTCTGCTTTAGAGTGTGTGTTTTTGAGTTCCCATGCTATTGCTGTCCTTAGATTTTGAGCTTTCTTTTTCAGTGCAGTCTGAAAACCAACACGGCTTTGTGATCCCCTGGAGCTAGAGAACAGGCAGTCAGAAGTAACATGACTCTGAGTTAGTTACACCCATACATAACAGTAGGTGTGTCTGGGGGGTGTCTGCTTTACTACTCCTGCTTTCCCTCATCCTCCACACGTGTATACATACAGACGATGCAGCCAATGAAAGTCCCAACAAGCAACTATAAAAAGAGTTTCAGAATGTAGTGAAGGTGCAGATTTTCTTCATTTCTGTCAGTTCTTGTGATGGAGTTGGAGGAAGATGGTGGCAAGGATGCAGATGTGGCTGGTGTCTTCAGGAGATGCAGGTCCATAGCTACCAAAGCCTGTCTCTTGTTTCTCTTCCAGGCATGGTATTGCTTACAGCAGACACACAAGATCATGCAGTGGAATCATCGGCAAGACTTAAGACTGATCCCAAGGGACTTAAATCTTGCCTTCAGATAGCTAAATGTTCCCCTGTAGCTGTGAGACATTGTGGGGATTATATGTCTGTCTGTCTGTCTATCTATCTATATGTTATAATGGGATTTCCCCAGTGTAGCTTCCTGCTGCCACTACCATATTTTCTTTTTTAGCCACAAATCAGTTATAGGCAGTGACTGCCCTTCTAACTTGTTGCCCAGCCTATGTCTGCTGTCACTTCAGCCTTTTCTTTGACAGAGGTGTGAAGTCACATTTTCAGAACACATGATCACATATGTATATTTTAACACACATGAGCAGTGTTTGCAGGGTGACAGTGCACCATGCTGCCACTGTTGTGCTGGTCAGCTGCTTCCAGCAAAGCAGAGCTTTCTGCTGAGACCTCACAGGTGCTGTGGAATAGGTTGGCTCACCCACCACTGGGATGCTGTCACCTCACTGCTCTGGATGCATGGAGTTTAATGCCATCCTGATTTCCCCCACTTCATTTCAAACTTCGTTACTTGGAGTCAAATACAGCTGTCAAGTTTTACTGTAGAATTTCAGAAAAATGCTAAGGGAAGTATCGTAGTTCACACATTTAAAGTCTTGACCAGTGGAAGCTCTTACTCTGCAGACTTGCTTTAAATAGGGTTAGGTTAGGTACTGTTCCAAATGCCATTAGCTGCAGGTATATTGTCAGTGCTGCCAGTCATGGAACTGAACAAGTGGGGATGGCAGCAAGCACTCAGCAAAGGAAATAAGTATTATCTCTCTCAGGCTAGGAACAACTTGAATTTCTGATGCATGCAAGCAAACAAAAATGCCATTTTCTCTCCCACTCATTTTTTTGCCCATCTTTTTTGCTTTTCTTTGTGCTGTGCCCAAACTTTCTAATTGTAGGCCATTTTTAGAAACCATTTTATATTGGTTTTGAAATAGCATATAACTCCAACGTAAACATTTTTCATTTCAGTTACAGGAGTATTAAGGTTGGAATAATGAGTATGTGCTAGCAGACGATTTTTCAACATAATTTATTGTTGCTTAAAGTGTAGTGTGTATAACAGTAGATACCTGATCATATATTCACATCTCAGTACCCTGGAGACAAGTTTCATGCTGACCATTCAAATAAGTATTATCATGCAAGTACTAACAAGACTAACTGGGAATAACTAAGTTACATGTAGGCGTGAGAACCAGAATGAGTCTGATAAATTCCCACGTTACAACCTAACCTGCTTGATTCGATTCAGTACTTACTGTAACTGGGAGTAAGGTGATCTAAGGAATTCTTCTTGATTGTTTTGTCTCATGGAAACTGTACAAAACCTGTTTGTAGTAACAGTAATTTACTATTATGTGTTTAGTTCTGGAGTGGTGCTAAGGGACGTAAGCCAAGTTTAATAGCCAGAAACATTATTTTGTCTTCATTTCATTGAAGGGGTTCTCAAATGATACATGATAAACTATTTATAAAAGTTCACATGATAAACTTTTGGATTGATATGATAGACTGCTGCCTTGTCATTTCCCTTATCTATGTAGCATCATGCATACCTATGTGATAGTTTACTTATGTATAGAGAGGATTATGAAATATTTTCCATCTCTGGTATCTTCAGGCCATGTATCTAGTTCTAATCTTGGTGAAGACAATTAAGCCCGTAGGCAAGCCAAACTGGGGTTATTTTATTTTAAGATACACTTTAAAAACTTACAGTTGATCATATGGTATCTTTTACGCTCTTTGCTCCTGTTTTTTTTTAACCTAGCTTTGTGCTTGGTGGAACCTTAAAAGTGTATAGCAAGTGTTTGGAAGCAGTAGAATAACTTCCTCATATTATGTGGTTCCCTAAAAATGACATCAATAAAAATCTAGTCTCTGTGCCTTGAAACTATGTGGTGATTTTACTGTGAGGTATGCTTTTACTGTTGTTGGTGTTTTTCTTTGTTTCAGGCCAAACAAACCAAGTGGCTAAGGAGGCAGCCAACAGATGGACTGGTGTGTATTGCAGCGACACAGCTTCACACTAGAGCAGTTTCAGTAAAAGACCTACTCAGTGTTAAATTTGATTAGGACTTGATGTGGGATAGTCCTTACTTATAGAAACATAGAGAAATTTATTTTACTTATAAAACTACTATGATTCAACAAAAAAAAAAAAATCTTCCCAGTTTAGTTACTGAATGTACTTCATATGCCATAACAGATTTGTCCTTCTGGTGCTGTCTTGCACACTGTATAAATCCTGCAACTTGTTTCCTTGGCTGAATTAAATCTTGTAAGATCAGGAAAGCAATAGAGACTGGAAATGGTGATGCCCAGGTATTCAGAAAGTTTAATTCTATTTTGAATGTTCATTTCTTTCAAAAGAGTAGGATGGTTTGTGGAATCTTATTGCTGCTACCGTGTGATGGATGCCAATACAAAGTAGGTATTTCTCAAACTAAGTGATCAGTTTTGATAGGTAAAATGATGCATAGTTTTAAGGAATGTTACTGTGATGACATTTATATGGAAGTTTAATTCAATTTTGTTGTTGCTTAGCTTTGCTGTATTCATTCCCATTTTGCAGAGGAAGCTATTTATATGTCCTTATGGTTTTTTAAATTATTTAGAATATTGTTCGTAATTTTTTGTCTAGAATAGATCTCCTGCTGATGGACTGCTGATCATTGGTTATGCCAAATGCAGCAGGATATCATTGTCTTAGTCTTTGGACTATTATTTTATATCTGGGTTGTTTACTCCATATGGGGAAATAAAATTATGTATTTGAAAATAACTTCTGGGAGTTGTCAGGGCTTTCTGCTGTTGATGACAGGCTGTTCTCAAGGCCTCGAGTGAGGTAAAGGAACTGTGCCTCAGCCTGTGCGAAGTACTTTGCTATTTAATTAGACAATTTGGTTATATGCTGCAGCATATTTTTCTTTTGAAGAGACAGTTTTAAAACCAAATGTATGATAGTTAAAGAAAAGAAAAACAGATCTCTAAGCTGTGCAGAGACAGAGAACATTTCCTCTCTTAAGGAACGCTTCAGTTTATGGGTGTTAAAAATGACGTAATGAGTTTCAGTAAATGCTGCAGTGAAAAATTATGTTAAATTGAACAAAATGTATATGTTAAAATAATAACCTGATGCTAAAAGAGAAGTGCTGACTAAAGCTTCTTGAATTTTTTTTTTTAACTTTATATACAGTGTCTGAACAAACACGCAGGACTAGAAAGGACCTTACAGCTAATTTAAATCTAATTTTTGTAGCTGTAGACAGTCACATAGTAGGTGTCTAGTTGAAGAAGGACATATAAAATACTCACTATGCATATTCACACTTACCTCATCACTATAGCAGGCTTACACTGTAATAGTAGCTTTCAGTCTCCTTGTAAAAGAGGAGCAAGAAAAGATAAAGATAACATATTTTAGTCATTGCTAAGTAAATGATTTCCTCTTTTTTGGAGGTTATTAACAAAAGCCTTGTGTTTTCTGTTCTAAATCTACGTAATAATGATGTTTCCCACTATATACCTTTTTCATACACACAAGAGATACTGCAAATGGAAGGATTTTTTTTGGAGCCAAGACTATAATTCATGCTTTCCTAAATAGTCAAAATGAATGTTCTCCATTCTGTTTACAGATAACATCTTTTCAATAAAGTCCTGGGCCAAGCGTAAATTTGGATTTGAAGAGAGCAGAATTGATAAAGGTTTTGGAATCCCAGAAGATTTGGATTACATTGATTAGTGTTCAGTTGATGACTGACACAGTTGTACATAGTTTGTTATATATTCACAGCTGCCATTTCAATGCGAATCCTTTCCAAACAGGTGACCACCATTTAATTTGCTGGTTTTGTTAAGGTTAATAAAATTCTAAAAATATTTGTTGCAATTTTTTTTCTTGTACTCTACTGTAGATAGTAAATCTCTTGGTTTCTTCTGTGAGACAGAATGGACAGAGGTTATAGGGAATAATTATTACAGAGTCTTGAGACTGGATTTAACTCTTCTTTTGGTTAACTGGGAGTAGTAAGCACTAAGAGCTAGAAGCTCCAAGGATTTATGTTTAAACATGTTGAAGGCTTTGGAGTGGGAATAACAGAGGACAGTATGGAATGGGATTAATTTTTCCTTTGTCTCACCAATGAAATAGAAAAGAGGCATAATCCATTAATGGAAAACAATGAGACAGTAAAGAGGTCAGTAGAAAGGCTGAGGTCTGATTTCAGGTAATTTTTTATTGTGTTCCTAGTACTGCTTTTAAGTTTAGTGACAAAATTCTGTTTGTTGTTGAAAAATACTAGTTCAACAGAGCTGAATCTGTTCCAGCAAATATATTGGATTTGATGCTGAGAAAGCTCTCTGGTCAAGAGTGTATCTGCATAGAAGTGGGAACAAAGAGCACCCATCCATTCACACCACAGTGCACCGAGATTTAGGATGTTTATCTGGGATGTGAGTGACTAAATTCAATTTGCTATTCAAAATTGAGCATTTTTGGGGTTATGCACATTTTTTCAATTTCAGGCTAAAAGTGCAGCCAGCGAAAATAGTAAGATTTCAGAGCGCCTCATTTTTGTTTGGTGAAATTTCCAAAGCACCTCACGTTGTATCAGCTTCTGGTTTCTAGTTCTGAGCAGTGCATGGCTACAGCAAGAGAGGTGGACAGTGGAGACTGGTGTTCACCTTCCGCAGCTGTGGATTGCAAGATGGCATTTCTGCTGTACAGCTCTGAAGGATTTCAGGTTTACCTTTAGGAGGCTGGTGGGCCTCCTGCAAGGTATCGCTGAAAAGTGTCTGTCGCCTTTTATGTAACATCTGATGAGAGAGCATTGCTGAAAAGGTGGCATTTAGCTGGAGATATGCCCAGAAATCTGTCTCCTGTGACCTTTCAAATTAAAAAGTTGCCTAGCAGTTCAGTGCAGTTCAGTTAAAATCCAAGGATTTCAGGTATGCCCCTGGCTAGTGTCATCTCATGTCTATGAAGACAGCAAAGTTATTGGGAAGATAGCAGGTAGAAGATTTTCCTCTCATAGTGTAGCAAGCTATCTGTTGCCTGAGGAAAATGTATGGGATGCCTGGCACGTAGTAAAATGTCCCTATGCTTAAAATTGTAATGGAGATGTTTCCTTTTATGTGTTTGGAAAGATTTTATTCCTAATATGTCCAATATTGAACATTGAGTACAGCTTCTGACTGGTGAAGGCGTGAGGCAAGCAGGTGGCACTGAGCTGAGTGCAGTGTTGGAGTGTTCCTTCCCAGGCCTGGCTTTTGCCCCATGAAGGGGGTGCTGTGCAGCAAAGCTCCCTGCTGGTGCCAAACCAAACTGTTGATGCACCTGTAGCTTGGGTGGTTGGATTGCTCTTGGATTTTGTACTGTGAAACAGTAAAGAGGCAAGCTTTTTTTGCTCTTTGTGGGAGATCTCTCTCTTTTTTTGGTTTTGCTAAATGTTTGGATTTTTCTGTGAGTATTCTGTACTACCTAACAGGTGTGAGAAGCTCCTTGGCACATCTGTGTTCAAGAACATATAACTGCCATACAGTTATATGATGACTCAGAAGGCTTGTTTGTGTGAAGGAACATTGAGCACATGAAGTTTGGCCTGTTAGAATCACTTTCATGTGGCTGACCTTCTCCTTGTCAAGGTGCCTCAGGTAATTTATGGTCTGTAGCAGCTTGTGCACCAAGACTTCCTCTGGTACCTTTGGGGATGAAGGTTTCTTACTGACTTTACTGCTTTGGCTACTTTCCAAATTCATGAGGTAAAGGAAGATGACCAGCTATGTAAGTTTAGCTGCAATGTTGTAGCTTCCTGTCTGTAGGGTGAAAGCACTGTGGACTGTAATAAAACCTCTAAATATAATAAATACCATCTAAATAACTGTACTTGAGGTAGATTTGCCGAGAGATACTACAGTCAGCCAGCATGAGCTGGCTTTAAAAATATCAAACACAGCCATTACGCTTTGGACACAAAACTTTGGTAGTTCAAGTGCAGGGAATTTCTAGCAATGTAATTTTCTGTAGAATTTTGGGTTTGTTTTACAGGTACAGAACAGATGTAGATGTACAATTGTACTCTATTTTCTGTTCTGTCTCCTGGTGTTGGTTAGCAAACCTGGAGGGAGAATATGTCTGCTTCTGTAAGGACACAATTTTAGAACAGTCAGAACAGAAATTTCTCAGCTAAAGAGCAACGGAAGAGGTGATGCATTACCAGAAACTGATTCTTACTCTTCTAGTGGAATAGGTTTATTTTGTGCTACCTTTTTGTGATTCTGGATTTTTAGCATAGGTGAATTTCAACAGGAAAAGCAAAGCCAGATCCTTTCTGAGAGAAAAAGAGACAATTTGTGTATCTTGTATATTCCAAGTTACTTTGAGACTGCTGCATCTGCTCACTTTTGGAAGCTTTTCTTCTTAAAAAGATATGCAGCAGACTGCTAAATCCCACAGTATGAAACCATGTAGGATTGTGTGGTTTGAGATGTGTGTTCACTTCACTTTTTAGGAGAAGCTGAGACTTTTGCATTCCGCTGAGTTAAAAGTCAGTAACTGTTAAAATTATTTTCCTTCCGAGAAATTTTTTGCTATTAGCCTATAGCAAAAATAAAAACCCTCAAGCTGATTGTGTGTCCCAGTTTGTATTTTCAGAGTTTTCCTGAGACAGAATCTGAAATATTTCTAAAGAATCTAACAAGAAAACAATGGAGTTTAAGTGCTTACTTCTACTGTTATTCTTGTGGTTATGTCACAGCTATTTTATGTATGTCTTCCTCTTTTCTCTTTTTTTCTTGTGCCCTATAGGTTTTTTTGCCCATGTAAGGTAAATGTTTTCAACTGTTACAGCTAAGTCAGGAGGTCAGGCCCTTACTACAATTCAGGTTTATAATTAAAGTACTTACTAGTGCAATGGGTGAAAATCAAAGTTGTAGCTCTGAACAGTACCAAGAACAGTATCAGGTCCAGCTTTTCAAAATCTCGTTAGGAGTTTATCTCTGCAATACTAGGCTGAGGTGTTGGACAAGCCTGCTCTTTGGGACTGATGTTGATTGGCCACTGTGAAACAATATAGATACAGCAGAAAATACTTATTTCTACCTGATCTACTAGGAAACCTTACTCGTTTAAAGAAAGTTGCTGATGATATCTGCCCTGAAACATCCCATTCTTCCTTGTCTTTTAACTTGCCGTCCACATGCTCTGTAGAACACCAAGCATCAGCTCTAGGATTCCCTTTATGGTACTTGCAGAGTGTTAACAGTCACAAAGGTTTAGGTTTTGACAAATCAGGTGCTAAGCCTTTCCTTAATGCATCATCTAAAATGTCATTGTTGTTTGGGGGTGTTTTAAAAGGGAAAATCCAGGCTCTGACAGAAATGGCACAGTGATGCTGTGATCACGTGACAGGTGGACCGAAACTTCTTGGGAGAATGAGGGGAAAAGGAACCCAGTTTGTGATGGTGACTAAGAACTTCAGTGCAAGAGCTCCTTAGAGAGTCCTTCTGTCACCCAGGCATATTTCCACCAGTCAGGTGATCTGGTTGGTGCTTAATCTTCACCTTTTTCGTTGTAGAGGTGAGGTTTGTATGATCATATTTTTCTGTTGTTTATCCTCTCCTTTTCCCTCCCAGTGTTCTTAAATTATCCAGTTATTTCAGCTAAGTTTACTCTGAGGGGCTCTGGTACAAGCTCATGATTTATCTGTTCTGTTTGGCTGCTTGCCTGATAAATGCAGGCTTTCCCTTCCCCACCTACACTTTAGGGACCCAAGAAGGGGTAGAGCATGCTGGGGGTGGGAGGAGGAAGGAAAGATGTCAAAGATGGTGGTGGAGTGTTATGTGAGGGTCTGGCAGCACTGCTGGGGCTGAGATGGGATGGTGTGTGCATCCTTTCAGTGGGAAGGAGCAGATGACTTCAGCAAGTGAAGTCCTTGTCTGATCACGAGTCACACACATGACTGGGTTCTTCCATGATGGCAGCAGTTAGCTGCCATCTAGACACAATTCCTGCGTCAATGTTCTTGTGCATAAGGAGTCTGCCTTCACAGCAGGGATAGCCTTTCTCTTCAGCTTCTTTTTCTCCTTGTCCTATTTGCGTTCTCTCCCACCCCTCCACTGTCATTTCCTTTTTAGATCTGCTTGTAGAAACCATGTAGGCTGAACAGGTGAAGCACTGCAGTCTGTACAGATGGTTGTCTGTCTTACTCCTCCTCCTGCTGACACCGCTGTCAGCACACGCACCTTCCAGTGCACAGGCATACAGGAAGGGAAGCATCTATCTCTGTGTTGGACTTGTCTCTCTGAACTGTATGCATGGAAGGTTGCATGTCAAGAAGGACCAGGAGGCAAAGAGATCTGTGAAGACCACCAAAAGCCCCACTGAACTTCTCAGGGTTACTTCAGACTCTCTTACAAAGCATCACAAATGAATGAACAGTTTTGATGCTATGTGGGGGTCATACGTAACCTAGTTAGAAAAATTTTCCTTATGAAAAAAATGTTCCTGCTGAAGTATTTATAAAGAACAGTTTTCAAACAAAACCTGCTGGGCAATTTTCCGTTTCCAGTATTTGATAAAAACTCAAGTTATTCTGAGAAACAATGAGCCTTTCCAGATGAAAAACTTAATTTTAAAATATGCTCCATTCTTTTGTTTCCAAAAAACTGTACTGATCTGGCAAGCAGTGGTAAATTAAATCCTGTAACCCGTCTGAGGGGCACCTTGTTTCAGGTGAGATGATGAACTTCAGCTGTGCTGCTGCTGAAGCTCAGAAGGAAAAGCTGTTTAAAATTATGGCTTCTAGAGAAAGCCAGTGGTGGAAGAAGTTGTGTTTAAATTAAAAAGGGCCTGAGTTACCACCTGCATACTGAAGCTGTGTCGTACAGGAATCCCCCTCTTCCCCTGGACACTTGATCATGTCATCTTCCTTCAGGCTGCACCTCACTGGCATTCTGGAGATGGGATTTTTATGTTGAGATGCAAAAAAAAAATTTCTTCTCATTTTTGCAGGCTACAGTGGGAAAAATGATCATGTTTTCTCTCTTTCCTTTACTGCTAAGAAAAAAAGGAGAGTAAAAAAGTAAATAACATGTTTTCTTGCATTATCATTATTAGCCGTGCAAAGTAATGCCTCTGGCTGATCCTAGCATTTTGGAGGATTTTTCAAGGAAGATAAAAGTCAAATTTTCATACTTTGTTTTCAGTTTCTCAGAAAAATTAATTATCTATTGAATTGTACTTTTTTTCCTTGTTATGCTGTACTTGGTCAAAGACACTCCCAGTGGCAGAAATGCTTTTTGATTAATTTTTTTGCATGGACATCAATTAATCATCATAATAAACTGTATTCTTCTGTGGGCTTTTTTCTCTCCTGAAATATATTCTAGGCAATATGCTCTTCACTATGTTTTTAAAAGTCAGTCAGCTCCTGAGATTAGTATTAAAAAAATCAAAAGGCTCTGCAGCAGACCTGTTTATTATTCCCATGGCCATTGATGCTGTACCTGTCTGAAAAGGATATGTAAGAAATAACACTGAAGAAAATGATACTGTGTGCTCCAGAACACCAGTCTCTGTATCATCTGGTGAAAGGCAAGAAGCCTGGATGATGTGTTCCATTTCTGGTGTAACTACCATAAGAGGTTCAGTGAATGAGTAATTTTTTTTCAAACAGATACATGGAACAAAGCAGCTTCAAGTCCATCTTTGGAATCCATCAGCTTTTTCTGGTACTTTCGAGTTAAGCTGTTATGGAAGTGCTGGTTTACTATTCTGACCTTGGATTGGAAGTGGTAAAAACGAAAACAGATTCACAATCAAAACTTCCAATTTAAAATGTTATGTTCAAAATTGGGTATCACATTGTTGAAGCTGTCTTTTTATTCAACAACAAAAAAGTCCAGGAGCCCTTTCCTTGTCAGTTAACTGCTTAAATTATTAAAAGATTATACAAACCTAGGAGAACCGTGCATGTCTGGGTAGGACATATGGCTTCACTCTTTCAAGTAGGCATGATTTAAATCTGCATTTTGGGGTTGTGTGTTTTCATTCTTATTCTTTCTTCAGTGCTCATGTTAGTTACTGGAGCAGAGAGAATTTCCTGTTAAACAGCCTTTACTGATAGGCAAATTTGACTGATAACTGGATAGGAACATGAGGAAATGAAAAAAAGGGAATTTAATATCAAATTTTTTGGTTCTTTTTAGATTTTTGCCTTGTCAGTCTTGAGCCAACAGAGTGGGCATTGTCTGAACCAACTTCCCAAATCAGAAAACCATAAGTGAAAAATATTGATTCCTGACTTGATTTTCTATACCAACTCGCCAATTGTATCATCCAGCTTTTGACAGTGAGCAGATAGAAAAAACAATAGCAACAAGTTTATGCTAGGTTTTTTTTTGCCTTTTTACTATTACTGTTGTTGCCTAGTATGTCTCCATCCTGAATTAGGGCCAGAGGGAGGAGGGTTCACTGCTTAAAAAGCACAAGTAAGATCTATGCTTAGATCCACCTTTGATAGCAGTTCGCCTCTGTGCTCTTCTAGACAGCTTTATTTTTGACAGATTTACCCTAGCAAATGCTTATCTTGGCAAGTGAGTGGTGAATAGTCTAATATAGGTGCACTCTATTATAGGTGCTTTTACATCGTAAACTAGTATGCAATAGTGTAAGCAATAATTTACAATTAAATAAAAAAAATCAGAGGGCCAGGCTTACAGGTGTATTATGGAGTTACTGAAAGAAACCCTTTGATGCCAAGCTGTCTCCTCTATCATGTAATTTTTTTCAAGGTAACATATTTCAGAGGCTTTAGTTTCATACACCATGGCAATGCTCGTTGCACAGTTCTGTCACCTCTTGTACGAACAACAGCAGTGACAGTGGGACATGTGGCCTTAGCTTTTACCAAAATGAAAGAAGTTTTGCCAAGAAGCCAGCAGAGTGATTCTGCTCAGAAGGTTCGGTCTTCTTGAAAAAGAAACATTTCTGCAATAAAGTCCTTACAGCTTCCTTGATTTCTGGGTACTTCAAAAAGCATCAAGATCTGATGAAGTGACTGTTTGCTCATCAAGCCTGGGGTTTGCCTGTTGTCTTTGCTCCACCTGACAGGTGTCATCTTATCTCGGGTTTGAGCCGTTAGAGGCTGGCCCGGGAGTCAGGGCAGTGAGGTTGTTCTCCGGTGCTGCGGGTGGCTGTGAGCAGAGATACTGCTTCTTGGCTGCTTGTGTGCAGAGAACAGCCTCCTGTCTGGGAAGCTGGAAAGCTCTTGATAGCCTTGCATGAAAAATATTTGTGGCAGTGTCAGTGGAACATTATTGCCTTTATTTTAGAGCTCATGTTCGTGTATTTCTCTTTTCAAGTCTGTGGCCTGCCTCCCATCCCTTAGCCTTCATAGTGCAAGGAGAAGCAGTAAAAATAAAGTAAATGCAAAGCAGACCAAAGACTGAAGATGAGTGGAAGAAAAAAGCCTCATGACTTCTACTCTGAAGTCAACATTTTAACATGGTGTTGAGAGAGACCCTAAGGATCCCTCCTCCCTCTGCTACCTTGGGTAGCAGGCATTTCTCAGTTTCCCCGGTCTGTGCAGCAGCCACAGGAAAGAGTGAAATCTGTGACTGCAAAGGCAGCAGGAATGCTGCCCTCCTAGATTCAGCCAGTCCCATGTGCCCTTGCATTTGACAACTGAATTTTCAGTCTGCCAGGGGAAAAACCACCTCCTTCACAGTAGAACTGAATGACAGAAAAAAATGACAGCCTGAATGAACTAACTTGAGTAGAGGTGCTCACCTGTCTCTAGCTTTCGCATGCTGAGAGATGTGGTGCCAGTCAGCCTGGCTAAAGCTGTGTCCTGGGAGAAACTTTTGAGACCCATATCCATAGCTTTGAAGGTCATAAAAACAGAGCACTGGGAAGCTGTGGCTGTTCCATTTAGCGGTGCCATTCTATGCCACTTTAAAATGTGTTATTTCAGTTCTCTGGGTCATCTGGTCAGGTTATCAGTTCAATTAGGGGAATGGGATGCTGATGGTTCACCATCCTTTAAAATAAGCTCTGTACCATAAATGCTTTCTTGTTATTCTCAAAATTGGTTTCCATGGTAACTCTGTCACTGGAACAATCTTTCTGTCGATGAAAAGGAGGAAAATAATTTCCTTTTTAGGCATCCTCTACTCAGCCTAGTAAAATTCCCTTTTTGCTTGAACCCTGTTTGCCTCTAAGGAATCAGGATTCTTATCTCCATTCACATCCACCAAGATGCTCAAGGTTTCACCCCTACAATTTCGTTCTTCCACGCCTTTCTGCCTTTTGAGTTTAAATCATTACTTTTTGCTTTGGGGATAAAAATCTGTGATGCTTGTGCTCCAGAATTCCTTGGCATGTGGCTTCCATCTTAACCTTCCAGCTAAAGCTTCTTGAATTGCACCTGATTTTTTATGAAAACAGAATAACTTTGCTGTAGGGCTGTCTGCAGCAGGTCTGGGAGGCTGTAATGCAGGATGCTGCTGGATATCGAGCATCTCGCCTTTCCCTTCTTATTGCTTCCTTGCATTTACAGCTCAGCCCCAGGATGCCTTTCAGCCAGAGCACTGGATGCCAAGGCAGAGCCCAGTGGTCTGTGGTACAGTGTGGAGCTTCTCTTGAAGAAAACTTGTGATTGCTCAGAGGTCAGTGGTGCAGAGACTCAGCAAACAAGCCTTGAACTCTGCGTGTGTTGTAATGTCTTGCTGCAGAAACAGCTGTCAGTGTCAAAATGAGATGCAAGAGGCAGCTTTAGCCCACTGTGGGGAAAAGTAGCCTCTCTGCAGCATCACGTGGCTTCGAGACTGAAAAGCTTTTGTGGAAAATATGCTTTTGTGGGAAAAGTGGCTTCAAATGCCACTTAAAGTCCAGTTGCATTGCAGCTTGGCCTATGGAAGGGACCAGCCTGAACCAGCCATATCTTTCCATATGCACCATAAACAAGTATTGCTAATTTTTTTCCTTGAAATTAATTACATTTTACTTACACCTCTGTCTTACCTGCAAACATAGGGAAAGATCTTACCCCACAGTGCAGTTTCTCAGCTGAAGGTCTCCTGGCATGCTTTAAGCACAATACAGCATCTTTTGCTCCTGGCCCCCAGGCAGGTTATTGAGCATATTTCAGCATCTGCTTGGACATCCCTGGGGATTCAGAGTACAGCTGTGCTAAATGCCATGCGAGGCATTTGGGCATCTGTGTCTCTTCAGAGCTTTTCAGGAGACCAAGTTCTACTGAAATCACTGGGAGCCTGAAAATCTGTCTAAGTTAGTCTCACGTCTCTTTGCTACTAGATGGATTAAAATACGTAAGGGAGATTTTTGAGGGTCTTTTTCCACTTAAGTTTTCTGTTGTTAAAGACAGCAGGATTGTAAAACATCTTTTACTGCAGGAGCAATTGAGCCTGGTTCTGAATACAGCAGGAATATGCAAACTAGATGAATATAATTTTTCTTACTACTGTTTCTAGAGCCCGAAATACATTGGACAGAATCTGAGGTCTCAACAGAGATCAGCAGTAAAGCAGATTATTTTTTTTTGGAATAACTGGTTTTGGAGTTGACAGCAGTCTCATGTCCTGTTCCAGTTTGAGAATCAGTCTTATCCACATTTAATGCTTTTGAAAGATGGATGCATAACCTTCAACTACTTAAAGCAGAAATTGAAACAAACCAGGTTTCAAGTTTAGTCCATTATGCGTTTTCCTATGTTCTCTTGATTGCAATGGGAGTGTTTCCCAGGAGACTTAGAGGTGAGTTTCCACTCTTCCTTGAGAAAGTTGCATCAAGCATCCTCTGTTTTCACATGCTCATCATGCTAAGTATAATAAAGAAAATCTTGAATTTTTCCCAAATGGGTGGAATTGAACGCTTAGATTTGGATAAAGCTAAGGAGGATAGCTTAGCTCTCCAGCTGAAGACTTATGAGTTGGTATAAAACATAAGTCCTTTTGTGGGTGGAGTTAGAGTATATCCATGCAAACTCTTAACCTCTGGTTCTTGGGACTGTGAATCGTGTGGAATATAATATTCTGTTTTTTTCATCTTACTTCATGTTTTTCTGGTTACTTGCACAAAAATTTGACCTTTTAGAAATATCAGCCTGTCCTTGCTATTGTATGTCATACTAGAATATATAAATATAAAAAAAATTAATAATTTCAGAACATCTTCTGACTTTTTTGACTTCTTAAAAAAATTTCTGTTTCTAAGGTGATTACTTAGTGAATGCATTTAATCGATTTTGATCATCCATAATTGTATGGCCACAGACAAATCCAAGCAGTGAGGCACCAAATCAGAAGTCTGCATTGAGTAGTGATCTGTTTCTCTATATGCTCAATTAAGAGCAAATTAAATAAGCCAACAGACAATATAATTCCTTTAAGCAGTATTTCTAGCTTGAGTGGTAACATGCTTTTACATCCGTATGATTTACTGTCCCTCTCTGTCTGTGTAATCCTCTAGTTCATGCTCTTTACACGTGGCAGTTACCAGACCACAAATGTATTTTCAGGCTGAACCTTTCACCCTTTTTTGCTGTAGGAAAAACAGTTGCATCCCTCCCCTTGGTGTTTCAGGGAATTGTGATAGTGCTTAAATTG
Organism: Corvus kubaryi; assembly: GCF_017639235.1. NCBI lineage: Eukaryota > Metazoa > Chordata > Aves > Passeriformes > Corvidae > Corvus > Corvus kubaryi. The sequence goes on from NW_024582059.1 coordinate 6,938,854, forward strand.
CCTCTTGAGATTCTTATACTACCAGTTTCTAGCATACCTGTAAAAGAATATTCTTAGCATCAGTTCTACTTAATTATTCAAAGTCTTTAACCTAATTGTGAACCAGAAAAAAAGGTCAGTTGGGTTTTTTATTGTTCTCATGAGTGCACAGATATGTGCTCCTGGACCTCAAGAGCTTGGAGACTGAGAACGAGGTACTGGGGTTACCCCATGTGCTTGAAAGGTACCGAGGCTACCCCATGTGTTTGCAGTACCTCAGCCTGGGAATGTTGGGTTGATGAACCAGCCCTCCATAGCATGAAGCACTGGAAGGGAAAACATGGGCAGATGTTGGCACTGTGGCATTTGGGCTTCTCGTTGTGTCCGATGCAGGGCTCTGGGCAGCTGCGTGGCGGTGCAGGCTGCGCTGCTGGAACAGTGCTGGATAATGCCTATGGGGAGTCAAACCATCCAATGGAATTCTATCCTGGTTTTATTCTTCAGGGATTTGGATTAAACTGCTAAACCGAGCAATATTAGTGGTGGGCAGGGAAATTCCCTGTCCCACAGGCTCCAGCACACAGCTCTAACAAGCCTGCACTGTATTTCTGACTGTATTTGTTTTGAATTTGCTGCTCAATTTTAGTAACTGAATTGATCTCAAAGTTGGAACAAAACTGCAAATGACAGGGTCCTCAAGGTGCCCCAGAGCTTCAGCAGCAGTGTTCATCCATGGCCTCTCACTTGCCAGCCAGCTCCCATTTGGCCCAGGGGCAGGGCAGAGGGGGGACATGGCACCCACCAGCAGGGACTTGAGACCCTCTGGGACCTGCCCTGTGAGCGTGTGCCATGCACACAGCTGCAGGAGGCTGTCCCATCACCAGGCAGCCTCCATATGTACATCTTTCTCCTACTTCTCCAAAAATTAATACACTCAAAGTAGTTTAGCTGCACAGATACACTGTAAATTTCCTTAGTTTAAATGAACTGGTGCAGGGACTATATTCCCAGCTGGGGTTAAACAGAGCATGTATTGTTGCCTGCCTTTTTACATCTGGGAATAAGCTAGTAGCTTGTTAACAGTACCTAGCAAGTGGGAGAAGAAAAGTGGCCTTAAACCTGACTCTGGCAAGGAGAAAATCAAATGGAAAATATGCATTTTTAATACACCACTGGGTAAGTATACAATAGCAGAACAACATTCGTTGTAACCTGATATCCCTCAGGAATGAGGGAAAAGCTGACTGCTTGCTCCACTGAGCCAAAAAATAAGAAAACATGTAAGTGCAAGTGTGCAGTCAGCAGCATAAGGAATAATGCTTCAGAAAGCTGAGAGCAAAGCTGGAGTTCTGAATGGTAAAAGGGTAACAGTCTTACATAGAAACACAACTTAGTATTTTTAACCTATTTGTAGGGCTGTCTTCAGCATCCTAAAGAAAGTCCATATCCTTGTGCATTTATCCAGCCACAAGATAGCTGTTATGGCAGAATCTAAATATTTCATGTTAGCCATCTTCTGATTTCTTGCTGGAAACGAAACAGATTTTGGATGTAAAAATGTAATTCATTACAATAACCAAATGTATTTCCTAGGGCAGATGTGTTGTTTTCAGAGGTCTGATGTTTGGATCAAGGCCTGTAGAGGAGCACCATAGTTGCATTTCATTTGAATGTCACTCAGCGTATACAATAGGTTTGGAAAAGCAGCCCTGCATGGCCTTCAGGCACCTGGCCGAGTACATTTTTGGCACAACAGGCGAAGAATGAGGCACCCAGCTCCTGTGGCTGATGATGTGCATGGCTTCTCATCCAGACTGTGCTGGAGCTGTGCTGCTTCCTGTCCAGCTGTGAGTGCCATGCCACTGGGAGTAGCTGGTGAGCAACGGGCCACAGCCCTTGGGATGTCAGTACAGCAGCTGAATGCTTGCACATCCCTGGGGAAAGGGCAGAGGTGCTGTGAGGTGAAGACCTGTGCATTGAAAATATGCTCCTGTAATGAACAGAAAGTTCCTGCAATTATTTGGAAGGAGGCTGTACAAGTGTCATTTTCAAAAGACAATGATAGGAATTACAGTTGCAGAGAGTTGCAGATGTTCTGTGAAAAGAAATGAACAAGCCTAAAATTGGTCTCTGGGAAATAAAGTAAGTCTTCAAAATGTCCAGATCACCTGATTTTTCTGCAGTGCTTTTCTAGGCAGCATTTGAAAGTAGATTAGAAAGTTGTAAATATCTAGGCTGATTCCTGGCTATGCGAATAAGAGAAAAAAATTGCTCTTTCAGCTCTTCCCAGAACAGCCTGGGCCTCCCTGATCCCCGTAGTGCTCTGGGGTCTGCCATGTGACATGGGCTTCTGCAGAGACTCCTTCAGCAACCCGACCATTTCAGGTGGGGGAGTGTCATGTGGCTTCTGTCCCAGGCCAAGGCATTGCCTCCCCACCCTTGGCTGAGCTGTCCTGTGGGTACCACTCAGTTCCAGGTCAGCAGGGTGGGGGTTCATGGATGTTTTGTGCCTTGGAGGAAAGCTTGTTTGTAACTGGGCACCCATGCCTGCCACCCCTGCAGAAGCGTCCCGCATTCACACATGACATTTAACTTCAGTGGTGATGGAGCTGGGCCCCTGGAGAGGACCTCAGAACCCTGTATTGCAGGACTGCCATGAGATACTCAACTCCTGCCTAGGATTTTACTGCTCTGTGGTGTAAGTATCCAGAAAGGACTCTTCATGCTGTGGGTTGAGTGTAGGAACCATTAGCTTTCTTCTCCCCATGTTGTTTGAGTTGTACTGCTCTAAGTATCCTGTCACCCATGCCACTGCTGTCCATGCAGCCTGGGTGCAAGGCAGTGCTTCTCCTCGTCCCACATTAAAACCAGCCCTGACATGAGTGCTGTTAAATGCCAATGCTTTGGGGTGGTCAGGAAGGCTTTGTAATAGCACCCCTTGTCCTCAGGGAGGGATTTATTTTCTCCTTTGTTATACTGTGGCTTTTCTTTTCCCTAAAGGAGGAAAGAGCTAGGTACTGGGAGAGGGCACTTGGTGAGAAACTGGTGGCTGCAGGTACACAAGTTGTCTGCAGATAGGTGAGCCGAGAAGTCAGGCCATGCCCAGAGGTGATCCCTCCTCATGGCAACTCTCACACAGCAGGCAGGGAACCTGGCTCCTGTTGGAGAGCCTGACCTGCGCATGCATCCTGATGCCCTGGCACCGAGCTGGGCAGCAGCCAGACCCCTGGGTTCTTTGATGGAGTAAAAAAAGAGGTGGCCTTAGGACTGTGGCATGAAAAATCCCTGGTACTTCACAGACTGTGCCCATTACGTCGTTCTGGGTTACCTAAATTCCCCTGTAAGTTTTGGATGGAAGTGAAACTCTTACGTGCTGTCAAAACTGTCAGGGAGGTGGCGGAGGGGGGAGGATAATTTTGCATGGCAACATCTTTTTTTCAAACAGATTATTCAATCAAGTAACTGCAACTCACAGGTTTCCAGTTGCTCCCCTAACTGCCCTCTGGCCGGCACCATGAAAGAAATAAACACATTCAACTTCTTTTTGTAAAAGGAGAACATCTGTGACCCATTAACACTGGATCCTGGGCTGCACAGCCAGTTTTGGAAGCACAGCTCTGGCAAATTCGCCATTCACTTCTCCAGGAGTTTGGCATTGCTTTTCTCTTATATTTCATCAGCATGTTTATTTTTGTTATAGTAACACTTCAGGACTTAAAAAAAAAAGAGCTACGGCAATATTTTACTGTGTTTTAGTAAGCTTCTAACAGTAGTGTTTCCAATTTGGGTGTATTTTGAAACGTGTTCTACTTTTGTGCTATGTTTTTTCAATGTCATCAGTGTATTTTCATCCTTCAAGAGCATCTGCACACATGTGGAAGTGCTGTATTCTTGACAGCTACGCTTTTTTTCTGACATACTGTGGTACTAAACTGATTCTGGTTGCTTTATACTTTGACCAGGCTTCAACCCTTTGAGCTCAAATTTCCCATGCCCATTGTCTGCCTCCAACTAGCTTATGTTCATTATTTTCAGTTGCAGTGAAAAACGGCTCTGGTGGGCTGAGGACTGAGGTTAAATAAGACTATATTTTACCCCCATTAAAACCTTCTACAGCTATCAAAATTGAAAATAAAGCACATGGTAACTCTGCCATGGCTCACGCCATGTCCTTTTCCAGCCCATCAAGCTTTGCCTGCAGCTGTGCCCCAGTGAAACACTGGTCTTACAAATGAGATGCTGCCTGCAAGACATGACATGGCTCTCCAAGTGCTGCCAAGGTGTGCCCAGCTTTTACTGAGCAGCATTTGTCATGCTGTGAAATCCTATTTTACTGTTGTATTTCTAAACATGCTCAGGCACCATGGCTTCTTAAAAAGCTGGTATTTATTACACCTGTTTGCTACAGACTGTGCTTTCAATCTACTTATGGGCATCCCGTACCTGACTTGATCCACAAGGTGCTGTTTTTCATGGGTCATTGCTATTTTTGTGTGGGTCTCCCTCTCCTTGTCATATTCCCTGGTGATCAAGAGCACCAGGGTTTTTGCCAGGGAAGCCTGACAAGGCAGGAGCAGGGACTTCGTGCCACTGCAATCCAAGAATAGCTGTAACCCTCACCACCTGAGCGAGGTGCCATGGATAGGGTGGATGCTTATTTTTGGGACTCAAGAGGATCTTTTCCTCTTGCCTTGAGATGTTACCAATGCAGTTTCTCACTGTGTTTATACAAATTGCATGCCCTTGCCTAGAAATGGTGACAAGCAGGGTTGTTCATTGCAAAATGAGTGCCTGTTCGGGAAACCACAGTTTTGCTGATGCCTGTTTTACTGCTCTTTCCCTTAGCTTGTAGGTAGTGTAGTTCTGCATTAAATGCTGCCTTTTGCACAGTCCAGGGATGTGCAAACCACTTAGACCAAGAGCTGGACATCTCATGGAGGCATGGCTGCTGCATATTCCCGTGTTTTTATTGTGTGTGCTCTGGCTGTTGTTTTCTTTTATTCATAGCAGCTTAGAGATACACATAGCCATGGCTTAAAAATCATTATGGAACAAGAGAGTAAATATGCATAGGTACAAATCTCAAAGGCAGGAAAAAATTTAGAATGCTCTTCCTCTCCTCAGTCCAGGCATGACCTTCAGTGGTAGAAACTTGATGTGCACCCCAGATTTTGTGTTGCCCCCGCTTTTGTGCCTAGGTACTGCCAGGCTCTCAGAGCAGCGTGTCATGTTTCCTACATGATGCCATCACTTCAAACCGTGCAGTGAACTCATGGGTTTAGGGAGTCCAGCGTCATTGTCTCTGAAGCTTTCAAAGCTTCGCTTTAGTTTTAAATGCCTCTTTAAGCACAGACAATGCTCCAACAGGCTTGCTGAAACTAAATGAAGCTTATAAAGCTTTGAACGCTATTGTAACATGGTGGGTCCCGCAGGAGACTGCAAAATCCTGCTGTGTGCAAGGATCCACCACGCTTTCAAGTGGATGCACTGTATGTGCTAAAAAATGTAGGCAGAGCAGGGCAAGGAAAGGACAGAGCATGTCAGCATATTTTTTTAATTACCTAGCATTTGATTGATACCGCAATGGTAACATTGCTTTTTAAAATAAAAATATTTACTATCCTTTCTTCTTCAGTACACAGAGGAGTTTGGGAGATATATATATATATGTGTACTTGAGATTCCAGAGCAAGCAGCTTTTTTAAAAATAGATCACTTAACCATACTATTTTTCTTGCCAATATTTCAGAAGTTGCACTATTAACATAACTTAATATTGTCCTACATTCATCACACTTTTTCTGTGATCATACAGATGCATGTTTTACCATGCAGATTTTTTCAATCAAAAATGCATGAGAAGAGGGAAAATGAAAAAAAGTAGGCCAGGTAACCACCCTGTTTTTCTGTGTTTAATCACAGCCTAGAAAGTTAAAGCGAGCTGGCAAAAATTCTGCTTAGAAACAAGATGTTTGTTATCTGCAGTAATGCGTACGGTGTCATTAACAGCTTATTGGGGCAGTGCCTATTCGCTTTCCCGTCCTCAGAGAGGCGATGGATGGGCTGCTGACCCAGATCGGGTGCGTTGAGAGCGATTCCTCCCTGACAAGCCCCAGCAGTGACAACTGGTCATTAATTGTAAAAATTCTGCCAGCGTGTGGTTTTAGAAACAATTTGTACTTCTTTAATTACGCTGTCAGGGCAGGCTTTGTCCCAGGCACTCTTATCAGGCTGAGTTAGTCTTTAAAAGAATTAGGCTCAGCCCAGCTCGAGCTGCACTCACCATCTTCGCAAAGAATCTTTGCTAAGAATCTTTGCTAGGAATGGGGGGGCGGGGGGGAGCATGCAGTGGTGGAGCGCATGACAGTAATTGTCACCAGAAGGAAGAGAGAAACTCTTGTTCCCGTACTGTTTTATTATTCTAATGATGCAGAGGGGCCCCGGCGGAGATCGCAGCCCCGCTCTGCTGGGAGTTACACAACACTGAGATGGAGGGAGAGTGCCTGCTCCCAGAACGCTGGCTGGCTCAGCAAGGCAGCGGGGCAAATGCCAGGGAGAAAAGGGAGGGCTGCTTATCTTAGCTGTCACGCGGGCAACCAAGCAGACATTTATGGCTGTACCCTGCCAGGTCCTCTGTCACTAAATTTTTTTCCCCTCCCTGTGCATTCACCCATGAGCTGGTCTTTGGGGAGCGCATAGTCCTATGGCACAGGTTTGAAGGACCTGGCTTTCCTTGTGTGGGACTGAACCTCCGGTGATCTGTCTGGTCAGCCAGCAGTGGGTGTTTGGGGAAAGGCTGCCCCTTTGGGGAGGAATGAGCTAGCTGGGCGGGGAGATGACCCAAGCCATGGCGTTATCACCTCTCCATCTCTCTTTGGGATTTGTAGCCTTATGGGGGGACTGCTGCAGTTGCTGGTAAGGCTGGCCCGGGGTGTGTGGAGTGGGTGTGGGGATGTATAGCCATGGGGCTGATAAAGAGGAACTTGGCAAGGAAGGGAGGCCACTGGGGAGGTTGAGGAGAGGCCCTGAGCTCCACTGGAGCCTGACGCAGACCCCAGGATGGGCGTACCTCAGTTCATGCCAATGGAGCTTGTCACTGCCAATTTCCTGGCTGGGGATGGCAAGGTGAAGGTAACACTCCAGAGTGAGTTGACTACTTCCCTGGGGCTTTTAAAAGAAAAATATGTCACCTTCAGTGCATACTGTCTCTCAAACTGCCCCTAATGGAAATACCTAAATAATGCTCAACTTATGTTAAGCATTGGCTGCGTATGGTGCAATACATGGCTGCAAATTATATGATTGCATACTTCAACTAGAAGGACTTCTGCTGGGCTCAGTTCCCTCAGAAATTAATTTTGCCTAGTGTTTCTGTAAAGTCTCACATCTCTTTTGAAAGGCAAGTAGATAGTCCCATGCTGCAAATAATGGGGATTTGTAATGGCATTTAGGGCTGGATTAATTTCTGTGTGCTTTATGATTTGCAGAAGTTTACAGCAGTATCTCCAGACTGCTGTAGGTAAAACTCAGCTCCTTTTCCTTGTAGTTCAAGGGCAAAGCAAACAGTAAAAATAAATATTTCAGCAGCACATTCTACTACTGAAAAAAACAAGTCAAAGATTTTAAGTATGACAGCACAGGGATTTGTTTTGCATGAATAGTAAGTATGTCTATAGCCTCAAAAAAATCTTCTCTGTCTGGAAAACAGCATCATCAATAGGTCTGTGAGCTTTGCAGAGCACAGTCACATTTGCAGATAGCAGGGGGTGCTGCACCACCACACCAGGTTCATGAGCCATGCCCTCGCAGTGCATTGTCCAACAAGTTCCTCATCCAAATACTTTAGCAGTTGTTTGCTTTGCCGGGTGAGTGGGGCGAATCTGTTTGCTCCAGATTAGTCAGTACTTTCTGAGGAACAGAAGAGTACCACGGTAGCCCATCAAAGAGGGCCGGCAGGACTTGCTGGCAGCCTTTGTTTCCCTTTTCACACCGAGCTCCTTCTCACCGATGGGTCTGCAGTCAGACTAGGGGAGCAAGGTTGCTCTAAATAAAATGGAGCTGTGGCAGCGAGAAGGCGGCAAATGTAGGTCGGATGCAGCTGGAAACCTGCTGGTGGCGGCGCCGATGTGCACACAACCGGACGGTGAGGGATGTGGTGCTAGGGATGCCCAAGCTGCCTGAGGAGCGGGGCTGCGCGTCACATGCCCGCTCACTGCAGGCAGCCCGGTGGGCGAGGAAGAGCAGCTCAGCCCCGCCAGGCTGCGGAGCGAGGCAAACCCTCCCTGGGCGAGCTGGGGCCGGCACCCGCCAAGCTGGCCGAGAAAAGAAGGGGCAATGGGTGCTGTTAGACACGGGGCTCTCGGGTATCCCGCTGAGCAACCGAGGCCAAAAGATGCAGGTGTTTCAGTCTGGAGGAGCCCAAATATCCATTCTCATGATTACGGAAGTAATTTGTAGCCTTACCGGGGAGGAAAACTTTCCCGCTCTGCTTCCCTCCTGCTCTGCCCACCCACCCTGCCCTGCCCTGTCCTCCCCTGTGCTCTCAGTGGTTGGTGACATTCCTAGAGCTGCCTGAGGAGCATCTCCATGTATATGGCATCAGGTACGTCTCATCTCGTCTCATCTCATCTCATCTCATCTCATCTCATCTCATCTCATCTCATC